>NC_089838.1:238073317-238382067 GCF_035609145.1 Eleutherodactylus coqui
TCTGCCTAGAAGCGGGGTAGGTGTCTTGATAAGAACAGCCCCTTGGTCTTCCTCTCAGCCCATACTAACCCTGATGGGACACTGAACACACCACTGTATACACGAAAACACAGAGCAGGACGGGAATAGTTCAGGGACAGGAAGGCAAAAGGGGAAGCGTACACGGACATGGCTTAGGAACAGGCCACATGATACAAGACAGGAGGCATACAAAGACTGGAGAGCAGCAAACAAATGAACTCTGATAAACTACAAGATAAGCACAGATAAGAAGATGGAGAAGAGACCTATGCTGGGTGTCAGAGCATACACACAACAACAATGAGGCAAAGCTAAATAGGGGTGTAATTACCAATACCCTACAGCTGAGCTAGGAGCTATGCAGCATGTAACTATTTAAGTGCTGGAGAGAAGTATGCAGCAGTTCAAGTTACAGGGAAAGCAGAACAACGCTCACGTCTGCCAGAAATAGCAGGAGACAGACAAGTCTGAGCTGCAGATCTAATGGTCCCTAATCTTGTTTTTTTGTTTGTTTAAGTAGGTTTTGTTGGAATGGGGGATGGTATAATCTATTTAAATATAATTATGTTTCAAATACAATTACTGTTTAGGTGGAGTAATAATATTCATTATGTATATTATGCGTTAATGTATATATTAATGCACAGAAATTATGTGGTACAGTATGAAAATTATAAATTCAATAAAAATTATCTGATTAAAAAAAATTATAAGGTACATTAAATTGTGCCATTTAAAAATACAATCACTTAGGGCTCAGTCAAACGAGCGTTTTTTTTTTTTGGGGGGGGGGGCATATACATGTGCAAAAAAAAAGCGCTCCACGCATGTTCATAATGCGTGTGACTGTAGATCCGTGCCCATTGCTTTCAATGGGGTCGGCGCTACTGCGCAATGGGATGCAGGCAACCCCCGCAGTTATTTTCGGGGAAGGTCTTGAAATTTAAGCCCTTCCCTGAAAACCAGCTGTAAAATAAAAAATAAAAATACATCACCTCTCTGCTGTTGTGGGGGCTCTGGGCACTGTGTCGCTGGCTCCCCTACACTCTCCTGCAGCTCTTTCTCCTGCCGGGGATTTAAAGATCTATCCGCGCAGCACGGCCTTTCCCGGCACACGGATGTCCTATCTTTTGCAGGCGCAAGTATTTTGCGCCTGTAAAAGACGAACATGTGAACATACCATTAGAAGCCAATGGTTCTATCAGACCTCCTTTTTTTGCGTACATAGGCTTGTGCAAAAAAACGCTCGTCTGACTTCGCTCTTATAAGAAAAAACAAGCTTTTATACGGCTCTGTCATTGGAGAAATAAACGAGTTCGAATTTTTTGCAAGTTGGCATGAAACAAAACAAAATTTAGAAAAAAAAAAACAAAAAAAAAACCCTCTGGTCTTGAAAGGGTTAATATCCAATCTGGGTCATGCTTGGAATTGGCTCACAAGCTAGAAACGTTTGTGGAACCTATGATCTATATGTCTACTATGCCACTAAAAGCAATTGAGAAAATAAAATCTGTGCCAACAGTTATCATTTATACCAGTCATAGCATTTTTTTATTATCTACTGTGAAATATACACATAGGCCATGCAGACATATGAAATTTGCCAGAATGAGGGCCTAAATAATTGGGTGTGTTTTAGTCCTGTTATGTGGCCGTGAAAATCACAGCCGCACAATGGGTAGAAACAAAACAATTGACCTCAATGGATTCATTTTCTCTATCGGGATTATTACGCATTAATACTACGCAGGAGAAGAGATATGACTTACCCTATCTTTCTCGCCAGTAGTTTTTCTACATGTACGAAAGATAGGGCAGGAACTATCTTCTCACAGTCTTTTTTTTAACTTGCACGCACTAGCGGGGAGTTTGAATAGTCAAACCCTCCCCCCATCTCTGGTTCATGCGATAATACATTAACATATTAATGCATGCGCCCATCTGTTTTTGCCCTAAGGCCGACATTTTTCATATCTATGGAAGCATCTATTTGTGTGCCTTTTAGAGATGAGCGAACGTACTCGGTAAAGCACTACTCGTCCGAGTAATGTGCTTTATCCGAGTACCTCCCCGCTCGTCCTGAAAGATTTGGGGAGCGCCGCTGCTGACAGGTGAGTTGCGGCGGGGAGCAGGGGAGAGCGGGCGGGAGAGAAGGAGAGAGAGATCTCCCCTCCGTTCCTCCCCGCTCTCCCCTGCAGCTCCCCGCTCCGCGGCGCTCCCCGAATCTTTCAGGACGAGCGGGGAGGTACTCGGATAAAGCACATTACTCGGACGAGTAGTGCTTTACCGAGTACGTTCGCTCATCTCTAGTGCCTTTCCTAACAGATGTTCTGCTTGCAAAGACTGTAAAAGTGTAGATCAGACTACAGCTACAGTACATTAGCAGACCAAAGACTTAGAAGCCTTAGACTTATCACGCTAGGTGTCTGTTCAGACATGCTAGCACCGAATGCATGAGCTATATACTTTAGGATGACTGTTCGGCAATTTGGGGTTTTCAAAAAGTGTTGGTTGTTTACAAGGTCGCAATGGAAGACCTACTATAATGATCATTAAAAAAAAATATATATATATATATATATATATATATATATATATTTAAAATGTATAAGACCAAACACATATTTTCCTTTACGCCTAAATCTATAGCGCAGTATCTTCTATGCAGTTTTAAGCAGACGCCATATGGCAGATACAGTTGAATATTTTATAAGGTGTCTAATGGCTTAGCACTGCAAAGAGCTATAAATATGGCACATGGTGGCCTGGGGGTCTTTGAAAACACTAAAACAAGCTACAGGTGCAATGAAATGTGGATTTAATGATTTGAGTATGAAAAGAATGTGCAAATGAAAGTGTCACAAGTTTTTGCTTTTGATGTGAAAAGTTGACAAATTAACTATGCTTAAATCCTGGGCTTGGCTGCGGACTGATTATTATGCCTTCATATGAATTTATAGTTAGAAAAAAAAAATCGCTCTAACAGCTTCTGCATAATAAGAGACTTTCTTTGCTTGGGCTTTATTTCAGATTAAAATGCCAACCGGCTGAGATTGTAGCACATTTAAAAACCCAATGGAGTTCCAGGAATGTTCTTGGCATAAGGTTAAAAAAAAGCACCATACGTATCTTAGTTAATGTAATTAATTGCAGAAAGTTGAAGAGCGCAACGTTAGCTTTGAAATGTGCAGTAAATGGTGGAGAGTGATTTTCAAAAACATTGGCAGTGTTGACTCAATTTACATGGAAGGGAAATTAACACATTGCTGTATGTATTAAGATTACGCCAAAGCAGCTCTTTAAGTAACACATTGTGTTTCTTTTCAACATGCCTTTAGGCTACACAGTTAGGACTTGTATATGCATTGTATATTGGCACATTTTTTATGCAACCATAAAAATTCCTCATTTTGATCCTACTCAGTAATGATATGTCAGGCTGGAAGAGCATGTTGTTCTAAAATAGGCCAATGCCAAAAGTCAAGCTGTGCACCAAGGTGTTTACATGGTCTTCTAACTTGCACAAAGTAAGCAATCGAAACACCAGTTCCTTTCACAAACTTCATGCTATTATTTGTGTGGCAGGAACTTCGAGTCTGTACTGTCTGTTAGTTGCATATAAGCTTCAAGGTCAGTCCACGGCCATCCAGTTCACCTTTGTGATACCAGTTACAAGTTGATGGATTTGACACAATACTATCTTAACTCTTTCCAATCCAATTTTAGATTCAGAGTTTTTCTAAAAGGCTTTCTCTTTTTGCTGTTATACAAGGGTGCCATCTGCTGGCTAAAGCCAGTGTGTGTGCGCCAGAGCAGAGAGCCTCCGCAGTGGCTGGCAATAGATGGTAAGAATACCCTGTCGGATGTCTTCTGACATCGGAGCTGTACAAGCTTCAATCAGAATGTAGGAAGACGTCAGACAGTGGATTGGAAAGGGTTAAAATGCTAGTTTGTAGAGTTGAGCGAACATACTCTGTCGAGCTTGATGCTCGTTCGAGTATTAGCGTACTCGATGGTGCTCCTTACTCGAACGAGCATCAAGACTCCTCCCCGCTGTGACATGCCTGTTTTGGCCCCTCCCTGCCACGACGAAGCGCGCGTCAATGTCAAATTTTTTGTCTGGCAGGCAGGGGAGAGAGAGACCAAGAAAGAGAGACCGAGAGAGAGAGAACTAGAAAAAAAAAAGGCTCGGGACCTGGCGTCCCACATACAAAAATGCTCGAGTCTCCCATTGTAGTCAATGGGGTTCGTTACTCGAGTAGAGCTCTCTAATTTTACAAAAAGCTCGACTCGAATAACACGGACCCAAGCATTTGGGTGCTCACTCATCTCTAGTAGTTTGTAGATGGTAAAGTTTCCATAGTAATCTTGTATTTCAAGCTAATTCTATTAATCTGTACCATCATTCAATGTCAACGAAGAGTGGTGTAAAGCTTAGTAGGTGAACTCAAGATTGACTAGCCACCGCCACCAACTTTATTGTGCAACTCCGCTATCCACTCTTCAATAAAATGTAATATATTATAGTATAAAAATATTTCACATATAGCTCTTTGGATATTGAAGACTACCCTAACCCCCATAATAGAATGAAGGGAAAAGCAGATCTCCTGCAAGTGCACTTTAGATTTATTTAATTGGCAATGCTCAAATGTATGAAATTAGAATTAAAAGTGTTTTCCAGGAAAAGACATAGATGGCCTATACTTAGTAAACCTTAGTAGAGGCTGTCAACATAGTGATCAGTAGGATTTGACACTTGGGACTCCCATTGATCAGCAGTATTGGGCATAGTTGCACATTCATATGAGTCACTACGCCTGGTTAAATAATGAATGGGCCATGATGTTTTAGTGGGGGTAAAAGATAGACCATCAGTGGTTTTTCCTGGAAACCCTTTATAATCCTATAATATAGTGCAAAGATTACAGAAGACATTTAACTTCCACAGTATTAGAATAAAACTGTACACATTTTGACCTATATTCTTGCAGTAGCCAGTAAAGTGCGAACAATCATTAGGTATGCTTTTTGAAACATGAGAGTTCGAAGGTGCAACTGTCAAACACGTTTTCATGACCTGTATAATGTAATTTTGATCATTTTTCTAAAAATCATGTTTTATTCTGCTTTTCCATGTTTCAAAGAAAACAAACATATGTCTAAGCAAGAAGACATCTCTGGACCTCCAGAAATTATCGCCATCCATCGAGTCTACATTCAGACCAGACAAGAAAAACGTATTAATTTTACCATTGGGAGCAGAGCATATTTACTGCCCAAGACTTCCGTAGTGATAAAGTGCCCTGTGCGCCGTTTCCAAAAGTTCCTTATTAAATGGGAAAAGGATGGACAACCTTTAAGATATTCCAAAAAACTTGGAGTTACAAAATCAGGATCATTGAAGATCCACAACTTGGAAGTTCAAGATATTGGTGTCTACAAATGCATTGCACAAACTGCTTATGAAACCTTTGTTCTTAAGCTAATTGGCACTGATAATAGACTTCTCGAGGCACCTAGCTTTGAAAAAGATCCCAATGAAGCAAACAGCTTGGGGGAAAAGTGGCACAAAATGAGTAAGATGTGGAAATCATGGAATAAAGACAATAACTTGTATCATGAAAACAACCAGGCCCAGGATGTCATCAGAAATATTGAAACTCTGGTAACTAACTCTGCAGAGATATATAATTCTCAGGAATTCAAAGACAGAAGGCTGGAGGCAGCCGTTCTACAAGGCGCTTACAGTATGGATACTGTCCAGTTTGAGGCTCTGGTTAGAAACATGAGTGAACTTATTGAGGCTGGTGAAATCAGTGATGATTTTGCAAGTCAGATTATATCGCACGTAGTGAACGAGTTGTCTAAACCTCAATCGCCATTGGAGAAGTGGAAGGGAACCAATGAAGACAGTGTATCAAACCATAAGCGGATTGCAAAGGAACCAGATAGTGTGTTGCATTCCAGTAATAAAGCCTTAGAAAAGGATGGCCGAAAGAGGCTACTAATCATGCGCAAACAGAAGAATGGGTATATATTGTCTTCTAACAAGACGCTGCATCTGATCATTGGGAGTAATGGCTTTATCACTAATAAAACCCAACTGATTACTATTCAATGTCATGTTGATGGTGAAACTAAGAGTAAATTAACATGGAGTAAGAATGGAGAAGCTTTGAAATTCTCTGACAGGTAAGTGAACCCTAATAAATGTCACACTGCCTTTATATGTCTTATTGCATCAACATGGATTACACTGAGGGTAATTTACTGGTAGAGATTGAGGATGTACCGTATATACTTGAGTATTAGCCGACCCAAGTATAAGCTGAGTCAATAAATTTTACCACAAAAAAACTGGTAAAACTTATTGGCTCGAGTATGAGCTTAGCTATACTCTAGTATATACTAGGTTAAAAAAATCCTGCAATACTTACCTCCCAGCTGCCGTCTGTACCCCTCGTGTGATAGTCTAACTGGCTGTGCAGCAAGCTGCTTGAGAATTCTCCCCACTGTCATCTCCCTGCTCAGCTTTGAATTCCCCTGCTGTTAGCACTGTGTAAGTAAGTACTATAATTGGATCACGCGCCAGCCAATCACAGCCGGTGCTCGATAAATCAATCACAGCCATTCAGTGATGTCATTCACTGAATGGCAGTGAATGATCGAGCGCAGGCTGTGATTGGCTGCCGCTTAATCCAATCACAACGCTTACTTACACAGCGCTAACGGCAGGGGAATTCAAAGCCGAGCAGGGAGATGACAGTGGGGAGAATTCTCAAGCAGCTTGCCGCACTGCCAGGGAGACCTTCACACCAGGGGCACAGACGGCAGCTGGGAGGTGAGTATTGCAGGTTTTTCTTTTTTGTTTTTCTTAACCTCACTCGAGTATAAGCCGAGGGGGGCTTTTTCAGCATTAAAAAAGGTGCTGAAAACCTCGGCTTATACTCAAGTATATATGGTAATACCTATGTGGATGCTATCTTGTTCGTTTACCCAATTTGATCTGCAGTTTAGGTAAAGGTGGCTTTACACTATTTTCCGAATAGTAGTAGAGGTGGAAATAAATCTGAAATGATTCAACTTTGTCGGATTTTTTTAATATGACAAAACATGGCATTTTAATAAGGGTGTGCAGATTTTTTCTAGCCACTGTAGCTAATTCAGACCTATCCTCTGGGCAAGGGGAACAATTTTCTTCTTGTTAGCTTTTTGTGGTAGGTCTGAAATTCCTACACATATGGGAGGACCACACATTATTGAGCTTCCTCCCTAAAGAAATCCTAGTTGCAAGCATTGAAACATTTCTCTTGTGTGGCTGAGATTTTGTAATCAGCGGGTCACACATGGCTTATAGCAGGTGCTACAAGCCCGTGCCTTAAAGCTGCAGTAAGAGACTTAGTCAGTGTTTCCAAGCGTCTTCTCTCTGATCGCTTATTTTTTCCCATATGTTGATACTGAGAAGAATACTTTTAACAGTTGTATTGGCGTGTCTGGATCGGGTGGAATTACAGCATGTCCTGGAGGTGAAGTAGGAAGGAAGGATTTAAGTCATTGACCTGTTACCATATAAGCCAACAAGCATCTGCATTCCATGTCGTCTCCCAGTCAGTAAACATACATCACAGATCTATTGGATAGAAAGTACAATTACAAATGTGGAGAAACTGCAGCCATATTGAGACTATTTGTGTATTCCTGAGCCATGAAGAGAAACATAGGGGCTGCAGATATACAATCATCACTAATCTAATTCAACCATTATGATAAAAAATTCTTGTCTACAAAGCTGGCTTAAAGCAGTTATCTGAATTCTTAAAGAAAGCAACCATTGAAATACACTCTTTGTCAAAAAAATGAAGCACCTAGAAGACGTTGTCATTTTGCTGCAAAATTCAGCATGCAGTTACATCCCAGGCAAGTATGCAAAGGATTAGAGTTGTGGGGTGATTAGATGAACGGTCTTGCCACCAGAGGCCCTAAAAGTGGTTCCACCCTTGGCCTATAAAAAGGCTCTCGGAGGCTCCTTGTGTGTAGTGATCTCTTCTTCCGCTTCTGTAGAACTTGTTGACCACAAGACGTCTCTATGATGCAATCGAAGAGATTCCACACAGTTAGGCCGGTTTCACACGACCGGATTTCTATTGCTGAATCCGCGATCATCATCTGCACCGACGATCCGCGGTAT
Organism: Eleutherodactylus coqui; assembly: GCF_035609145.1. Lineage (NCBI taxonomy): Eukaryota > Metazoa > Chordata > Amphibia > Anura > Eleutherodactylidae > Eleutherodactylus > Eleutherodactylus coqui. The sequence continues at coordinate 238,081,530 of NC_089838.1, forward strand.
TCCGCACACATTAAAAGACTGAAGTCCCCCTTTTTCATACCATGTCACAGGACTTTTTTTTTTACTGTATTCCCTTTTGGATGTTAGCCATATACAGGATGAATTCTGTCACCATAACCCCTAATATTTCAAGTTCCCTCACATGCTTGATCAAGGGCATTTGAGCCCGAAACGTTGCCTTATGTGAACATCTGGACTGTCCAAATAAATTTTATGAGCATTCAAAAAAACTCCATTGTGCGCTGTCCAACTGTTTATCCTCTGTTGACTTAACACAGCAGCAATACAGCAGCTCATGTGTATGACCCCATTCACATACTAGGTGCTCCCCCTAAGGAGAAAATATCAATAGAATGGCGTTCATATTCGTGTGAGATTTTTGCATCTTGCAACACACAAATCCTGCACGATTTTCTCGACGGTGTGAATGCGGTCATACTCGGAACACACAAATAAAAAATGTCCAATCTGTATTCACTAACACAGCGGAGGGAAGCACAACATTATAGGCATTCTGCCAGGGGTAAAATTATAATGTAATATACCTTTTTTATAAATTGAATTAAATTCATCAAGCGATCGTGCGTGTAGATATATGACATCACACACAAATTAATTTATCTGGCCAGATATTAACCCTTTCCAATCCAATTTGTATCCAGATTTTCCTAGGGGGCTTACACTTTTTCTGCTGTTATATAACGGCGCTATCTGCTGGCTTAAGCCAGTACTGCATGAGGTGACACGTTGGATAGGCTCTGACAGCAGAGAGGCTGGCAATATACAGTAAGAGAACCCCAAGAGACGTGTTCCAACATCGGAGCTGTACAGCCTTAAATCATGATGTCTTCAGAGGTCAGACAGTGGATTGGAAAGGGTTAAATACAGCAATAATTTATGTATATACACTCAATTAATCCAATGGCCAAAGTATGAAATAATCCCACACATTATGGAAAGTGATATTGTTGAATAGCAGGGGGAGCAGGATATACAATAAACCCACAGAATATCACATAAGGACTTAAACAAGCAAACAGGGCTGTGCAAGTTTTTGCACGCGTGAAACTCGCGCCCGCAAAATGTAACAAAGCAAACCAATGGCCTGCCCTATCTATCTGCGTATTTCATAGAAAACTGCCATAGAAGTCTATGGCAGGTTAAAAAAGGCAAGGGGAAGGGTGTGACCCTGTGGATAACCCATGTTTATGTGCAAATACGCTCCGTTGCAGCGAGCATATTTGCACATACGTTCGTCTGTTGAAGCTCTAAATGTCTAATTGTCCTAATACTTTCATGCGTGTAGAATGGAAAGGGTGTATTTGAAGGAGTACGATTGCCCTTGTGTTTCAGAGTGGACGTACACGGACATAAGCACTTATATGCTCACGATAGCGTGATGTATATGTACTGTGTAGGGGGAGTGTGATCGTTGGCTATCGTGCCCATGTCGGTGCTTTTTACTGTACTTTTTTGTGCTGCTGAGACCGCTCACATCGGCGCGGTCCTGGCAGCGCCATGTTTGAGTAGGCAGGCCAGCCATCTTAGTCCCAGGTGTCATTTATTTTCCACGTGATTTTGTGCAAATGGCGGCCTTTGGTGCGCAATTGCAAAATGTGCATGGGAAAAAACACGTGAAGGAACCCATTGAAATCAATGGTTTCTATTTGCTGCTTTTTCCATTCGCAGATTTTGCGTGCATAAATACGCTTGTGTTAAATACGTACATGTTCATGGCTCCATATAGTACATTGCTCTAGAACAGTATAAATGAAAATTCCAAGCATGAAGCCGACATCACACGATCGTATGCGCATTTGTGCGCGTCTCAGCTCAATTCAGCTGGGTGCTGAATGAGGCTGTTTTTCGCACACATTGGTGTATGTAGCTGTTCTTTTCCACCCGCAGGGCATGTTCATTTACACGCAGCAAACAAAGATGCATCGATTTGAAATAGCTAATTCGCCTAATGAGTTCCAGATGCGTTTTTTTCTAGCAGAATTACGCAGATATTATGTATCTCCTTGCGTATTGTGTGTCCATCTGCGCATCCCCAGTAACTTCTATTGGAACTTTGGTGCACAAATGCGTATAAATGCGCGCGCAAAAATGTGAATGAGCCCATTGAAATCAATGGTTCTATTCCATGCATATTGCACACGCAAATACGTCGTGTTACACCGGCCTAAGATAGAAATCAAATTGTATCTGGATAGAGAATCAGCCTGCATGGAAGACTAGCCCTTGTGTGCCTTCTTAGTATAATCAGGGACTATGGGCTGATGTCTTGGTACGGATTATCAGTGTTTGATTTCTGACGTGCGTTTCTGTTCTTTGCCCACATCTTCATTTTTTTTACTGGTCGTGAAATACAATGGCGCATTCTTACATAGCGAGCGTTCTAAATGTTGCGTTAAAAAGAAAGTGGAGATGTGGGCAAGAGAAGAATAGAAACATAAGGCAGAAATCAAACCCGATCCTTAGGCTTGGCAGCAATTAGTCCTAAGCATTAGGCCAATGTACTAAGCCCCTGAAGGATTCCTGATGTGCTTTTTGCATGTTTCTTTTTATTATATTCATCTTTCCTTGCAGCCTACTTTAGCTTGGAAGAATTCCCTCTTATACATCCCCTGAGCCATATGATTAAATGCAGAATACCAAAAACTCTATAACAAATATTTTCATAAACGGATCTTAAAAATTAGGCAGGCCTTGTTGAGGCTTTGAGTGCTGGCATTATATACACATTTCTGTATTAGTGACACACTGGAGATTTTGTTAATTTCTCTCTTACTGTGCCACATGGTAGCTTTAAAATGACACACAATATGTATTTTCTGCCAGTACCGAATCCTTCTGAAAGTCCCTTTGTGATGATTGACGGCTGCGTTCTGTACTCTCCCTGTTCAATCGCAGAATTAAAAGATTAGGATTTGTTGGGTTTTGGCAGTGTACTGAACCCAGACATACAGTGCTCTGTGGGGATATATTACACTTCATATACAGAGAGGTTGGGACATTAAACTGACAGACTGGTTTCCCCTCTCAGACAACAAGATTTAGTAGCAGCCATTCCAGAACACTGAGAACATAAATGACAATAATTCCAAGCTGCGCGCTCCGGTTACAGCGTCCCGTGTCCTCATACTCCTCATTTTTTACTGGAAAAATGTGTAGTTAGTAAACTAAATGCAAAGGGTTACCATTAAGACTTGGCTGTGTAGGGCAGGGGACTAGACATGGGACCTGTAGTGGCAGTCAGGGTGGGTCAAATTCTCTTTATACCTAATACAGGGGTGTAAAATGAATATGGGGTGCGTTTTTAGACATATGCCTTAGACCTCACGCTTGGTCCCTGACTCAGAAATATTCTCTGCTCATGGAGCATTTTTCAGATGGCTGAAACCATCCCTTGTTCTTCCATTAAACGTATATCTATACATGGATACCTGTACATAGATCTCAAGCTCTGATTGGATAAAGTGGGTCTATTTGTCAGGGCTCGAACCCAGAGGCTCCTGTGTTCCAGGGGGCAGCTCAACCTGTTGAGGTATCCAGCCCTCTGACAAGCTCCCCTGCTAACCCTTATTCTTGTCTTTTGTTTCTTGCTCTTCCTTGTTTCCTTGATTGCTTCACCCTGTTTCCCGGATTGCACACCCTATATAACCTGGCCTAGAACCTCCCATCCTTGCGTGATTATTGTGCTCTAAGCCTGTAGTCAGGCTCCACCATCTTCCTGCTCCTCCATACTGAAACTGACATTTCTATGTAGCGACCTCTGGCTTCTCCTGACTATGCTACTGGCATACACTGGTCCAAACCTGAATCAGTGAGCATGTCCTCATCACTTAGTGGTTCCCTTTAATAATCCAAGAAGCATCCAATGAACATCATCATCTGCTGAGACACATCATCTGATTCTCTGTACAAAGGAATTTAAAGGCAAATCATTTTTTTTTTTGCACCACCACTCCTCCATTAGCACCCCAGGTAACCACCTACAGTATTCAATGATCACTAATCTAAAGTGTATAGGAGTGTTTTGAGACTATCCCGAATGCAGATGTCAGTTGACCGAAGGATCGGCATGTTAGATTTCAACATTCCCCATCCTTTGTTCCCACAGAAGAGAAGCTACTGTCACAGGAGTCTTGCAGTGACTTTATCCCTCTCCTAAATTGAAATACATGTATACTTGTTCAAGAAGATTGTGTGTGTGTTTTTGGGGGTGTTGGCACAATATACATTCAGCTGACAGCTGTTGTTAGTGTATGGGGATCCTAATACTCTGAATAATTAACAGGACTATGTTTACCCTTAGGATTTTCGTAGAAAACAGTGGAAAGCTGCACATCCGCAGTCCTGGCAGAGAAGACGTTGGCCTGTATCAATGTACAGCTGTAAATGAGCGAGGATCTGATGTGGAAGGTTCTCATTTGTATTTTGCAGGTAAATTGTGGCCATTGGATAATTCACAATATATGAATCTCCTATAAGAACTACTGAATATTGACTGACCCTCAATATCAATTTCTTTAACAAAATGTTATTGATTTCAGAAAGCTCAAAGCATATTAATCTTGACTTGCAACATTACATTCATGTATTTAGTCAGGGGGTTACAAAGTTGAGCTGATGCCCATAACTACGTAGCATGTAATACTTCTTACAGTATTCTTAAAATAAAGTAAAATTCAAGGTTCTGTTCCTTTATTAGAAAAAACCTTCGTAAAATAAAAAAAATAGAATCAGCATAGGTAGACCAGTAACAAAAGTCTTAATATGAATTTGGAAACATAAACATACTATTTGAAGTCTCACATCTTCCATCTTCACCTCAAAAACATTTCCTGCATTTGACCCTCTCGTTAGCATATGACAACTTTAATATTACTGTATGCAATTGTCATTTTTGTTCTATATTACTGCAGCAGTCTGCATCTCTAAAGTCTATCCTATACTTATCCACCGCTGCTCAGATGCCACCCCTCTGTCATCCCCTCCACCACCGGACACTGCCTACATGTCTTCAGGTCCTACACCTTGCCCACTGTCTGCTTGCAGACAACCTTTACTACTTTAATCTATTTCTCACACTCATATCCAGGACTTCTCTGATGTCTTCTCTTATCTAGGAGTCCCTTCCATATGCCATTGCCAATCTCCAGACTTCTATACCTCCCAGGTTCTTGCAGCATACGCATATCTTGACTACTTTATATGACGCATTGTCTACCTTTCCTCTTATATCCACCCCTGACTTATTATAGGTTTAAAGTTTTTTTTTGAAGTGGACTTTCTTTTCTAATTTATCTATTTTACAGAGTGTTTTCAGTTGGTTTAATATACTCTGAGTTCTTTGTATTTTCTATGTCTTTCTTACTATAATATAGAAGATGATGGCACTATATGAACAAATGGTGATGCTATGTATATACTAATGAAAACATTGTACATGTTAGAGAATGGGATATTTAGGTCTAATTGTAATATAATAAGGACATAAAAGACATATCTTGTTAGGAACGAAGATCATATCTGTATCTTGCATGGTACCACTATTATAGCAGACTGCATTCTCTTTTGATTTTGATATCTAGGTCATACCAGTCATTCAGTGATGTAACTGCTTGGGAAAATATCAGATCAAACTGTTTTAATATCTCATGGTGCTATATGGTCAGTAGAATATAGAAGAGATTGGCCATTTAAATGGTGCAAGTAAAAACATAAATGGAGATTTTGGTTTGAAATAAAACTTTATTCCTGTTTAGAGAGAAAGTATTCTTTTTAAGTACTTTAGAATGTCACCTTAACCCCAAATTGCTGTTACAAGTAAACAGAATAGAAAACAATTGTTGTTTTAATGCTGGTTTGTTCAGTTTTAGAGATGAGCGAGCACCAAAATGCTCAGGTGCTCGTTACTTGAGTCGAACTTCCCGCGATGCTCGAGGGTTCGTTTCGAGTAACGAACCCCATTGAAGTCAATAGGCGACTCGAGCATTTTTGTATGGGACCTATGCTCCGCTAAGGTTTTCATTTGTGAAAATCTGGGAAATTCAAGAAAGTGATGGGAACGACACAGAAACGGATAGGGCAGGCGAGGGGCAACATGTTGGGCTGCATCTCAAGTTCCCAGGTCCCACTGTTAAGCCACAATAGCGGCAAGAGTGGGCCCCCCCCCTCCCAACAATTTTTACGTCTGAAAAACCCTCATTAGCATGGCATACCTTAGCTAAGCACCACACCACCTCCAACAAAGCACAATCACTGCCTGCATGACACTCCGCTGCCACTTCTCCTGGGTAACATGCTGCCCAACCACCCATTTCAGTAATAGTAGCAGTCTAGACAGGCCACAGTAACATGTCACTAGCAGCAGTATAGGGGGAGCACAGTATTAGTTCAATTTCAGTAATAGTAGCAGTCTAGGGTATTAATGCGACTACTACCCCCAGCAGACACGCAGTAAACTGAAGACGGTCACAGGCAGCCCAAATATAGTATTTTTTTCCAATTTTTGGGGAAAAGCCCACTGCCTATATAGCCTGTATATGGATTTCCCTGTTGGAGGATGACTGTGGTTATTGAAAGCACAGTGCAGCCAGAAAAAATTATGCGCAAGGCTGCAGTAACACCTAGCTGGGTAATAGTCAGTGACTACTACCCCCAGCAGACACGCAGTAAACTGAACACGGTCACAGGCAGCCCAAAGATTTTCCTTTCCAATTTTTTTGAAAAAGCCCACTGCCTATATAGCCAGTATATCTCTTTCCCTGTACCACTGTCCCTGCCTCACCAGTACTGCCCCTATACTCAGTAAAATGACTGCAGACTGAGGACGCTATGGTCTGCACGCCCAATATACAAAAAAAAATAAATTGTGCAAAACTGCTAAAAGCAGAATCAACAGTACTGCACACGGTCAGATGTGGCCCTAAGAAGGACTGTTGGGGTTCTTGAAGACGAAGATAACAGCCTAACACTCTCCCTATAGCAGCTACAGCAGGACGGCACTTTCCCTAATGTCTCTCAGCGTGCATCTGTGGCGAGCCGCGGGCGGCCCCAGTTTATGTACTCGGTTGTCACCTGATCTCCCCAGCCACTCACTGCAGGGGGGTGGTATAGGGCTGGAACTTCACAGGAGGACGTTGTAATGCCTTCCCTGTGTTTCTATTGGCCAGAAAACGGCACAAACTTTTCTGGGAAGAAAATGGAAGTGACTCGAACACCGCGTGGTGCTCGTCTCGAGTAACGAGCATCTCGAACACCCTAATACTCGAACGAGTATCAAGCTCGGACGAGTACGCTCGCTCATCTCTATTCAGTTTACATTTATCAGTATAAACAGTGAAAAGGTGAAATCTGTTACCATCGGTCATGTAAAACTTCAAAATTGAAAGACCGACGCAGTCTAATCAGGAGAATCTGCCCCATATGTAGTCATCAAAGTTGCTGTCATCAGAAGTTCAGAGGTTATAGCGAGCGGGCCCTGGATCTTATGGGGGCCCTCTACCACATATGATATATCATATCAATACTATAATTAACATGATAATTAATCAGCCAGGATTGGGATGCTGCAATGGCTCTGGCTTTCAGTGAAGCACTTGGCCCCAGCTGAAATTACTGAATTTATAATTAGAGAAGAGCGAGTATTCTCGCTAAAGGCAATTGCTCGAGCGAGCATTGCCTTTAGCGAGTATCTCCTCGCTCGAGACTAAAGGTTCGGGTGCTGGTGGCAGGCAGGGAGCTGCGGAGGAGAGCGGGGTGGAACGGAGGGGAGATCTCTCTCTCCCCCCGGCTCCCTCCTGCTGACAGCCGCTACTCACCGCTCCCCCGCGCTGGCACCCAAACCTTCCGTCTCGAGCGGGGAGATACTCGCTAAAGGCAATGCTCGCTCGAGCAATTGCCTTAAGCGAGTATACTCACTCATCTCTATTTATAATACAGAATGTCATACAATTGTTGACTTATAACTTATTTTATCACAACTTATAGAACCACCTGTGATCCAAACCTCCAGAAGAAACGTCACCAGTTTGAATGGAGACAACATTTTGGCAATTGTGGGTGATTTGGTAGTGACCAGAAAAGGATTGAATGTAAGCCTAGAATGTCCTGTGAAAGGTAATGCAGAATAGAGTATGTGCCCATACTCAACACTAACACATTTCTTGATAAAATCTGTTTCTCATGTACTTTAATTATTGTTTTTAGTAAATCTCTTACTGTTAGATGATCAAATCTGTACTGGACACTGTTGTTGATTGTACTGCTTTCATGTCCGACAACGAGATCACAGAGTCCACAATAACTAGACAGGACAGGGGAACAGGATACACTTAAGCATCAAGCAAGGAGGGGTTGGGCCCTATCCCTGATCTAAAAGTGGCTGAACCTGCATAACAAGTGCACTTGCCCTGAAAAGAGCAACCCCACGATAGGAACCTAGGTCTTCCCGGAAATGTCCCTAGATGGAATAAAAGATAGAGATAACACCCAGGAAGGATACAGTAACAAACAGGAAACACTAGACTGAAGATACACGAAAGGCTGAACTCAATGAGCGCATAACAAACTGACACTGAATATACACTGCACAAAACTCATATACAACTTCACTCCTCACCACACAAGACCAGGATACAAATTAGTATAATTAGCATAAATTGGTATAAATCTCCAAAGATAGTTATTGGCTGACTGGCTGCCCATTAGCCCACAAACAGAAGGGAGGGGTTAACTACTCCAAGTCCAATGTTGCATCCCATCAATGTCACCCCAGACCCATGCGTGCCCGTCAAATCCCGCCGTGCCATGACAACCGCTATATTTTGTGTAATCTAATGTAACCTATAACTTTTAAAGTTAAAGGTAATGCATTGCCTATAATATTTTGCCAATGAAATATAAATAATATAGTAATATAAACATAAAATTAGAATATTAATTCTAAAACTAATTTGATAAAACCAGATACTGGAAAATATTCCTTTTTTCTCACTTGTTTTTATTTTCTGATTTGCAGATTCTTTCCCCCTTTTTTGTACATGAGGGGCAGTCAACTTGCCTGAGGTGCTGTTAACAAAAGTTCTAAGATTTGCTTTATAGCTGCCATGCCATATAGCAACCTGTAAGAGATGTTGATTGACTAGGCATGATTTAAGACAAAATAAGCAATTCATTTTGTCTTCCCTTTCTTCCCATCCAGTACTACGGTAGTGTATGTGTAGCAGCAAGTGTAGGAAAGCTCTTTCCCCTTTAGCTAAGCATCCTCCCTCAGCCATAGGGCGCTTGCACATGGCAGAGACGGATTCCGCATGCGAAATCCCGCAGTAGAATCCGGCCCTGGCAGCAGCGGTGTCCGTGCATACCTGCCTTTTTTTCTCTTCATCTGTACTGCGGATGGTCTACATGGCTCACTGTCTGACGTGTGCAGTATAGATTTCTTTTTAATCTCCTGTTTTTCCCACATCGCCTAGTGATGATGCGTAATCCGTGACCTTTAAGCAATGTCAATTGGGGAAGAGCCGCTGGTCGGATGGCTTCCATTGACTTCAATGGAAGGCGTCTGTGCGAAATCTGCACAAAAATGGAGCATACTGCGATTTTTCCTGCTTTCCGCTCATGTGCAGGGAGAATCGGTTTCCCATAGCATGCTATGGATAATGTTTGCTGCTGACGCCTGACACAGATTCTGTGGCAAAAATCTGCCCAAGTGCAGGCGTCCATACTCTGCTCATAGATGAAGGAAACAATGAAGACATCGACCTGGTTTTTAGTAGATTGCTAGTTGTTGTTGTTAGCCATTTAGTCGTTCACGACCGTGGGCGACCATAAAGGCGAGCTCCCTCCATGTTTTTTGTTTTTGCACTGCTTCTTCCAGTTGTGTGATATCCATGCCAGTATCAGCTCTGACAGTATCAGCCATCGTGTTCTTTGGCGGCCAGGTCTTCTTTTGCCACTGATCTGTCCAAGCATTATAGCGACTCTGGTCGCATTACATGGCCCAAATCCGTGAGTCTGAGCCGGCCATCTTGCCCTCCAGTGATATATCAGGTCTTATACCATCATGGACTTCCCTGTTTGTTACTCTCACCGTCCAGGGCATACGCAGCAGCTTTCACTAGCACCACAGCTCAAATGCATCAATACTTCTACGAGCTTTTTTCACAGCCCAGCTTTCACATCCATACATGGCTATGGGGAATACGATGGTTTGCACTATTCTGCATTTAGTTGCTATACCGATATCCCTACTTTTCCAGATTTTGTCCGTGTTACAGACTGATAAATGGATGCTCTCATAATGTTTTTATTTATTTATTTTTCCATTTACTTTTTGGGTTTTATAATTTGCACACAGGTGAGCGTTGTTAATAGGAAAAGACTTTACCTTTTGGGAAGATAAAACTGCTACACCCTCTTTATTCTTCGCCACAACATACCAATACATATTAAAAATCTGTCATTCAGGATTTTAGTTCCACTTAGGAGTTTTGTAGTAACAGATGTTAGCTTTCAGCTAAGGGGAGAATTGTGTTGTGTGTGCATTTTACCCAAAAATATGCTTACATTCTTAATGTTTTCAGATGTAACTTCCCATCAGCACACAGGAGCCTTGTTCCGAGTCTGGATTTATGTTAAGCATGTATACACTGCTCAAAGTCATTAGGTGGAGGAGAAACACTTGGTTCCCAGATGTGTGCAGCACTTTGTAACTAGTCTTATACAACAGATGGATTGCTACAAATGCAAGACATCAATCTGTCCTTGTATTGGAAGGCTTGAAATGCGTGGGGAAAAATCCAAAGCCAAGTCAAATCGCACCACTTACTGCTATTATTGTTAACTGTTTTTACTCTGATCAGACAGTAGGAGTAAAAGCATGCATTTGGGATGCAGAAGGGAAGGAGAACCAAGGTAGAGCCTGGACTGTTGAAGCTTTCTTCCCTGTGGGCCATTTCATGTTTTGCTTTCATGCAGTACAGCACCTTCTTAGCACTTGCATTGCCTGTGGCATTTAGTAACGGGCACTATGTGATGGTGGGGCCCGCACCGTGCTGGCTTCCTCACTATTGTAGCATGCCGTTCTTCCATTTTCGTTTTTTCATACTTTTTCCATTCTGCTGTCATTTGTTCCCATTTCTCATAAAAATTAGGAGTAAACACATGAGCACTGCACTTCTCCATGATAGGTGCAAGAATCAGTGTCAGGGTAGTGACCACATAGGTTTTTGTAATAGATTTTCATGCCGTTTTTTGAGACAGAAGTGGATCCATCAGCAAGGAGAAATATAATTTCTTCCCTTATATTTTCCATATTTTTTGAATGCACTTCTTATTTTGGTTAAAAAAATTGCCACATAATCTGCCCCAAGATGTCTGCTTTGTGTAATCATCATAAAAATGGCAAAAATCCTAATACACACAGGAGCTGCTGCAAATCCTCGATCACTGTTCGTGATCCCTTCCCGCAATTAGATCATGAGCGCTGCCATGTATTTCTGCTCTTAGGATGTATTTGGGCCTGTCTTGATAGAAAGCCAACACTAGTATTGCAGTATATAATATAAGTGATCAAGCGACCTCAAGTTCAAATCCCCTGTGTAGACTAATGAAAGAAAATGTAAAAGAGAAAAGTGAAGAAAAAAAGTTTTTTTTATTATTGTAGAAAAAAAGATTAAAGGTTTAAACCCACTCCTTTTCCCGTGTTTATAATAATAATAAAAAAACTGCATCAGTAAAAATGTGGTCTATCATCAGAAAATAATACACAAAGCCAGAATTGCTATTTTTGGGGGGTCACCCTATCTCTAAGAAAAATTTAATAAGCATGTAAAAAGCGTTCAAAAATTCACATACCTTCCAAAATGGTACCAATAAAAACCACAGTATGTCCCATTTAGATGAGCCATCACACAGATACATCAAAGGAAAAAGGAAAAAAAATTATGGTGACATGATTTTTTTTTTTAAATTCTATTTTATTACAGCAGTAATAAAGTTGTACAGCAAAAAATACTATGTGAATTTATTTCATCATGATCATACTGACCCACAGAGAAAAGTTATGTCATTTTTGCCACAATGTGTATGCCAAAGATGGCAAAACTGATATTTCCATTTTCCATTTCATTCCACTTAGCAGGTAGGAGTACGTTATCACATATATAGACAAGAATGCACTGATTGTGATATCTTTATGCATAACTTATATGAGCATCAGAGAGGTTGAGCTTCTAAGACTCTCAGTATCCTTCTTGGAAGCTCCTAACTTGCCATCACACTGTATGCAGCTGTGCTATACTATGACTATGTGCGCTATGTATCCCCAGGAGCTAGATCACCTACATTTATGCAGAGCAAGACATTCATGTGACCTTAGTTCTATGCAAAATGGCTTTTAGCATTATGTTCTACTGAACATTCACAGAAATCTAGAATATTCCCTACTGAGAAAAGCAGCGACTTCGCTCTTTACACCTTATCAACATCTCTTTAATCTCTCTTCCACCATGAGCTCTGCCATCCTTCATGAGTCAAGTACAAGAATATATACTCCCTTAGAGATTTTAACTTCAGTAAACTTTAGTTTCTAACTTCAAAGTACTTTTTTTTCCTAGTGAAAAATAGGCACTATCAAAAATGATCACATCATAAGAATGTCTATGCCTAGCATAAGGGAACCACAGACAATATTAACCCTCCTTGTGCCATGGAGTGCATTCAGCCAGACAGCTTTTATGTATGATTGATGAAAGGCAGCAAACAGGCAAATCAATGAATTCCTCTAATGGTCATTCATTGCATGCGGTGAGTGTTCTACAAGACGCAAGGATGACATTTTGGCCAAGAAATTGCCTTTTTCTAAAATTCTGCTCTATTATAACCATTATGCACCATGAGACATGAAATATACTTGGTATGGGTAGTTGCATGTCATATGTAGCATGCATATAAGTCATCATATTGCTTTGCATTGGGTCTGGCATGCTATAAAAAAGAGAAGAAAATCATGGGATACCGACATTTCTGTATTCAGTTACACAGGTGGCATATAGCCAAAGAGACTAGATAGTAACAGTTTGCTAGATGTTAACTCAGTGAGTGGTCATCTCTTGTCCAGACACCCACCAAACATAAAATTGTAGTACATGCAACTAAAGAATAAAAAGCACCTCATGTGCAGAGAATACAATATATAATGGAGCAGCAGGGGGCACTTACCTGGTTGGGTTCTGTCATTACCCTTTACACGTTTCATGGCAAAGATTGCCAGGAGGCAGCAGCAGCAGGTCCCATTCCGTTGGGTAGTCCCTCGGGTAAATATGGCAGGAATGTGAAATCGAACCTCCAGATGAACACCAAGGTAAGTATAAACTTTCCTTTATTTATTAACTATAGTGGGAACATAATCCATGTGTTTCAGATTGGAACCTAATCCATCCTCAGGTGCACCTACCTGAGGACGTATAGGGTTCCAATCCAAAACGCGTCAGTTGTGTTCTACTTTACCTTATAATAAAGGAAAACTTTACAATTTACCGATGTAAACCGGTGCTTACTTGCTGTTCTGCTGTGAGAAGACCCAATTTGGACGTCCAACTTTACATTTCTGTCAAAACCTAAAGAAAGATTTTAAAGGGGTTTTCCAGTACTACAAGACGTAAGGATGAACTTTTGTCCAGAACTAAAAATACTATTGGGGCAGGGAAGTGTGTAAAATAAAAAAATAAGCAGTCCTCACCTCTTAAATGGCCTCTAGTCCAGTGGAACCAGCCTGGTCCTGGAAGCTGCTGCAATGGTTACGTGCCATTTATTGTCATGTGACCCATGCAGCCCATCACTGTTGTCAGCAATGATAATCTATGAAGAGCATGTTACCGTTGAAGTCTGTAATAGGGGGCAGGGGTCATATGAAGAATGAACGCCAAGTGACCACTGCCACATATTCTAGAACCAGAGTGGCAGGGACTGGCACAGTGGACATTGAGGTGAGTACCATTAATTTTTTAATTCTACAACATTCCTTGCTCATACAATTTTTTTTTAGCCCTGGAAAACCTTAATTTTGACAGCAATACAAATACATGGTGGTTATCATACCATACCAGTAGAAATCCTCTCACTTACTGGAACTCATAGAAATCCACTATCATATGTTGCTTTTTATAAATAACTTTGGTAACCCAGATTTAGTGTGAAAAATGTACCTAGATTGAATTTCTAACGCTAAACTCTCAGTGACCTTGGCAATATTACAGGAACATTAGGGAATAATATTTTTGCAAGGATAAACCGCTCTTTAATAATTTACTCTGTGTGTTGGACACAAACAAGGCTTCTTTTTTTACGAAGGATATCAAATTGTCTGTTCCATTAAACAAAGTTTTTTGATGTCACTGAATAAAGGACACTTTGTCGGATTAGTGTAAAACTCCAGTATTTATGCACGAATCCTAGGAAATACGTGAACTTTTCATAGGAAGCATTTCGAATTCATTATCTTTTTTTGACTTTATGAATTAGATTTTACTTTTTTCAAGGGGATCTCCCACATGTCTCCGAAATACCTGGCATGTTTATGCAATGCTTTCTTACTATATTTATCCTCCTTTAGTGTAAATATTAAAAACTCAGCCTCGCATCACGATCTTGGGTGTATCCTACATGCTAGTTTTGTTGAAATGCCCTTTTACCCAAATGTGGCACGTGATTAATAAAAAATGTACAAAAATATATACACTTCTCCATAAAAGTCAAACAAATACACAGAATCGGTAACTAAATATACCAACATGTTCTTGGCACCTTAAATACCCCTAATTCCTGCAGCCCGTTTTGTTTTTCGTTTACACCTTTCCATTTTGCTTTCACAAAAATTATAACATTTTTATTTTTCCAGTAACATAACCAGATAAGGATGCAGTAAGAACGATGGGTTATCTTTACTCTGTGGGTTGGTACTGTACAATTACAGTGCTACCAAATTTATGTCATTTTTTTAATGTTGTACATCTTAAAAAAATCTTAAAATATTTTTTAAAGAAAAAACTACTTTCTGTCACCATTTTTTGACCTCCGTAGCTTTTTGATCTTTCAGTCGATGAGTTTGCTTTTGCTGGGCGAGTTTTTATTGGTACCTTGTTGGGAAACATACAAATATTTTGTTGCCTTTTCTTCAATATTTTCTTCAACAGGAGTTGACTAAAAAAGTTACATTTTGGCATTATGTATTTTTTCTGATGGTGTTCAACTTGCATTAATAAATAATATGATATTTTAATAAATTGGACTTTTACACAAATGGCAATACCAGTTCTGTGAATGTACTTTTTATTTTTTTGATCTGATGACCTGGAAAATAATTTTTTAAACTTTTAACATTAAATTTACTAATTTAAAAAAAACATTATTCATTTTATTTTTTATTCTTTTCGTAGTCCCCGTAGGGAACTTGAACTAACAATTATCTGCTATCATGGACAATATACAGCAATAATTCAGCATTGTATATTGTCAGCAATATATTCTATGTGTACAGGCATCTTATGAAGTCCTGACGCTATTCAAGTTGAAATAAAAAGCCATTCAGGGCAGGCCTGGGGACCTACACAAGGCCCCAGGCTGTCTTCCTAACTGAAGGGCAGCCTGGAATCTCATTGTGGGCAGGCCATTTGGGTGACATAGGGAGCTCCCTTACTCTGTCAGGCTATATAAATGCCACTTTCAAAAATGACAGCAGTATCTAAAGGGTTAACTACCAGGATTAGAGTTATCTCTTATCCCAGCAGTTGTAACTTGGTGTTGGCTTTTAAATCCAGCCAACACCCATTGAGTATAGAACGGGTTAATCTCCATAGCCTGCTCTATTCAGTGACACCTGGTATTTAGCAGATGTCGGAAGGAGTTAAAGGGGTTTTCCAGGACATATATGTCCTGAGCTTATTCAAACAGTCAATCAGTAAGGTAATTGGAGCTGGAGCCATCACCCATCTGAAATTGATGCCCTATCCTAAGGATAGGCTATCAATATAAAGGAAAAGCTCTTTAAGATATATTCATGTTCATGAGGAAACTTGGATACTTGACTAGCACATTGGAAACACTGACCTGTTTTTTGACATTGTGGTTTTATGGGTTTGGACCAAAAGGTGGTCCAAATACTGATTGGATTTTAATAGTACAAGTATGACTCTACGAAAATAGAGCCATTTTATTCAATTTGAATGAGTTGACATTAGTTGTAATATAATGCAGTGTCTAACCTTGGTGTAGTTTTATGTAACCAGATATATTAAGTAGTAAGTTCTACTGTTAGTGTTTTTTCTTAATCTGATGTTTGTTGGAATTCTTTGCCATTTTTTAAACAAAGAAGCAGAAGAAAAGCCTCAGAAGTTTGGCAGAACAAAAATGAAATGAGCACCAAGAACATGTGGTGAAGAACATCCATGAGCAAGCAAGTTACATAAGAGCAGCACAAATGTGTCGGAAGTTCACGATCAAAGAAAAATACATCTATATTAAATGCAAACCAAAAAGTGATTAGTGAAGGAAGTCGCAGAAAGAGGAACTGATAGCAGAGTTGAAAGAGACAGAGGGTAGAAAGAAAGTGAAGAGGGAAGAGGGCAAAAATAACACATGGGAGAGAAGGAAAGGACAAGGCTGATTTCCATACTGTTACTTTGATCCTTTAGCCTAAATGGGGCTTTACCAGCCAATTGGTTGATTCGGTGACTTTCCTAAAGACCATCCAGCAGTAGAATGTGAGCAAACATGTCCAGCATGATATTATTCATACACATCAGATTGTTATATTCATTAATCCATTTTCTCATACGGAAGACCCTTGTAGGTTTTCGGTGGATAAGTTAGAGAGGTGCAGCTATATCATTGTCATCTGAACCATGTAACCCATGATATTGTAAGGTTTTGTTGATTTGCCTTATTTGTCATTCAAGAGTAAAAGCATTACTAAAAGTTTCCTACAATGAGCTGGCAAGATATGAGGAGATGAGGGCCGACGAGGACATGAACCCTGAGAGCTACTATGCGCTTTGGCGGCCCTAGATGGAATTCACAGCCACCCCTGGGGCAGCGGAGTGGGTGGCACGGGGGTCGCTGACTTCTCAGTCACTTTGCCAGTCCTCCTCCTTTTCCAACTGAAACTTGGGGACCAGGGATGTGCGTGGTCAGAGCCTGAGGCTGAGCGGTTATCCCGCTATGATATGACATGGGTAGCCTTGCCCGCCGAGACTCCCCACCGCCATTATACCCAACGGACATGGTCGATGTGCAAGATTAGCGCGGTCGCCTGGCCTACCCCCCTCCCCCCCCTTCTCACCCCCTTTCCTCTCTCTTTTCCTTTCTCTGTCTTGTCTTTCTTCTCCTCCTGTCTGTTATTTTATTCTGTTTTATTACAAATCTGTGCTTAGTTACGTTTTGGTAAACACAAAATCTAGGACAGCATGTCTTACTTCACTAACTATGTGATAGTGGGGCGGAAGGAGTAGACACTCATACTATAAACTGTATCTGAGTTCATGTGAAGTCCTCTTAAACGCCCTGCCTGTGTCATTGCATTGAATGTCCTATTAAAATCTTTTTGAACAAAAGTTTCCTACAGTAAGTATTCATTAGGCAATCCATCAGATTCCTCAATTCATCAGCAACCTTAAACATTCTTGCTAATGGAAGCTGATTTTACTGCCTGGATCAAAATGCTATTCTTTATAGGGCAGATTTATCAATGTATGATAGCTGTAAAACTAAGGTCGATGGTGTCATAATGATCAAACATCTTGAAAATGCTTAGATGAACTTTCCAAAAAGGCATTGCATTTGGATGGATGAAAAGGCCCAACAAAAACATCAACACTACTCACAGATGTCCCGTAAAGTCCAAAATAGATTCCACTATGAAGGACTTTATTAAAATACACCTGCACATTACGACCCCAGATCGGAGTCTTCCTCAGGCAGAGAACAGGTCAGGTGAAGTCTGTTCTTCAATAGAGCACTTGTACTACCTTTATCCGACCTTGCCAATAATTATAACCTTCTTTCCTGTAATTCTGTCAGTGTTTTATGCAGTTGACAAATATTGGGAGAATAGTACAAATACAATAAAGCAGTTATTCACCATCTAGTCCCACAGCCAGAAGGCTCCTGTTCCCCTTGGTCTATAAGAGGTTTTGTTCTCACGTTTGGTAATAACATTTGTTCAGTTCTAATTATAAGTCATCGCCTATTGGAACCACGTTGCAGAAGCTGGGATATATTTACAACATTTTAGGACTGATTTGTGTTTCATTTTTACAGCCAAATGCTTTTCAGTCAACACATGTGGTATAAATATCAACAGAGCTTCCACTCCAAGTTGCTCTTGGATAAGGTTTATAGCATTTATTGAAAGGATCTTTTGTTTTCTATGTCAAGAAAAAAATCTCAGAAATTGCCAGTTCATATCAAAACTTTTAAAGACCAAGATCTAAGAAAAATCTATTTAATTGAAGGTTGCCTCGTCCTTATTATGACTATGTGCTGTCAGTTGGGAAGTCTGTCTGACCTGTTCATGTCACGCCACCTCCCGTTAGAAAATTCCATGTTGACTTGAATATGTACAACTATATCATTTTTTTGTTTCAAAGATCTGGTTGAAGAGACTTGAAAACTTTAATACACCTGTCAAGTATGTAAAATAACTGATTACCATATAGAGATTCTCTGTGGTTCTCTTAGCTGTAAAAAGTTTAGAATTTTGCAAGACAAGCAAAAAAATTCAAATGAAAATGTTAAATTATGGTTAAATTGAGGAGGTAGGAGGTATAAAGGAGACATGTGGTATAAATGAGAAGGAGGGTATGGAGGAGCCAGGAGTATTATGGGGTTTTGAGGAGTCAGAAGGTCTTGAGAAGCATAAGTTTGTGAAGACGCAAAGGGTAAAGAGCAGTGGTGGCCAAATCAATTTCTACCAACAGTGCATACTTTTCAATTGTCTAATTAAGGCTATGTTCGCATTGCATTCCGTATGTACCTTTGATGTATGTGGCAGCATATCTATAATGTGGCTGGTTTAGTTACAGTGGCTCCTCTCTAGTATAATTCTTAAAGGGTTGTGCCAGAATTACAAGTTATCGCCTTTGCAAAGGATAGGGGATAACTGTATAGCTTGCTGAGAGGTAACTATCTTTTAGTTAAAAAAAAAAATGATGAGACACAAGAGTTTCAGCAACTTGGGGCCCTTTTACACGGACCGACAAATTGTTCAGATTCCTACAATCCAGTGAGAATCTGAACAATTGTCATACAGTGTAAATCAGTGTTTCCTAAACTCCAGTCTTCAGGGACCGCCAACAGATCATGTTTTCAGGATTTCCTCAGTATTGCACAGGTGATATAATTATTGTCAGTGCCTCAGACATTGCCACAGTTCTCTCTATAGGATATCCTGAAAACATGACCTATGGGGGTCCATGGGGACTGGAGTTTAGGAAACACTGGTGTAGATGCATGCACTTTATTCATTCGGCATTCAGTTTCTGCATGCATAAAAACTGAACGGCAATCAGCTTGTGTAAACAGGCAGTTGTTCATCTATGGTTGACTAGTAATTATTAGGAAATTATAGTCCCAGTGTTTCTGGTGGCGCAATGCGCCACACAGCTGTGCTCCATGGTACATCCATTATGATCCCCACACATCACGTACACAGCTCTACTACATCCATCCTGACCCCACACATTACACACACAACACATCACACACAGCTCTGCTACATCCATCCTGATTCCCACACATTACACACACAGCACATTACACATACAGCTCTGCTACATGGTACATCTATTATGATCCCCACACATCACACACAGAGCTCTACTACATCCATCCTGACCACACACATCACACACGCAGCTTTGCTACATCCTGATTCATACACACAGCTCTGCTACATGATAAATCCATTATGATTCCTACACATCAAACACACAGCTCTACTACATCCATCCTGACCCTACACATTACACACACAACACATCACACACAGCTCTGCTACATCCATCCTGATTCCCACACATTACACACACAGCACATTACACATACAGCTCTGCTACATGATACATCCATTATGATCCCCACACATTACACACAGCTCGACTACATCCAGCTTGACCCCACACATCACACACAAAGCTCTGCTATATCCTGATTCACACACAGCTCTGCTGCATGGTACTTCCATAATGATCCCCACACACACAGCTCTACTACATTCATCTTGATCCCCACACAAAACAAACACAGATTGGCTCCTACCACAGCAGTAACTTCACCGCAGGTCCTTTAGCTCGCCGGATCTCTGTGGTGGTGGTAAGTCGGTGTCTTCTGTCAGGACCGCTAAGTTGTGTCTGAGATAGTAATAGCTTAGTTGTATTCTCGTTTTGTTATTTTTGTCCTTCCATATCAAAAGCCCTAACTTTGTTGTTCTTCTGTCGGTCAGGCTCTGTGCTTTATGTATGTTGTAGGACCTTCAATGATGTCAACAGGGGGTGGAGCGATGATGGCACATGGGGTGGGGCATGAGAAATACTAACTGACAAGTGGTTGTTACTAGTTTGACTGTTTACTGTGAATGAAGGCTGGCGGGCCGGAATGGACCACTGCCTGCTCCACCTCCTTTTTCTCAGCAGTGATGGCTCCGGGTTAAAAGCAAGATCATTTCTAGGATGGCCTGTCAGGTCGGCTTTTCAATGTAAAAGAGCTCTTACAGTCCTGTTGCTTGGGAAGTTTATCTCAGTCAATGCAGGAGTTGCTCCTCTTCCACTCTCAGCAGTAGTACAGTGAGAGAACGAGCTGCTTACATGGACTGAGAGCTCTGTCCTAAGCAACAGGACTGTAAGTTACGCTACCTGCACATGGGCGGGTCGGACCCTGCATGCGGGATCTCGCAGTGGGATCTGACCCGGTGCTCGACAGGCGATCCCAGCGTACCTCTTAGACATCTTTTCTCTGCTGCAGATGTGCACGCCATGCAGTAGAGATGACGCCAAGCCTTTGCTATGGCGATGATGTAGCTCACGCGACCATTCAGCAATGAAGATTGAAGAATGGCTACGGGCCGGACGGCTTCCATTGACTTCAATGGAAGCCGGACGTGCGTAGCCCACACAAAATCGCGGCATACTGTTATTTCTTCCCCATGAGCGGAACATCACGATCGATTTCCGCTCGTGGGCAGGAAATCGTGTATTGTCATAGCATGCTATGGGCTGGATTTGCTGCAGAATCTGGAGGCAGACGCCAGCTCTGGATTCTGCAATGCAAATCCACCCGTGTGCAGGCAGCCTTACTGAAACTCTTTTACTGCTGGCCAGATGTTCAGGATAATAGGAAGGCAAGTCAGTCGTGGGACAGAGGGCTGGGCAATTTTGGCCCAGGCCCCTCTGTCCCACGGGTCCCACAGCAGTTGTGTGATCTGCCTACATTGGTGGCACACCAATGTATCCATAGTGCCCAATTGGCCCATCTGGCATATAGTTGAATACATTGGAGATCTCAATCAGAGGCACGATGCTAGGACATCTTCAGGACGAAGTTTCGCAACAGCTTATATAAAGAGGATGGGCAGGGTATTAAGGAAGAGTGTTAAGGACACAAAAGGTTTCTGATTTCCCCCAAAATAAATGTTATCACCAATATTTCTGGATCATAGGGAGAACAGAGGTCTGGAATTATTACGTGGGACTACATCTGATGGGTTATTACTCTTCTCTTCATCAGGTTCACCGTATCCCAAACTAAATTGGCTGAAGAAAGACTTCCCAATGCCAAATAATTCATTTGTTCTTCCAAATGGTTCTCTACTACTGACAAACATCACAGAGGAAAGTGAAGGAACGTACACGTGCATTGCAACAAATGCTCTTGGAAAAACAGTAGCAATGTCTGTTCTGCACTTATCTGGTTCGTATCAAGATCTCTAACTACATTCTTTTGTTATGAGCTAGTCTGTGGTGAAGTTTTATAATCCTATCACTTTTTATGGCATTCCTGAGAAATAATAGCTGTAACAAAATGTTGTGCCTTTATTTTCGGAATTCCTAATTTTAATGAAAAAAGGCAGCTTTGGATTATTTTGGAAACTGTAACCTTTAGGGCAGCATGTGGCTTCAACATGACGTCTGTTTGGTGTCTCTTCCAGCTCATTATCCTGGTATTGTACTGGTATTGTACTGCACTTTACATGTGCAAGCTAATGAAATACTACCTTTAAATAGGTCAACTTTTTCTTTTGAGTTCTACATATCCTCAGCAAATTTTAACAAATGTTCTCTTGTGACAATGCTCTCTTCCCATGACGAGGTTAATCTCCGTCCTACAATTCTTAACAAAAAAGTCTCTTTGTTGCTATTGTGTTTTACTATATTGGGTAATTATTTAAATCAGTGGTAAAGAAAGGCTTTTATAATACACTTCATCTATAGATTGTGCTTAATGTACATTTAGCTGAAGGCTTTCAGAAAAACAGGGGGAAGAAAACAGAAACTTCCCCGGATAGAAGCGTAATAAACTTACTTTCACACTGCATTTGTGTGATCTGTTTAATACATTAAACTTAGGCCCCTGTTCACAGGAAGGAGGCTCTTTTGGCCTCCATTTGTCTGATATCTGTTGGGAATACCATAATTTTTCTGGATGGAATAGCCTGATCAGTGTTTGGAAGTCCCAAATAGTCCTTGCATCCCCCGTAATGAGATCACAGGTTGCTGTTCGGGTGTCAAGGCAGCCTGGGGCATTGTGAAGGCCCCCATGTATATCTGCCTGTAGATATACAATGTATGTAAGTATTGCACTATATTGTGTAAGCGATCAGATGATCGCAAGTTCAACTCCAGTCTTTAGGACCCCAACAGGTCATGTTTTCAGGATTTCCCCAGTATTGCACAGGTGATGTAATTATCGGTGCCTCAGACATTACCACAGGTGTTCTTACTATAGGATGTCCTGAAACCCTGACCTGTTGGGGCTCCCTGAGGACTGGAGTTGAGATACACTGACTTAAGGGAATTTAAAAAAAAAGTGAAATAAACATTTGTGCTATTCTAAAAAATGAAGAACTTTAAAAATAAAAGGTAAAAACCCTTTACCATATTTATAATTTAAAAATCAAGTTTTTCAGTACATTATATAGTACATTTAATAGTACCATTGAAAAACTCAGTTCATCCCACAAAGAACAAGCTATATTGAAGGAAAAAACTAAAAGTTATGATTTTTTGAAAATGGAGAGGCGAAAGCAAAATATGGCCGTGTCTTCAAGGGGTTAACGAATATGTCAGAAATTTTTCAATAGCTTTTCATGATGTATCCATTAAATAGATACCATTATAGTCCATGGTTGACCGATGCATTAAACAGATACCTAGTGGCATCCATAAGCCTGACATTGGCTATAATGTCATTCATTTAATTGGCACTTTTTTTACAGGATGCCATTATAGCCTTAGGGCGATGGACCGAATATTTGGATTTTCTGTGGAAAAGTAGGATATGTGCAAAGTTTTATATGGTAATCTTGTATATCAAAGCTCATCTAAGTAAATGTCTTCTGGATGAAATATATCAGTTGTCACATCATCTGTCCCCAGATCTTTATATGTAATTCAGTATGCAGTCACATGAATATAAGCAGTGAAGGTGAAAATACTTACATAGGAGTTATAGAAGCTATGGGAATTATGATAGCTTAAAGAGGTAACCTATATGAATTGTATCATTATAGATAAGAAAATATACAGCTCTACAGAGGAACAGACACGAAAAGGCAAAAGACGTGTTCTAATGGCATCTACAGTGGGAAATAGCATTGTGGGTAAACTTGGAGACCTTTTACGTATTGGTAAATCTTCTTTTACTATATGATATATACTAATGTGTGGAATATATATAATTCTAACCTGTAAAATTCTAGTCACTGTTTTTCATCAAATCCCTGCTAATTTAGGTGTGATTGCAGTTAAGCACAGTATCCTAACCCCAACTCCTTTGCTAGTTTGTATTCTCACACTGGGAATTGCTTGCTGAAATTTTTGCAACTGAAAATGTATTCCATACATCCAAACTGGTCTATTTCTGCAGCATGTGCATGAATTTTTACAATCCCCATTCTATTGTACTGTAGAATACTGTATCTGCAACAGATTGGCAATGTGTGGACATACCCTTTAACTTACATTCTATGGAGCTGACCTCCTCCCACTTGAGAATGGATGGTCACCCGTAATTTTCATCAAGTGCCAAAGTATCATCTCTGTAGAATTAAAGGGAAAAAAACTGGAAAATTTCTAAACCTGTTGAGCTGCTATTTTGTTCATTTCCATTGTCGGGGGCAAGTCCAAGCAACTCTGCATAATACATAGCCCTAGTCCACTGTGAATGTAACATGAGGGGTGGGATAAAGGCTGCTGTAAATGCAAGAACAGAGGATTTTTCATTTTTGGTCTTGACTGGAGTTGCCTTTGAAGCGATTTTCCAGGACTATAAAAGTTTAGAAACAGTGTAAAATTAAGGGAAAATGAATACTCACCTGCTCCATCGGCTTCCTGCCCAGTGCTGGAGCCCCAGTCCCAGTCCCTGCCACTTAGAAGCTGGCGGGCACAATGTATGGCATGCGACTGCTTAGCCTCTCACAGGCTTCAGCAGTGATTCTTCAATGGTCTCTGAAGTCTGTAAGTCTGTGAGTGGCTGAGCAGTCAGGTGCACAATGAACGGCACCTAACCAACTGCCGCTTCTTCCAGGCTGTGTGTGGTGGGCACCAGTGCTGCAATGCTTAACAGGAAGCAACCGGGGTAGATGTTTAATTTCATTTTGAGCTCCCTTAACATTTGTTTGTGGCCCAGAAAACCCCCTTTACCTAAGAGTGCTCTTAGAATATATTATTCTGTTACAGTATATTATTTGCCACCTATAAACATAAATACTGTACTGTATGACTTTATTATAGGAGGCCACGTTCACATGTATGAAGTATTTATTGCAGATTCTGCACTGGAAATCCAAATCTATGGACAACATAAAGCAAGTGAATGTGGTTCTACAACCTTATTCAAAAGCTGCAGAAAAAAATCTACATTCCTCACATTTTTGCAAGCATTTGCAAATCATTTTTCAAGTGCAGAAGTTGCAATCCACTGCAGCTGCTGCAACAAAGCCCACTCCAAAGATTTCACTATGGATTTGTGCTCGATTTTCAGGGCATTCCCATAGTGGAAATCTCCCACTATATGTGAACCTGACTTTAAAGTAAGATGATAGAAATTAATGTTACCGATCACTGAACTGTAATTACTATTGTGTAAATCAATGGCATGGTGTAACATAATACTGCCGGTTCTCCTGTAGGTTGTCCAGTGCAGACAAGTCACCAAAATACAATTCATTGGTTTCTAAGGAAACAACCAATAGAAGAGATCAAGGACTTGAAATATCGTGTTCTAGTTTCTGGAAGGGTTCTCGAAATAAACCCCTTGTCTGAGCAGAGTGCTGGAGAGTACAGATGCTGGACGTCAAATGATTCAAGGATAGTATCTGCCTGGGTGAACGTCTCTTTAGAAGGTGAGGTTTTATAGACATTGGTAATCTAGAAACCCATCATTAGGTAGATTATGATCCAGTCGTAGTCAGTCAGGACTCGTCCACCTTGTACTCCATGCTTGCTCCTTTTCAGTGATGCACAATTGTATCTACAGATGCCAACAGCCTAAAAGCTATGTGTTAGGGCTGGTTGGACAAGTATATTGGGTGCTGAGTGGCGGCCAAGGTATTTAAATACAAGGCTACATAGGCAAACTGTATGTTTGCTCTGAATGAAGAAAAAGCTACAACTTTGGCAAGGATCCTGGGAGTCACGTGTAACTACAAAGAAAGTCACCAGTAGGCATTGAGATTACTAAAAGTAGACTGCAGTGGAACTGGAAGCTGATTGCATTAGAATTGGCATCTTAATAGAGATCGACCCGTTAGCATATGTTCTAATGTGAGACATACAAATCAATCATTGTATTTTTTTACCTAATTTCACCATTATATCTCATAATTTAAAAGAGCACTAACGTTTTAGACAATTATGTCTAACCAATCTTGCAATATACTTTCAGAAAACATTTTTTTTTCCGTTTTGCCACTGTAAATTAACTAAAGTCACTAGGGGTCTCCATTCCAGCTCCTTGGCAATTCACTGCCTGTTGTCAGGTATTGAGCTTCTGTAATAACATGGATGATTTCTTAGCTGTGTGTTAAGGGCTATCTTCATGGACTTCTCCCTGCACTCACAGATTGACAGATCTGCAGACACATTCTCTGCCTCATTACTTTGAGTTTACTAACAATTTGGTTGGAATGTCTCTGAATGCCCAACATCTACAATTATCCTAGAACTGCCGAGGAGCTCTGATACTTCTTGCTCAAAGCAAATTTATACTGAATGGCACTCTGTTAGAGACGCCTGCCCTTTCAGGATTGGAGCTTTCCTGTATAGAAATTAGTCACATAACCCTGAAGTGCAGTATAAAATCAAGTGAGCAAGTGTTCCTTGGATCAGTTTCAGTGGGAATCCACATTAAAATGGGGAAAGATTTGAGTAACTTCCAACAAGGCCTGGTCATTGGTGCTAGACTAGCTGGGGCCAAGATTTGAAAAATTGTCATTGCCATTTTTTGGGGGCTTTTTATACATCGGTGTCAAGAATATAGCGAGAATGGGATGATTGATAAAAACATCCAGTAAAGGGATGTCTTTATAGCCAACTCATAAATTTAAAGGGGTCAGAGTAGGATGTATAGAATCGCTCTGATGAACAGGTAGTGCACAGTCAAGCAAATTGAAGCCAAATACTATGCTGGTGCTCCAGGTAACATGTCCAAATGCACAACGTGTTGTTCCTTAGCACAGATGGGCTATAAAAGCATACGACCAGTGTGAGTGCCATTGCTGTCTAAGCGACCTTTCACATAGGACAGAATATTCCACAGCAGCGTTGCAGAATATGCTGCCCCGAAATTCTGCACCAAAGTTCACAATGCTAACTGCTGATTGTGATGCAGAATTGCCGATAGAATTCTGTTATTTGCAAGAAGTGCACGTTAACAAGTGCGCATTTTGGTGCTGAATATTCCATCCTGCATGAAAAGTCCCTCAGAGAAACAGAAAGTCAAGACTCCATAGGGCAAAAAAGTGCAAAGACTGGTTCACTGAGCAGTGAAAAAATATCACCTGGTCAGAAGAATCCTGATTTCTATTGCACTATGCTGGTAGGAGGGTCTGAATTTGGCACAAGCAGCATGAATCATTGAACACACCTTGGGTCTACTAATAACAATGGATGGATGCCATGATGAATTGCTCTAGTTCTGAAAGCCAAAGGAGATTAACACGCTACTAAATGAGTGTCTCTAATAAAGTGGCTATTTAGTATACAGTATGTACTAATTAAAATGTTTAACAAATAATATTTTTGAAAAAAAGTTTACATATAAATATTTATTGAGTATCTATAGAATAAATAGTAACAGAGAGTTATATACAGTACATACAAGGCCATGGTGTACTACCGGTATGCGGGCCAAAAGATGAATTACTAAAGTTGAATTCTGTAGCCGGCCTTCTGAGGCCTATATTTGCTTTCACAGACCTCAAAAGGCTGAGAATATGGTGAGAAAAAAAATGTTTTTAATTCCACGTAGCTTTGGTTGGACATTTAAAGCTAATACAAGTCAGCACATGCTGGAGTAGGACTTCAAATTGTAGTAAATCATCCCC
Source organism: Eleutherodactylus coqui (assembly GCF_035609145.1). Classification (NCBI taxonomy): domain Eukaryota; kingdom Metazoa; phylum Chordata; class Amphibia; order Anura; family Eleutherodactylidae; genus Eleutherodactylus; species Eleutherodactylus coqui. The sequence goes on from NC_089838.1 coordinate 238,109,356, forward strand.
TATGAGAAGAACAGTTCACTCCACCTCCCTCGGAGAACAAAGCGCTAACTGCATACCCCTCTCAGTTGCAGTTTAGTTTTACATTTATCAAGGCCAGAGGTTTAACTGGAGCCTCATAGACCTGTTTCCATTAGTCATAAACTACCCAAATATTCTGCCTTGCGTCTGTCTCTTGCTGAAACAGTATAACATGATTCCTGCACATTCTTGAATGCAGAAGTGACTTGGACTAATTAGTAAGAAAACAAAAAGAAAATAACGGAAAACAATGAATTTAGAACGGCACGATGACCGGCAGCAATGCGGCTGTGGGTACAGCTGGGGGCTATCACTTGTTGCTGGTTGTAGTAACATTGTAGGAAGAGCCTGGTTTGTGAGGTTTGAAACATGTAAAGTTGCCCCCCCTTTTTTCCGTCTGCTTTAATGAGGATGTTTTTAAGGATGCAATAATGAAAGTTTTGTTTGTACTTCATATGAATGACGGAAGAAATCTTGTGTTCTGCTGTTAGGGGGTTGCCTTTAATTTTACTTACATGAAACGGGAAACCATATTTAAATATTAGGTTACGCCACACTCCAATATGTTTATTATATAGGTAATCCAAGTCTAACGTTTTGGTCCATACAATTAAAAAACGTATCAAACGCTAAAATGGCAAAAAATCAAAAACTAACATCATAATAATGTAAGGGTGGTCTGTTCCTATGGATTTTAAGCCTGTGTGTGTGACACGGACCCTTCACAAGGCATAAGACACATCTTAGTTAACCAGAACAGGTGTTTACTCATTATGAGGCAGTTATAGTCTCTCAATGAGTACATCTGGCTTAGTGGTTACACGTTTTTACAGAGGCAATAACTTGGTAGTTTTCATCAATACAGTTACTATCACTTTTACTGCAACTTGCTGGTAGCAATAATCTCTAGTACACAGTCTCTTGCTTGCACTCTAGTCTGGTTTTACCGCAGTGCGCAGTCTCTCTCTTTCACAGGCATGTCAGGAGCTTCTCCATTCTGCAGGACTAGATTTTGCTTCTGGTCTTCATTACAGCTTGTCTCACACCAGCAGGCCTTGATACACAACTCTCAGTAATACACTCGTTCTCTGGATGGTCAACTGGCTGGTCAGCACAGCTCAGATCACTCTTACAGGGCATGTCTTCTAGATCATCCAATGACTCTCTGGGCAGAACTCTATAACCACTCGAAGGATCCCTTCTTGGCTCACCTTCTCTATCTCGCCTCAAAAGACTTGGTCTTCACCAAGTCACAATCCTCAGGGTAGCTCCTCTTACAGTACAGGGAGGCCAACATTCCTACAGTCTCTGAGCCCTTCTCGGAACTTATTGATGCTATCTATGATGGTACAGAACTTGTTTGTTTACTACTTGTCCCCGGGGTGATGCGACTTAAGCAAGTGCTACTCTCCCTGGTTCCCTGGTTCACTATAACTATAAACATGAGGTGCTATAAGTAACCTCCTTACATTACTTGCCCGTACTCATTGGCTTGTGTGGTGTAATCTTAGTGCATACATGTACAACTAATTCCGGGCCAAGATGCTCGTCCAACACCTTAAAGTTAAACATCTTCTTCATTATCAGAATGTATAATAATACATTTCTCCATGGACAGCCTGTGAATAATTTGCATATTAGCGCAACAACATAATCAACAGTGCAAAATACATAACAGTGGTGCAGTATCTACAGTTCAAGTATACAGTGATGAGCCGTTGGGCGTACTAACCATCAACATTAGTTTCCAACCTTCATACAGTAAAAAGCTATAATATAAGTAAGTAAAATATAATATGCAACTTAACCTCTGTCCTATATAGACAAGGTTGGGAAGATACATGTCCCCAATGGTGTGTGTAGATTACATGGTTCAACATTTACACCAACATTATATTTTATGTTATAGCTACCTGTTTTGAGTCTTTTTTGCGTTATACCTCTACAGATACTGGTTGTTATACAGTAAAGGTTGTATAATATATAGTGATGACAGTTTTCCACATGGTGTATGTTGGAGTAATCACTTAATTTAGGTGATACTCGAGGGGTATCGTAGTCTTATCAATCAGTTATGCCAAATTAAATATATGATGCATCGGAGAAGAATACAGCGTGTAACAGGCAAGTGGCATTTCAAGATTCACTTCCTCCTCTGAAGCTCCTTATTGAGTAAAAGGTATACATAGACAAACAAACTATAGCATGAGCTGATCATGAGCGTCACTAGCCGACGGTCATCCAATCATCGTATGACAGAGGGGTAAGGTTCCCCCAACTCCGCAATCATCAAATTATTCTAGAAGGTACAATTGACATGGCAGTTACAGTATCTCAAGCTTACATGTGAATACTTTTGCCAAAACTGACAGTTATTTTATCTCAAGCTTACATGAACGCATACTTTTCCTAAAGTCTACCCCGCTGAACTGGTAACTTCTGTTTTTGACTGCTTTAATGAGTCCGTTATGAACCATTATAACCCTGAAATAAAGTAATGTCTAAAGCACTGTTGCAGGTTACTCTTACAGGGTATGTTGTTTTTTTGCCATTCTAGTATTTACGATCCTTAATCGAATGGAACTAAATGTTACATTTGTATAGCTTGTACAATAAAAGTATCATCAAAAGTAACAGCAAAGTGAGATTTGAGAGTGGGGTTCTCTTTTAATTATGATTCATGGATTGAGACCCCTGCTGCAGCACCCACATGACTATAGAGGGCCATTAACCGTGTTTGAAATATATTGATGTTTGGCACTACTTCCTTTGCAGTGGAGCATTAAAGGGGTTGTACCAAGGTAAATCACCTATCCATAGGATAAGTGATTAAAGTCTGATGTGTTGGGTCTCACTATTGAGACCCCACTGATCCCAAGAATGGGGGTCCTGTTTCCCCTACTCTCCTCACTACAGGCTCGCTGCATCCCCCACAGTGAGGAGGAGATTCTATGGCTGCGCTTGCACGGTGCCGCTCTATTCATTTTCTGTTGGGACCGCCGGAGATAGCCGAATACAAGCACTAGGCTATTTCTCCCAATCCTTCTGAAATGAATGGAGGGGCGGCCATGTATGTGTGGTCACAGCTGTATGCCACCTGATGTCACTGTGGGGATGCTTCTTTTCCCAGGGGCACACAGGACCTCCATTCTTGAGATTGGTGGAAGTCTCAGTGGGGAGACCTCACCAATCACACTTTTATCAACTAAGCTCCTGCTGCCCATTCATGGGAAATATGGAGACTGGAGCTTCACACCTCGTGACAATTATCATCCCATAAAAATAATATATGGTATTTAAATAAGGGGAAATAATGACCCTTTCAGTCTCCTTTTGATGCGGTAATCTTTTCCTAACAAATATTTGTTTGTCACAGTCTACCGGCTGGAATATGGGGAATGGACTTCTTGCTCAGCAACTTGTGGAAACTTGGGGTCTCAGTTACAACTGCAACACTGTATCAACAAGGAGGGACACAGGGTGAACATTTCCTTGTGTGAACATCTTGAACCATTAGTGGCCAGTTCTCAGCCATGCAACATACAAGACTGTCCTGTAAGGTAAGTCATTGTAACTGCCATATCTAGTATCAAGGAGACATGAGAGACATACAAGTCTACACAATGTTGCTATGCTGTTTATAGTATTACATGTTTTCTATATTTCTAGATGGGCAACAGGTTCCTGGTCTGAATGTTCAGTCTCGTGTGGCACCGGATACCAGCAGAGACAAGTCGCATGCCAGCAGATCATGTCAGACGGTCACGTGAAGGTGCTGCCTTTAAATTCTTGTGGATTTACTGACCGACCAGCCGCACGGAAGCCATGTTCTGTCGAAACCTGTGTCAACTGGACTCCTCAGGCATGGGGGCAGGTAAATATGACTGTAATTCAACAAGCCGGGACGTAGACATAGGGATTGCAATGGTAGCAGTTACACACAGGCTCTGGTTCCTGAGGGTCTCAAAGCCCTCTCTGCCACATAATAAGACACCAGTATTATAAATAGAACATGGTTTGTAGGACCCTCTTACAGATTTTACATTGGGGTCCAGAAGCTTTTTTAAGGATTTCTCTGAGAGTCAAAAAAAAAATTCTATGGCTATGGAATTTAAAATCAAGAAATAAACAATACTCAACTGTTTAAATGGCCCCCGATCCAGCGTTGGAGGCCTGGTCATCATTGCTTCGGACCTGCAAGAAGATGATGTCATTGCGCTCATGACCAGTCAGCCAATCACAGGCTTCAATGGTAATAATAATGCCATGTGAGCACCAAAGCCTGTGATTGACCGCTAGCTGCTTTCAGGTTAGGAGCGACGGTGACTAGGATTCCTGTGCTGGTCCAGGAGCCAATTAAATAGGTAAGTATGACTTATTTTTCTATTTTATAAGTGGCCATAGAAGACGCTGATAGAAAAACGACCAGTACGTGTACAACATTATTCCGTACTTTGTCGTAGTCCACATTTTTATATTACAGCTTATTAGCCGACAGTCTTGGCTGTTTTTCCCCAGTGCACAATGATTGTATATTAAAATCCATCACCTTTGTACATATTGCCCTAATGAAAACATCCCAGTAATACGGCTTATTCACACCTTGTAGAAAGTGGCATCTAGCTGAAGTTGAAAGTATGTAGACACTATGCAATACAGCTTGTTGTGTATGTGGAAATGTACTCTATAAAAGTTTGATTCTAGAAAGTTTTTATGATAGTCATTTTCTGGAGGGATCTGACCCAAAGCAAACATCACGGTGTAACCGTGTTAAACCCCCCTTGGCAATGATAGTGTAATGAGTAAGAGCGCTTGGCTTCTGTCATGCACCTCTTGTCGGAGGATGATTGTACATAATTAAAATACACAGCCCTAAGCTCCGAGCAGAAGCACCGCAGATGTGTGCAGAAAACCAATAACAATTATTAAACTCCACTGAAACATTAGTTCTTGTGAGAAAATTCATCAGTGGAATAAAACGGTATTTTCAGCCAAATTGAGGTAAGCCGCGTTTAACACTTTCACTGGCAAGAACATCAAAATATACATATTTTTAATTAAAACTCCTACCACTGGGAAACTACCATTTTATCTCACCAGAGACAACTTATTTCCATGTCTCTAAGGCTGGGTTCGCACAGGGCGCATTCCTAGCGGAATTCTCGCAGTTTAGCCGCACGAAAAACCGCGGGAGAGCCGCAGCTTCAAAACCTTTTGGTTTTGGAGCGGTTCAGCTTCTGGCATTCCACTGCGGCTTTCTCTCCCCATAGAGAGGAGCGGGGCCGCAGCGGGAAAAAAATTGACATGCTGCGACTGTCAATTACACACCGCAGCACCGGATCCACCCGCCTTTGCAGCGACTGATTGGCCACCCCGTGTGGACGAGATTTTTTAGAAATCTCCTCTACATGGCTGACTAATCCCGGGATTAGCGGCTGGAGGCACATTTGCCATAGCAAAATTCGGCATGGAAATTCCGTGGCAAATCCGCCCCGTGTGAACCCAGCTGATGGCCCATTTCGCACAGGCGGGAGCATATTTACATGCGCATTTGTGTGAATGGCATTGCGTTTTTGCGCATGTGTGTGTATTTTACTATATTTTTTGCATGTTCATGCCCGGCACAAAAAAAAATCATGGAAGCATACTCCTATTAATTTCAATGTCCAATTAAGTTTAATTAGTTTAAAATGTGCTATTTTCGTGCACAATAGGGCATGCTGAGGTTTTTTTTCTCATGCATAAAAAATGCACATGTGAGCGAACCCATGATAACCAATGGGTTCTAATCACTGTGTATTGCATGCACAAATTTTGCATGCGTACTATGCGGTACAAATATATTCATGTGAATAAGCCCTAAAGGGTGTAAATGTCGCTATTTACACATTACTTGTGTTATATAAATAAAGGCGTTCAGAGAGACGTCCTTCCTCGACTGTTTTAGTAAATAGTTATTTTCCGGAGTGTCTGTTCTTTGAAGTAATCTGCCGTCCCTGTTATTCTTTCTGAAAATATATGATGTAGGGCGGTTTCACACAGGTGTATGCACAATTATGTTCGCCGCTACAGAGCATAGTTGCGCTTGAACGAGGGTTTTTTTTCCTTTATAGGCCGGCTTCACGCTGGCGAGAGAGTGAAAATGCATGATTATGAACCAATCATTTTCAATGGTTTTATTCTCAATGGCGATGTTTTCCTTCTTGCGATGGTGTGTGAAAGAAAAATTGCAGCATGTCCTTTCTTTTCGCGATATCACCCAGCAGCGATATCAGCAGCGGCCTCATTGAAAGCAATGGGCGAGGAGGATTCCTTCAGCCCTGCAAGGATGTGAGGCTGTCACATCCCGGGGTTTAACCTTGTTCTCAATTGGCCCGGCAGCAGCGCCGGTCCCTTTGAAAACTATGGGAGAACATCGCAATCCCCTGCTACAGCTGTGACAGTTGCGCCGAGGGATTCCTTCAGCCCCGCAGTGATGTGAGGCTGTTTCCATGTGAAAACATCTTGCATCCAGGTGTTCTTAGAAGGACTGTGGGGGCGATATCGGGTCGTGAATCACAGCCCGATATCGCCCTCGCCAGTGTGAAGCCGACCTCGCGTGTGCAAAAAATAGGTCGTGTTCTATCTTTCTGCGTTTTGTGCAGCCAAACTGCCATATAAATCTATGGCAGGTGCACAAATACGGAGGGGAAGGACGAAACACTGCGCAAAATGCAGGAAAAGAAGACAGCTGGCCCTTATTAGGCTTTATTAGTCATTAAATTCCACGGAAAGGGAGTGTAACACATGCGAGCGCAAAAATGACAGTAATGAAAAACACTGATTATAGCTGTCTCCAGACTTCATTCATGTGTTGTGGCGAGTGCATTTGCACAAACGCTCGTGTAATGCTGCCCTAATGCGCAGTGAACAGAACCTATTTATTTTAATTAGTTCATTCACATGAGCACATTTTTTCTCGGAATCTGCAATCACGTGGTATGTCCTATCTTGGTGCATATAACACCCTGTCAAAGCCCATGGAAATCAAAGGATTTGCTGTGTATTTACGCACAAAACCAATACGGTTTTGCACACACAAAAGCACACCAGAGTGGACAAAATAGGACATCAATTTTCGGTTGCGTAAATACGCAGCGCATTTACGTGACCGAAACATGCTTATGCCCATGTGAATCGGCCCTTAACAACACCTCCGGAATCCCAGGGCTGGTTTGAAAACAGCCCTGCCAGCCTATCCAGAATGACACTATGCCTGCACTACCAGGTGCTTCACGGTTCCAGCGCTGACTCTGTGATGTTACGTCAGACCTGCGCCAAAACCCAGAAGGGGACAGGGCCTGAAGCGCCTTGAAAAAATATCATTGTGCCTGAACATCTTACTGGTATCATGCCATAAGACAAATGCAGAGGTGGCCACGCATGTGGGATTATGAGACTTCTGTTTTCCTGCTAGGTGGGGTCCTAGAAGAAGGATCTCTACCAGACACATATAGCATATCCTGCGGGTTGCGAGATAATTCAAGAGAAATGTAGAGAGAGCCATTCAAGTGGGGCTATGGGACTTCTGTTCGTTTGCTAGGTGGGGTCCTAGAAGAAGGATCTCCACCTTTTAGAAATATATAGCATATCCTGCGGGTTGCAAGATACCAATGAACTATTAGTATAGACGACAGTAGGCTAGATACATATCTGCCCATGATGTGGAAAGATATCATGAACATGTATGTACACGTAGTTCTTCCTCTGCACATTCCGCTACTGTTTCATTCCTATGGTTAGTGCAGATGGAAAAACTCTCAGATGTTTGTAACTCCAAGTCATAGAAATGGTTTGTTTGGCTTTCATTTCCCTTTCAACTATCCATCCAAGTGTAAGATTTATAAATGCTCCAGTTGTATCGCATCGGAGGAGGGAACGTGAGTCTGTGTTCATACTGAAATATGTCTTTCCTTTTAGTGTTCTAATCGCTGTACCGGACAAGGAACGGCTTTACAGCATCGGCACATACTGTGTCAAGACCGGAATGGAACCACCGTGCCAGACACTTACTGTGACAGGACCAAGAGGTATTTGATCCCATCTGAAACACACTAGAAGAAGCCAGTAACCGATTACAGATGTCCTGCTCATCCGCATGCCAGTTTTATAGTGGAAGAACACAGAACTAATCCAAAAACCTGCAGATTGTTTTTTCTGTCACTTAGTTGTTCTGATGTTCTGCTGAGCTCGTCTCAAGCCCTTTATAGCTTTTCCCATTTGATAGATCCTAACATTTAACATCTGAGCTAAATGCCGGAGAGCTGTGCACAAGATTAATGGAACATTACAACAGTTCCAAAAAGTTATAAGGGAGCCCTAACATCACACAGCAATCTGGGATTTCTTCTAACTTTTCAGAAGTGAGGAAAGATGCCTTTGACACATTATAGAATATTCCGCCTACAGTATGTCATATTTACTGTACATTTGTGTGATATAAATGTCTACCTCAACGACTAGATACGTTTGTATTCAGATTAGCATTCGGGAGGTCTGTTCACCCATCCAGCAACCAAAAACAAAAAAGGCTCTTCAACAGGGAGGAAAGGAGCATTTTCAAGGGGAAGGTCTGAGAATGTTACCTCTGTTCCTATTTGTGGTGAATAAGGACACAAGACAGAACTACCTAATGTCAATCTGAACACAAATTTAGTAGTATCCTATATGAGGTAAGATTATGAACAAGTAGTCTATAAGGGCTTATTCCCACTGACGTAGGTACAACTATGCTCTGCAGCATGGAGCATAGTTGTGCCTGAACGAGGGGAATCCCTTCCCCTTTGCTGACTTTTCAAAGTCTGTGCCAGAGCGCAGGAGTTTGAAAATAACTGTGGGAAGTCAAGAGCCACCCGATCATTCCCGCATGTAGTTTGAACGATGCCAGCGATATTCGCTCCAGTGTAACAGCACAGGAGCGAGCATCATTGGGACGAGCTGCCGGGCATCGTTTGCCGACAGCTCATCCTGTGTTAATGGTGCATGAGGTTACTGTGTCTAGCTCTTTGCTAACAGACCATTTTCACAGTGATTCTGTGAAAACAAGGGAGATAGAATAAAACCTCCACAGTGCTGCATATTGGAAGGCAGCATTCCTTCAAGCCAAAGTTAGACTCTTTATACAAGCCTAGTAGTAACAATGACCGGGAATTGAAAGCAAAGCCAGACTCAATGCACAGACAGCTGTTTCAGGGTGTTTGCCCTTCATCAGTGTACAGTAGGAGTCTGGCTTTGCTAGAGAGAGGCCTATGATGGGGGTCAGAACCGCTATCTTTTCTCCTTAGAGAGAGCACCTAGATGGTGAGTGAGGAGACGCAAAAGGCTATTCATGCTCCTCTGGGTAATATGCAAATACAGGAGATGGAATAATACCTCCACAGTGCCACCTATTGAAAAGCAGCATTCCTTCAAGCTAAAGTTAGACTCTTTATACAAGCCTTGTAACAATGACTGGGGAAAAAAAGCCAGACTCCATGCACAGACAGCTGTTTCAGGGTATTTCCCCTTCATCAGTGTGCAGCAGGAGTCTGGCTTTGCTAGTGAGAATGGGCTGTAAATGGACTGTCTGCCACCTTCGGGAATGCCAGGGGGTATTATCTCTGTACACTAGCATTATCTGTGTGCATTATCAATGTTCATGCTGATTATTATCCATGTAGTTTTGCATCACTGTGTACATCATCCCCACACTGTGACATTTCCAAGACTGTCATACTCCTACTATTATTCAAGGGTTTGTGTGAAGTTGTAAAGTTATCTCCTATCTTTACTGATCTTTAGCTTTTTACCCCCAATAAAACGGGGGGAAAAAAAAAAACAAGAGAAAAAAGATATTTAAAAAATAGCCCTATATGGCTGGCTGCACATGACTCGATTTGTATTGCGGAATCCACAATCTTCACCCGTGCGGAAGATCTGCTACATTCCGAATCCATTAACAAAAATAGAACATTTGCATGTCTGCTCGCACGTGGACATAGATTGCCATTTCCGCTTGCAGAAATTAAATCGCAACATGTTCTATTTTTGTCCGGATTACTAACGGATGGCTTCCATTGAAGTCAATGGAAGCCATCCGTCCTGCAGCCTATTCGCAATGTCAATTCTGGATTGGCTGCGGGTACCCACGTCATCACCTAGCATTGTCATAGGAAAACCAGTGATTTGAAAAAAAAATCTGTACTGCGCATGTGCAACAGCGAGCCGCCGCGGCCATCCGCAATACAGTTTTACACAGTACTCACGGACACTGCGCTACAAAATTGCTGCAATATCGCTGCTATGTACTTGTGAATTTTGTAGCGTAAGTGATGCTTTTTTCTTGGGAAAAATGTAGCATTGTGTCGCTGCTACCGGCGTTTTTCTCGCGTGATTTTGTCAGGAGGAGTTAATAGTAGTTTCTAATGTTAGTGCTATAAACAAGGAGGCTCCATAGGGAAACATGGGCTAAAAAAAATTGCAAATCGCGGTTGGATAAAGCATGCCGCTATTTTGTACTCTCGCAATGCAGCAGCCTACAAAACATCGCTCATGTGAAAGAACCCATTGGGCTTCACATACATGCATTTGTGGCACTTTCGCCTCGCTACAAAATCGTGCGATTTTGTAACCTGCATGAAAGTGGCCTAACATCACTGTTTAATCCACGAGTTTACTATGTGCAATAACCCTTTCTTATGACTCCACTGTTTATTACCCTATGCGGAGATATCACTGCTCATAAACCTGGCATTAGGACAGCCCTATGTTCATTTTCCTTGTACTGTAGCATAAATGTAACATGTATTCCTGCGCAGAGGCATCAGTATGTGCGTTTTCAGAGCTAGAGGTACACAAGGTGCCGAGATTTAAGTAGCACCTGGGATTTGGTATTTGAGTTTTTGCAGTAGGGCCCAGGAAATTCGTGTTCCTTCCGACTCTGGGCTAGATCTAGAGGTGATTAATGTTTAATACAGATTGTAATGCAGTTGTTACTGCGCTCATATAAAATGACACTACCAAAAAGGAGCAGATTTGCCATAAAACATTCATTTTCAGTGTCTGCTGTTTTAAGAGTTGGAATACGTTTGAGAATTTCATCTTAAGGGAGCTACTTTGTGTTGTGCTTTATCCCCAGGCCAGTTTCCAGAAGGAACTGTTCTTCGGAGATGTGCGATGTGTACTGGAGGACAGGCCCCTGGATACCGTGCACAGCAGCCTGTGGAAATGGCTTTCAGTCTCGGAAAGTAGACTGTGTACATAGGAAGAACGGCAAAGTCTTGGCTGATCAATACTGCGTGTGGAAACGGAGGCCCTCAACTTGGCAGCACTGCAGTATTACATCCTGTGGAAGTATGCAAATATTTGGCTATTACAATCATTGACAATTATATTAAAAATAAAATCTCCTCAACAGATGTGTATAATTGCCAATACAGAGCACTGCTTGTAACAAGACCTCCATTCATTTACCGTGTTTCTTTAACCTATACACAGTGGAGGCAGCCATCTTGTTGGCTGAACAAATATTAACTATCCCTATATTAGGAACCCAATGTGAGGCACGTGGTGTCTCACACCTCATTGGTATCATTACTTGGTAGGACTTTGAGAGTTTACCTTCTTAGAAATGTTGGTTGGGTTTTTAAAAATGGCTGCCTTTACTTTCTATAGGCTTGGGGAACACTTTATCGTGATGCTATTGTTCTACATATGTACTTAAATTCCAGCGTTCTTTCTTAATTAGATCTTTTATTTTACAGAGGGAGAATGCAAGGACACAACTCACTACTGTACATTTGTAAAACAGCTTAAGCTGTGCTTAGTAGATCTCTACAAACAAAGGTGTTGTGAATCCTGTAACGGAGCATAACTTCTCCCGAAAACCGTACTCTGCGGTAAACTGAAGCGATGGGAAGGATCCTCAGACATTTGTATAAAGTTTGTACATTTAGAGTTAATGCTTAGAGTTTAAGGACTATTCAATGGAATGCCTCGAACTGATTAAAAAAACTCCTAGGTCATAAAAATGGATAGGCTTCTTAGCCAGGGTGTAAAGTTTAGCCAAGTCTTCTATGCCAAGGAAGAACCTTCCATTCATTGTGCGCAGCAAACCGTAGACTGGTTGCAATATATGTCTTATAGATAAAAATGTCCCTATCAGTGCTAGTTATCTGTCTGTTGGGTTTAACTTATCTGAGGATCCACTAAAGGTACCTTTACATGGGGCGATTAGTACCGAATTATCGTTGGAAATGGTAAATTTAGGCGACCGTCTTCCCGTGTGCAAGTGGCCACCAAAAGGCAACTCAGCGACAAATTGTTTCTTTGTTGGAGTTGCTTGGTTTTCAGCTCATCTAAAAACAAAGTGACTATTGAACCGTGTGAATGGAAGCTGCTCAATCTTTGAGCGACTGCCTGTTTGCCGGGAATGGAAGTGGGTGGCCGAAACGATCCCCGGCCCCCACCACCTCCATTCACCGAACTATCACTCCTGTGTAAAAGCGCAGGAGCAAAAGTCGCCCGACAGTCGTCCCTTGCAAAGGTATCTTTAGTCATGGGTTTTATTAATATATGCAGGAAGGGGTTTTCCTTTGAATAGTATTGTTAAGATATGAGTTATTTGACGCTACATCAAATGTTAATTTGATGGAGAGAAATTGTTATAGTAGATCATATATAAAGGTGTCATCGGCTACAAAACCGGGATGTGAAGGCTTTGACCGTTCATGACCGTAGACATGTGAGGTATAGAAACTGATATTCAGGGTGGTATTTACTAAGCATTGATATTTTGGCAGGTACTATACGCAGCCATGTGGTTCATCTACCTTCGGCTTAGTAAGAGTGACCATGTCCTGAAAGAATCACTTCTATACAATACATGTAAGGATTCAGAATCACTGTTCGTGCCAATAGTATGAGGAAAGGTAGTTTTACACATTACGATTATTGAGCAAATAATCGCCCAAAAGAATGAATTCACACTATGGTCGTTCATTGTAAACATGGCCACTGCCAGGGTGAGGAGCGATAAGCCGCTAGTCATTTTGTTTCAGCTTACCAAAAAAATAGTCGTTGTCTGGTGTAAAGTTATAGTCGTTTGTATTACAAATTTGCATGGAGAATCCACCCTATCTTGGCAAAGTATTAACAATAAGTGGTCTTAAATAAATGGCCGTCATTCGTGTGCTTCACCCACTTTTCTGAGCGACTATCTGAACGATAGTTGTTCTCTGTAAAGGTACCTTAATTGTCTCATTCTGTAAGATTTTAGAAAGGCAAACATTTTGCCAAGCTTTAATAGACTGTTATGTTTTTGGGCAAGGGGTTCACTCAATAGTAGTTATACAACCTTGCCTCCCATTCAACATCCTTTACTACCTGTATAGCAGCATACAGTAAGTAACCATATGCAATGTATACTATTCTATCACTACAGTTCACATATCTGCTGTAGTGTACATATATGTATGTGTGTATGATGTGTATGTATGTAAATATATCAACAGCAGTATTAATTCTATAAGATGGTGCCATATACTACCACAAAGGTCTGTAAAAAACAGTCATAGTGTTGTATTCAACTGATTATATTGTATTACATCAACCCTTTACCAATGTTAAATGCCAGCCAGTAGAGCCAAGATCACTTCATATATGTTATGTAAAATATGTCCGCAATTATATCACATTACGAAGTCCGTATCTTTCTGCAGTTTAAGACTATCACATTGGAAATCTTCTAATACAGGTAAACTATGGGCCTAGAACAATAAAGCGTCTTGATGCTTGAAATTTGTCTGCATGAATTTGAGTTTCCTTAAAGGGGTTGTCCCATATCTAGCTGTTTTTAGGCAGGAAGCAGACAGCTCTGTACATTGTGCAGTGGATCATGTTGGTACTGCAGGCTTAGTCCCATTCTCTTCAATAGGATTCAGCCTGCAGTACGAACCCAGGCCACTGCTCAGTATATGGGGCTGTCTGCTTCCTGTAGCAAAACTTCTAGAAGTGGGCCAACCCCTTTAGTGAGTAGATTATGGATTAGAACGCTAATTTTTGGCTAAATGGTCAGCTATTACGTTTCATATGACAACTGAAGAATAATCCATAGAAGGAATACGTGACACTTGAAAAAGCCAGTGGTGCCCCTTTCATTCTGGCATTTTGTCTGCATCTGGGATTTTTGGTAGTAAATATAAATACACTTCCTTTTCTCAACCCCATCCAATCCCATTGCTATTAGCATTGCAGAAAATATGAAATTTTTGACTGATTATACAACCTGTCCAAACTGTTCACAATGCAAAATGACAATATAAAATGCATTTATAGGGTTGAGATGATTTCTTATCAAGGCAGTCAATAATTAGAGCCAATTAAGGTAAGAGAAGCAACCTTCAAGAGGCCCTGTCATGTTGTAAAGTCAGCGGGGCTAGTTGCATAGCTCTGCAGCCACAGCCTCGCTGACTCTTTCACCATTTTCTTCTTCATACTCTACTCTATTCTCCTGTAGAGGCTCTTCTTAGATCCAGCCCGGGTGCCGTGAATCTGTCAAGTGGGTGTTTTCCACACTCACTGCCAATGGATGACCACAGATTGCCAAACAAGCCAGATGTCACCCATTGAAGGTGGGTCGTGGCGACCACCCACTTGACAAATATGGATAAATGGAGGTGAGTTTGGAGAAAAGAAAAATGGCAATAGAGTCAGTGATTCTGCATTTGAAGAGCTATGCAGCCAGCTCTGCTAACTTTACAGCATGATAGTTCCTCTTTTAAAGAGCACCTATCTGTTTAGAAATATCATATTAGGAAATTATGAGTAAATAGACAAGGTCCCCTCTTCGGGTCCCTCATTTATTAGAGCAAAGAAAACCAGCTCACCATCCAGTGCAACGGATTTAGCCCAGCCAGGTGAATGGAACAATGGGGATAGGAATCAATTTGTTCATTGTGTGCTGGACCAACTACTTCTGCTTTTTTTGGCCAGAGTACAAAGAGTGTTTATATCCTTGGAGGACCAACACGTCTGTTCTCTACACAGACATCCCATGGATTTCAGTGGGAGCTAGTGAAAGTGTCCATTACTCATGTGTCAGTGACTGAACTCTGTCTGCTGGGTTCCCCCACATAGTATAGCTCATTCCTGGGTGTCCCACAGTTGGGATACCCTGTGATCAACTTATACTCGCACAAAACAAAAAATGCTTATAGTCGCCTTCCAACAAAAAACAATTGTCCAAAGCAGACAATATCCATCCATGGCTACTGATTTCTTAGAACTGAGATGATGCTTCTTATCTGGTCCTGAGGAGCATAAAACATACTTGTTAAACACGAAAATCACATATAGACCTTTACTGTCATATTGGACAGTAAAGTAAAAGCCCACATAAGGGGTTGCTCATACTTTCTACCCCTACCCGCCATGGCCAAAAAAAAAAAAGGAAGAAAAGAAAAAAATTTAAAAATGCATTAGGGACAGATGTGAACATCAATACGTTGTTTAAAGGTCCACCATGCCTAAGGCACAAGTTAGTAGAGCTATACAATATCCTGTATGTTTTCTTTTTATTGTTTTGCTTTTGCAGAAATGTTTTGGATTTTATTTTTTACACTGTTCGGTCAAACTCGTATGAAACCTGTATTATTTTGGAAATATAATTTCCGGCATTATGTCTTTTTACCAACATATTCATTTCTTTGGCACTTTGCTCTTGTACTATACTTAATATTCCCAGACATTCTTTCTTGCTTTCTCTATATGATGTATAATATATCATTTTCGGTTTAGTGCCCATTTTATGTTGCCTAAAACTCTTACCTGTGTTATGAAGATCAACTCAAACTCTTTCTGCACTTTTAATGCAATTGAATTAACCTATCAGATCTCACTTGGATATATTCTGTGTGGATAACTGCATAAGGCAATAAATAAGTGCCCCTTTCTGCCCTATGCAAGTATAGACATACCTACGTAGGGCAGAACAGAGCACTTCTGAACACCATCATGTATCCAAGAGAGACTCAGTTACATAAATGCATCCAAGTTACAGATGTAGCAATCGATAACAAGGCTGGCGCATGCTGATCATTTGAGTACAATGTAGTTAGGTTATCAGAATGCGGTAAATGTCAAGTTAACATTTGCTACATCTGTATGACTGTTTTACCAACCCCAATCGATGCAATCACTCTGATCTTGACTTGTGTTCTCTGCAATAGATTTTTCTCACTAATTTAAGTGTTTACTTGGCAATCAAACCACTTTCTGGTGCAAACATTCTACTCTATGGCCTGTATCACTGAATGTTAGACAGAACTACTGTATCCAAGTATTCCAGTATATTTGTCTTTTTAATCAATAATGGGTCTTGATTGTTATTAGAGATTTATAAATTAAGTAATAAAGTTTGTAAAATACGTTTTGTACATATTTATGGTCTGATTTCAAGTGCAATATTTGGTTCTGTACAGTGTTTAATAAAGACTTTGGGACATATATTTTCTTATTACCAAATCATTTCATATGTTTCCTCTTTGTATTTAACAATAAAGTATGACAACTTATAGCACTTTTCTGTTGGCTATGACAAATGTGTCTTTAGTGTATGCATGCAATACGGAAGCGCAGAATTTCTATTACTATAAATATGCTGACATTCCTACAAAGCTTGTTAAACTTATCATAAGAAACAATGGAAATGCTTTTGTCTCATGAACAGAATTACAGTATTTTGGCAATAAAATATACTTCTTATCCTGACACTGAGGATTTTTTATTTCCCAAGTTCTTTCCTGCTCCATCTACATTATTAAATTTGTATAAGTAAGTAAAGTGATTGTATGACAGCGATGGCAACAATACAGGATTCCATATGAAAAGTAAACCACAAGGTTATTAATACTTTAATGCTAAAAATATTACTTGGAGAAACAATGTTATAGTGGAACTACTCATTTGACTCATATTCTATTTATTAAAAGGAGACAGATAGTCAATGTGGGCCCCTGGACAAAATGTCATCCAACTTGTAGACAGACAAGGTGAAATCTAGTTTTCCAGTTGAGTTTGGTCCAAAAAATATGTGAATGGTTTGTATACATGCATAGGGTATGTTATTGTCATATCTGTTCAAGACTGGTGATGAAACTCAGGCGAGCGGGATAGCAGAGCAGGTAAGTATATAGAAAATAATGAGAGCTAGACACAGAACATAGGGGTACCGATCTGAACAAAACACCCTGAACCTCTCTGCCATGAAGTGGAGCACCCTCACCGAAAAGGGCGATCCCACTTCTTGAACATAGCAAGGTCTGAAGTAACCAGGAAACTGGACAGGGGACTACAGTAGGACAGAATGCAGAGTACTAAACACTGACAGATATACTGAGAGTACAAAATTGAGAACAGACAGGTATGCTCAGAGTCATGACAGAGCCAGAATATTAGAAGCAGAGCTGGTTTATATATCATAACAAAGTTACAGCCTGACTGACTGGGCTGTCAGTCACCCCAGCCAGCTCATCAGCCATGCAACTCTAATAAGGTAACTGATTAGCTGGCTGTGCTGTCAATTACCAGCCAGTTCTTCAGCTAAACAGCAGCAGGGAGATGTTTAACTCTTGATAGCCAGGACAGACTGAAACGTGTGCATCGGCAGGTGCACCACATGATCCGTAGCTGACATAGTAAAGTCACCCTAGACTTGATCTGCAGACATGAAAGAAACTGGTGCCAGCGGCTCCATGCAGTTATATTAAATAAATGTATTTGCTCCATTTTGACACATTTTCCAAGTAAGTTTGAGAAGTTTAGAAATAGGGAACATTCGTAATGGTCAAGTAAATATAAAACACATGTCCACCCAAATAATAAACGGTACATGTGCTGCGAAATGTCACAAGACAAATTCAATAAAACATCACAACACGAGAGCAAAACCCTTGAAAGGCTGCAACTCACATCACAACCGCTATAAAAAAAAACATATGTAGAGTGTAGGTTTCCTGAAAGAGGATGAAGAAATCGTATTTTTACGAAGCCGGTCATCTCGTGCCACACATCTTGGAATATGGTAAGCCAAGAACAAAGAACAAAACAATTTGTTGTCTAAACCTACTCTACCTACTGTAGCCAAAGGCACAAAGTCGCAACTAGGGCTCCACTTGTGGGAATCACATCAGCCTAGCCAATAATACAGGTAGGCTGCTGCTGGTATTATAATTTAGAAGCCATCAGAAGCTGCAGCGTCACTATTCAGAACTCCTACCATCATGGTGCTCAGGATGTAAGCGCTGATACCAGGAGAATGGGCGGTGATGCTGGGGCTTCTGATTGGCTGCAGCAGTCATGTGACCTCCGCTGTCAACCAAGCCCAGCATCGTTGCAGGACCCGCTGCAGCATTTTCCAGGATCGGAAGTGAGGAGTATGGTTTATTTTTTATTTTATAATATGGCCACTTGTTCAATTTTTCTTTTTAGTCAGACAACCCTTTTAATTTCAGCTATGCACAGTGCTTTAGCATGTACAGTATTATACTACAGCTTACACTAACCTATAACAGTGAGATGCATTTTCTCTTTTGAAGTGCATAACCATACATTAATATACATTAACATTAATTTGCCAATGAAATACTGCAAATCTAAATGTTTCATCAAAGTTGTTCCCTAAACAGAACAAATCTGCCTATTCTTGAAAAGGCAGATTTGGAAATTCGGAATGCTTCAAGGCGAGTTTGCAAATTAAACGATGGAATGAACTGCAGGGGCGCAACCCGTCTTCTGCTGAAAGTGGGACAGTGCACTTTGCTAGAAGCAGCTAAAGATTTGGAGCCAAGGAAATTCATGTAAAATGGAATGTCCTTTGACTGACGCTCAAACACATAAGCATAGTTACTCTCAACAGATAAAACACTGTTAGGCTATATACGTACGAGTGTGAATCTCGTGCGAGTTTTGTGCGTTGAATGGAGTCATATACATGAGCGATGCTATGAGCTAAAAAACTGCGTGTCCTATTTTTTTATGTCCCTTGGAACGCATCGCCCATTGCTCTCAATGGGACAGTCAAACACATTGCATGCATGCAATATTATGCTTCAAATTCTAAACAAAGGGAAACACTTGCTGATCCTCCATGTGTGAATCAAGCGCCGGAGCATCTGAACGTCAGAGAAGTGATGCAAGGTGTTTTTGCATGAAAACACCTCTTGTCCACTGGGTAAAATGCACATTGACAAGTGTGACACCGGGTTGGGTTTCTTGGCCCGATATCGGTCTCTCTCATGTGAACATAGCCTTAATAAGTTGTCCTACTTTCTTGTATTGGCAGTACATTTTTCTATATTTATTACAAGACAACAGACTACAAACTGCCACTGTGTCAACAGGAGATAAATGTAGGAAAAATGTGGTAGTAGGCGCAATCCCTCTTGACTCAAAGAGGCATGAGACGTGATTTTAAGCTCGACTCCTCTGTTTTTATTAAAAGTTAATCCAGCATATAATAATAGACCCATTTTGGGGCCGTTGCCCCCCTTTCTCAGTATTTTAGCTGTGGGGACACAGCCACCATTGGTGTGTTCTCTTTGCAGAGGAGTGGAGCACACTCAAACAAACAAAATTCTCAAACCCAAACATCGGTGTATTAGATTTGCTCCGCTCCCTCTTTTTTCCTCTCATCTTTCATTAACTGTATCATCATGGACTGTTAAAAACAAAGGAAATGTTTGTAGATTGTTACAATGGAACAATAACAGCAATTTTAATGTTCATGCAGAAAATCTGTGTGAAGATGACCTACAAGTGGACCCGCGTACTGTAGTTAGGTGTGTTTTATGTGTTTGTAGAGCTGTTGGGCTACTTGACTAACAATGGAGGTCCATTTGAAAGTCCGGGACCAAGACAGTGTTGACCCAGTGCACTGTTTTCCCCCAAAGCTCTAAATAAATCATAGAACGTTCTTTAGACAAATGGTTTCTATGTACTACCCTTGGATTTTATGGATAAATGGCAAGGTTTAGCTCAACAAGGGCAACTCATACTGCAAATTAATTCATTTTCCTCCTGTTTCACACCCTTCATAAAATATAGGTTTGTGTTCTGTTATTTTGTGGAGGCTACATGTAGACCTTTTTTTTTCTCTTTGGGCAGTGTTAAAGAGAAGGCAATGACAGTTGTGTTATGTTTGGCTGAGATTAGAAGTTTTACATTGGTCCGTTGTCTTTGGTTCCATATCCTTCATTTCCTAGTACATGACTGTGACACAGACTAACAGCTCACATACCAAATCTAATAAAAAATATGTCAGTGTCTGGATCTCCTTCTCTGTTCAGCCACACTTAATCCTAATTTAGCTTCTTCCGAACGGAAACTGTCGGTGAAATTAATTTTTAAACTGGAAAGAAAGAAGTGTCGAAGGTAAAATTTATTCATGTTGATGCAAAACAATCATATGGGATTACAACTGTGGGGTACGGTGATTTATGTGTTCAACACTCCATCAAAATACATAATTGAGATATATAATGTTTTGTTTCAATGAAATCAAGCATTTATGCTATGATTCAGCTAATGAATCCAAAAAAATAATTTTGCACATTTTATAAACAAATTGAAGCATGATTATAGAAATACCCTTTAAGAGGAGAGACAGCATGAATTTTGTATAATGTAGCCTACAGAAATATTACCCATAAGTCCTGTGTTCAGAATTGACCTGAACACAGAGGCAGAATAGGTTTATCTTTCTAATTTTTGCTATGAAATGTTAAGAGGGTGGTCCACTTCCTAATTATTGATGACTTATCCTCAGGGGAACATTACCCAAGTTGGTTCATAATACAGGCACTGTTCCCATTGAATTCAATGCTGCAATGTATACAGATCTGACTGCTTCTGGCTCTGTATATGTTACCAGCGGCACAGCAAATAGCCGTTTGGTGGGGATCACTAGTGGTAGACTTCCATTAATAAGCTATTTATGACCTATCCTGGGGATAAAGATGATGTAGAGGGCATGAAAATAGGTGGAGCGCCATGTATTTCAGAGAAAGTCTCTGTAAAGTATATCAGAGACGGAGGCTATGTTTGGGGCAGAGTGCTAAAAAGAGGCGCTACCAGCCAGCATGGGCGCTGTGGTGGAAATCATTGGAGTAATGAGGCCCTTTGATTCCTCCCACCTCTTTTCCTTTAGTTTACTGGTTGTATTAATAAAGAGAAGTTGGGTTAATTCCTGCCCCTGGACTCTCTTCACTCACAAAATGTTGCACCGTTATTTTACCTTTTGCTCTTTGTCTTGGAGATAAGTCATCAATAGTGGTAGCCAACCCCATTAAAGCTACAATTAGTGATGAGCGAGCATACTCGCTAAGGGCAATTACTCGAGCGAGCATTGCCCTTAGCGAGTACCTGCCCGCTCGAGAGAAAAAGTTCGGGTGACGGCGGCGGGCAGGGAGCTATGGGGGAGAGCGGGGAGGAACGGAGGGGAGATCTCTCTCTCCCTCTCTCCCCCCCGCTCCACCCTGCTGACTGCCTCTACTCACTGCTCCCCCGCGCCGGCACCGGAACCTTTTCTCTCGAGCGGGCAAGTACTCGCTAAGGGCAATGCTCGCTCGAGCAATTGCCCTTAACGAGTATGATTGCTCATCTCTAGCTACAATATAATAATAGTAAAATCCAATTGTGATAATTCATAGTTAGCTTTTCGAAAGTATCTCCCTGAAATACATTAATAGTCACAATCTACTATCTTTGTCACATTTTATAATGTTATATATCTTTTTAGTAGGTGCAGTTTTTAAGCGATTATATGAAAAATGCTTGATATTAAAAATAGCTATAAACTGTAAAAATAGTACATTACAAAATATCAAGATTTTCTTAATGATTTATGGATGAACCTGAATTATGATATGACAGCAATTGCTCTTGCGAGGTTCTTTTCATTCGTACTAGAAAAGGAATTTTTTTCTGGAGTAAGGATCTTCCTAAACAATTTGTGGCCTCGGCTATCGACACTCTCGAAGACATAACCTGGTGGCGATGGGTAAGTTGCAGGGCAAATTTCATTCTTCTTGGGTACAAATTCTGAGCGGTATAAGGTTCCGCTTTCAAATGGGACAGAGCTTCGGAGTGCTGCATTGGAAGGCTTAAAACTTTCAGTTGGATGGATTTCATGGGGAAGATAGTGGGACTTGAAAGTAGTTAACCCATCAAATTTTCCAGCAGGCTTTGGAATCTGATGGTCTTTCTTGATCATTTCTTGACGTCTAGCTTCCCAGGCCCTAAAATCTTCCTTCATTGTGGAACTTCCTTGGAAAGGAACATTGGTTCTTCTTCCATGAGATACAGGTCGAATTGGAGCGACATAACTGAGCTGGTGTGGTACATAATCTAGATGACTTGTAGTGTCTAGCTCCATGTGAGTGGTAGGTGGATTATATTCTAGAGACTTTTGGCCATAGTGTGGAGAAACCTGCCACGGCTGAAAGCTATCACGGAATTCAGTGCTGCCGTCAAATCGAGCATTGCTACCAAATTTCTGATTTTCAGGTTTAAAGCTTTTTGTTATTTCACCAAGGGCACCTTTAAAATTGAGACGATGGGTGGTAAGATCTTCAAATGGTTGACTGTTGGGCTTATACTCCTGCTTTTGTCTTGCAACTCTTGGTTCTATTTCATAAGGAACATATGAAGTGCGATGACTTGTAGTACCATCAAATGGCATGTCACTGTGTTTTGCTATACCAGGTGGCTTGAAACTTTCTCTTGGCTTTAATTCTTTAGGAAAAAAATCATCCTGGAATGTAGTTGCATTTCCAAATTTCCCATTCGGTGGTTGGTAAGAATGTTCTGGCTTAGCAAGTTCTGTTCTGTGGATGTCCCAGGGTCTGTAGTCATCTTTAATAAAACAAAATGTGTAAAACTTCTCATATACCCATTTCTACTTCCCTCAGAGGGAATAAAAATGTTTAAATTAACACAGTTGATTCATAATGTCTATAGATTGATCCTTCTGAAACCTAACTAGTCAGATTACCTGGGCTTTCAATAAAATTTGTGTACTAAGGAAATATCATGGGTATTGATGTCACACAAGCTTAAACTGCTATAGGCTGTGGGACTATAACATTGGGTCTTTACCTCTTTGCATGGCATAGGAGTATATGCAGCGGACTCAGGAGCGTAGTCATTCCATAAGCAGTGGGTGCTGGCTGTGTCATAGGGGTGACACTCCTGTGCAATAGCATGGATTGGAGATCACTCCAATCCCAGATGTTTAACCTTTTAGATGCTGTGCCTAATGCGACCACACCATCCAAGCAGCTAAATAGAGGTGTGATTTACCTCTGCAAGCCCATCCTTCCCTCTTACGGAGTACTGATGGGTTGTTATAACAGCCAGGGGCCTAATTAAGGTCAGACATTTTAGTAATCCTATTAGGCAAAGATTAAGAGGAAAATTCTATCAGGCACAAGACTTTGTAATACAGAAAGTATTGCAGTGTAATATACAAACAATTTCATGGTTAAGTAGTTCAACTAAAAAAAAGTGCAACAGAAGTCTTAGAGTTCTTAAAAGTGTTTTCAAAAATATTTTTAAAAACCTATTAAAAGCTCAAAAAACTATTTACCCATTTATTATGTAAAATTCAAAGTACCACAACCTCTGCAAAGGTCCGAGCTAATAAAATATCTCCGAATATGGTGACAGAAAGCAAAAAATTATTTTATTTTGTAATAGTAATAAAACAGCAGAAGCTACAGATATAGCAAACTTCAACTTAACCAGTATTACATGCTGCACAATCCGTGTAGCATGCTTATTATTTGTGTAAATCATGCCATTCAATAACACTGCATTAGTGGTTGCACTATACAAATAATGTAGTGTGCTGCAGCATGGTATAAATATTTATTTGGCACAATGAATGTTTATTTGGGACCTGCTTCATCTATATATACAATAGATTTGACATTGACATAATCATACTGACCCGAAGAATAGTTAAAGTTAAAATGTAATTTATGCCACACAGTGAATGCTGTAAAAGCAAAAACCCCCAAAAATCCCAGTTGCAGTTTTTTCTTTTATATTCCATCCTGCAAAAAAATGTTTACATGTTTTTTAACGCAATTATAAAATAGTGCAAATATCCCACAAAAAAACAAAGCTGAATACAGCTGGGTCAACGGGAAAATAAAAAGTTATGGCTCTTGGAAAGACAGAATAAGAAAAACCAAAAAGTACCAAAGTGGGTGTTTCAGGAAGGGGTTAATCAGCAACTGTTGTCACGTTTGCAAAAATACTTTCTTCAAATACTTGAAACTAAAAAACATATGGGACTATTTCAATTTAGCAAAGCTACCAATTCAGATGGCTTACACCCTGTGGCTGAGAGATCATCCCCATATATTAGAATGTGAAAAAAGGGATAATGTGAGGAATAAAGACAACCCCAGTAGGTGCCAAGTAATGGCAATCAACTCAGTTTTGATAATCCATGATGGGCAGTTCTTCATGGTGCAGATGGTTGGAATTGCACTCAGAATGGGAATCACTACAAGCAATAAAAGGTTTTTAGCGTCTGAAGTGCCCTAGAGTTAGATCTGCTCTTTTGGATCATAGGTTTACCTTTATATGTAGGATTTGTGTCAAAGGTCCCCAGGTTGCCGTGCCGTTTTTCCACTGGTCGTGCCGGAATCATTGGTTCTATCTTGTAGGGGTTAAAGTCCTGTTTATAGGTTGTTCCAAGGTCAATCTGACCAGGCTTCGGTTGATACTCTTGGTGAGGACGTAGTGGACGATTAGTTACTTCATATGGAATGTAATCTGACCTAAACATATAAACACAGATGTGTGACGGCATTCAGATGGAAATATGGCTCAACTACTGTCAGTAGAAGGTCATATTTCTAATTGTCCTTTATACACATGTAGTCACCGATAGGCAGATCATTGATACACATTATACATGAGTTTAAGTATACTGATGTTGACATCCCACTTCAGAAGTATAAGGGCACCTGCACACGTATGGATTTGCATTGCAGAATTCACGGTCGGTGTCAGCATCGTGGTTCCGCACCATATACCGTTCATAGTATGCTATGGAAAATCGCTTCTTCCTGCAAACTCGCAGAATGGAATTGCAATTTCCACAAGCAGAGGAAAAATTGCAGCATGCTCTAATTTCGTGTGGATTCCACATGAACGGTGTCCATTGAAGTCAATTGAAGCCGTCCGACCCGCGGCCCTTCCGCAATTGACATTGTGGAAAGGTCGCGAATTCTGCGTCATTGCCTAGCGGCGGCGCGGGAAAGAAAAGATCCATACTGTGCCTGTCCAATGGTGATCTGTCAGGACCTTCTGCAGTACAGAAAGTACAGGCACATGCGGATGCTGGCTGGGCACAGAGTCAGATTTCACTGCAGGCTCCCGCATGCGGAATCCGACCCGTTCATGTGGAGGTGGCCTAGAACTTGTGGTGAAAGATGTAGGTGGCAACATGGTTAATCTGGCTATAGAAGCTTTGCCGAATAGGTTTCTGGTTTTGTGTGGATGCTTAGGCAACCGGACTACCAGCTCTCCTGTCAGCAATTTTAAACGTCTAGCGGGGGATGTAGTTGTCAACATGATTAGAGGTCCACTTTAAGTAATAAAACTACAACCCAAAAAAATATGGGGAATGACAAGTAGAGGCATCTGCCCGTTTACCAGAATGGTGGTAGTTCTATTATTGATCACTCCTAATGATCCACTGTACTTCAGTTATGCAAATAAGACACATATAGGTATTAACAGGGCACTAGAAATTAGCTAATACTCTCGCTATACCTACTGGTCTAATACAATGAAAAATGTTACACAGCAGTCATACAATGCATTACAAAATATAAACATTTATTATGTCATACCCAGTGGGCTAGAGGAACAAAAAAATTGAACTTATAATTGGGGCAACATGCAAAAGTTAGTCTTAGTTCTGTTCAATCAGAATATAATGAAAGTGACTGGAATCTGAAATGTATACTTGATGATTCTCACTCTTTCCTGTAGTAATGCCACAATATGTGTATTAGAAATGACTAGTAATTATAAGGCAATTATGATACCAGTGTTTCTGGTGGCGCCACACAGCTCTGCTACAAGCATGTCACACACACAGCTCTGTTATGTTGCTTTCGTATATGAGCTGCATGTAATTTACGAACTTCAGCAGCTCGCTGAGGAGACATGTTCGCTCGTAGCTTCGCTTATTTGATGCACGAGATTTACAAACTTCAGCCGGTGGCTGAGGTGAAATCGTGGTTTGTCGCTGTGTTATGTAAGCTGCATTATCTTCACGGCGGCGTTGAGCCCTCTGTCGTGACATGTTTGCACGCCAGAGACGGTTTGTTCAAACACTGGACAACGGTTCAGGATTAGATGAAGACTGGACTGGTGTTGGGTGTTGGTGGCATTAGCACTTGAGATGACATGATATGACGTTCAGGAGATGTGAAGATAGTGGGGAAGGATTATGCTTCAATGTTGTTGGTCAATATGCACTGCCACCTATGTATGTGGACATTTGTGAGATGTCGTTTATTGGAGTCTCCATACAGGTGTGCAGCTGTCTCACAACATACAAACTGCCAACTGAGCACTGCCCATAATCCCTCATTCAGCTCAGAGACGTGTGTCTGATCACATGACGGTGACATCATCACAGGTTCTGTCAGCATACGAGCTATGTATGTGTAAATTTGTGAGGTGTCATTTATTGGAGTCTCCACACAGGTGTCCAGATGTCTCACAACCAGCTACAAATTGGCACACTGAGTACTGCTGTATCCATATCAAATGAGGCTGTGGGGGTTTGTTAGGGGTGTAGTCTGCCCATAATTCCTCATTCAGTGCAGAAAGAGGATAAAGGACCTTTGATAATGTCACTGTCGTGATCAAGGGGTGGAGCTAAGAGCAGGCGTAGTAGTCCAGAGTTAATGGGGTCCCCTCCAGAATGTTCTATGTTTGTCTCATGTAAGTGTCTTGTTTGTAGAGTGCGTCAGATTTATGTGTATTGTATGGCTGCAGGCACGAAAGGGTTAATGTCTGGGTCATGTCTGGAAAATGTATCGTTTTGTATGTATCATTTGTGAGCATGTGATGATGCTTGGTATATGTGTTTGCAAGAATGCAATATAGTGCAGTGAAGTAAGGAGAGAGAGACTACAGAGCGGCTGTCAGGTTGGCCTGTGTGTGGAGTATGGAGGAGGTTGAGCGATTGCCTGACTCTCAGCCTGGGCCCGTTCAACCCAGGAACCCTCTGTACCATTGCTGAGTACTGAGAGAAAGGAACTGCTTATTAGCGAGAAGAGAAGAAAGCAAGTGGGAATGTTGTTGCCACTGGAGAAAGTAATTGCCAGGAATGAGAGAACCTGCAGATAACTTGGCCTGTGGACTGTTCCAATACCCTGTGAGTTCCACCGAGATAAAATTCTTGTATGCTGTGAGTTCTGCTATTGTTATTGACTTTATTAAGAAGTTTAAGCAAATGGACAAGATTGACCATTCCTGGTTTTGTTCCAAAATATACTTTTGTGGTGTTGGACTATTTTAGTTGTCTACAAGATCCACTCCAGAAGAAGGAATGGTGGCGTCATGAGTGACAACTGGACTTACGTTAACCCTTGGTTACTATCACTGTAATCTCCCCAGCAGTAACGAGGTCGGGTCCCGAGCTACCCTTAGGGAGGATATGGTAGAGCCCCGTGACAAGGTCAACATCTCTACCCCTCTGCCTCCTTGGCAGAGGGCCTGCTCCTTGGATGCTGCACAGATAACTGACATCACAAGTGCGGTCAGGCTCTGCATGTAACTCACACATCACACACACAAATTTGACGGACAAGTGGTCGTTAGTAGTTTGAGTATGTAGTATTATAACTGAGTAAATATTTTATACCCACAGAATGGGGAATAGAACCCACAAGATGGTGACCTTCTACATAAATTTACATCTTATTGAGATAACAACTATGTGATGTTATACTGCTCTACTAGAAACATTACAATAAAGATTCCCGTTAAAAAGGTTACATGTGGTAGCTGGGATTTGGATAAGAAAGAGTTAAAACATGTAAGATGGTGGGTGTTGTAAAAAGGAGGGCAGAAGTATGCCTATTTTAGGGCAGGACATGAGACAGCAGTTAGAGGGTTAAAGAGTATACTGCACCTGTGTAATACTGTAGTGAAAAGTAACCAATCAGTTTGTTCTTAGATAATGAAGGAATGTCTTTACGTGAAATGTATAAGAGAGTATGTTTTCTTTTGTTGTGGGTTCAGTCTTAGAAAATGATTCCACTGAACACAGATTGATAGAATAAAGTGTCTATGCTTTCTGAAGAATCTGCCTGGGTATCATTGAACTCTACAACAATCTGACTTTTTATAAAATGTAAAAATTTACAAGCTTCTAGCATGTGATCACAGTAGCCAATCAGTAGCCACAGAGGTCATATGCTATACTATTGGCATCACCACTCAACAATGGCAGCGGTAATGCCAGTAGTGTGGTACGTGACTACCATGGTCACCAAGCAGTAACACGCTAGCTGCTTGTATACAAAGACCTCAAAAGCACCAGTAGTGTGCTGCAAGAGGAATCAAAAGGCATGTATTCTTTGATTTATTTCAGGCCTTTTGCAGCTGTTTTTACTTTTTTCCTTGAAAAGTTGGACAGCGCCTTAAAGTGTAAACTGTAAAATAAGTAACATACATAATTTCTATCACATTAACATGTAATTAAACACATTTACTTAAAGGTTGTTATTCCTTCCATCTTTCCGCGGTGCCCTTGGTATTCATGCTTTGGTTTCATGCTCTGCGGTGGTTGGATGCTATCATACTGAGGGTATTTTTCCACATATTCAGTCAAAACACAAGGCTGCCCAGATTTCTCAAAAATTTTAGTTGGCATGTGCGGGCAACGGTGACGCCTGCCAAAACAAAACGGTACATAAATTTACGAAATTCGTTAAAACAGGGTAAATGTGGTATTACATGGCGACTATTTAAGTAAATGAAAAACCATGCAAGATATGGCTGCACCGAGTCCTCCAGAGGGGCAGGTGCTCTTTGCAATGGCTTTTTGCCTAGCTGGAGACTCACCCTATGATGTCCTAATTCGGCATAAGGAAGGGGCTGTCTTGATAGAGCAACCTATGTAATACATCTCTAGGCAGAACTTGACATGTGGTGGTGATTTTTAAATCTGTACCATGCCAATTTTTGTTGCGGCTTTTTTTGCAGATTTCCTTACCGACTTCAATGGGAGAATTAAAATCTGCAGGTAAAGGGTAGGGCTATACGTTGACTTTAGTCACGTGACCAAAGATCGCTATGTAGCCCTGTGACCCCGCACTCTCACTGAAGTCAATGGAGTCATACAACAGCAGCTTGCAAGTTGCTCTGTTACCCCACTGACTTCAAGAAGAGTGCCAAGTCACAGGGCTACACAGCGATCTTTAGTCACGCAATCCTTGTCGCAGCCAAAGTCTGTTTTACATGCAAAAATTTCCTAAAATGGGAAAGAGACCTAGCGAGCCAGTTCCCTATTAGGAAATGGCAAATCACTATAAACTGGGCTATTAAATTCATGGCATGTGCTTCCTAACACGGACAATATTTCAAATTACTAGTAAGATGGTACTACACCCTGGACAAACTCGTATACATCTTTACCGACACCTCTCCTCTATGCTGGAGAGGCTGCGGGCGCAGGGGCATGCTTTGCCATGTTTTTTGGAGCTGCCCACTTATTTCTAGTCTATGGGGTTCAGTGTTCCGCCTCTTGATGTCCCTTTCCCCTTCACCCCAAATAAAAAGTAGTCCAGGCCTGGCCCTTTTGCTGCTTGGCATTGATAACTTCTCACTGAATTTCAGAACTATCACATGCCATGTTCTTCATGCTTCCCGTCGATACGAAAATGGAAAAGCAATAGAGTATCTTCCATAGAAGATATCATACTAAAAGTTTCATACAACTGTCTATACGATAACATGATAGCAATTCAAGGTGGTAAACTAGACGCCTTTACCGACAAATGGAACATATGGCTTAACCATTATCCTCCTACAATTTAAATACGTAACTCTTCCACTAAGCCCCCATCCGTCAAAACCCCAAGGCTCAATTATTATCAATATGGTACACACTGGGTAAGTGTTTTTCTTGTTTCAAACGTTAACAATGTTACTAATAAAACAATCCGAACATTACAGGTTACAGATAAATTTACGCAACAAATCTGTATATACGGACCATTTGCTGTATAATAATGTATAGCCTATCCTTCGTAATTAATACTGATGTCCACAACTACAAACATACTTGTATGTTATTGAAACTACCAATAAAAATCATTGAAAAAGAAAAAATAAGTAGAGTAGCTATAACATAAAAAAATAAAAACACAATACTTCTCTCCTACATTACTACATCTAATAAATGAGACTAAAGTTAAATACTAGAGATGAGCGAGCATGCTCGTCCGAGCTTGAAAATTTCGTCCCCTCCTCCCCACATGTTTATTTTTTACTAAAGTGTATGCAAAATAGTATTTTGCATACGCTTTAGCAAACAATAGACAGTGTAAAATGAGTAGAGTCTTGTTATATATTGCGGATGGACACGACACACTCTAAATTGTTTTCAATGGAGCCTCGGCTGCTGCCGACGGCTCCATTGAAAACAATGGTCTGCCGGCATCCCCGAATTGTTTTTCATAAAAGGGCTTTACATATAAGCTCTTCCCTTAGTGAAAAGAATTCCCTGCTGCTGCACCTGCCATATCTGTGACAGATGCAGCAGAGGAATTCTTCAATTCCCTACCGCAGCTGTCACACATGACAGCTGCGGTAGAGGATCCTACTGCCGGCTCCCTGTCATTGGATTTCAGGCAAGGGCTTTAAATATAAGCCCTTCCCTGAAAAAACAGTAAAAGTAGTGTAAAAAGCAAACAAATACATACTCATCTCCCTTTAGCTGCCGGGGCTAAGCCGTGCCTTCTCTCCGCTGTCGCTGACTCTGTAGTGCTGATCTATAAGCAGGCGGGGATTTAAAATCCCCGCCTGCTGAAAGAGCTGATTGTGATTGGCTAAGGCGCTCAGCCAATCACAGGCAGCTCTCGCTTGTCATTTATTCGGCAAGAGCTGCCTGTGATTGGCTGAGCACCTTAGCCAATCACAATCAACCCTTTCAGCAGGTGGGAATTTTAAATCCCTGCCTACTGATAGATCAGATGACAGCTGCGGTAGGGAATTGAAGAATTCCTCTGCTGCATCTGTCACAGATGTGGCAGGTGCAGCAGAAGGGAATTCTTTTTACTAGCGGGGATGAAGGAAACATCTGCTGCATGCGGCAGATGTTTTCTGCATCCCCGCGGGGGACACGGCAATGGCGGAGAGGTATGCTTTTTATTTATTTATTTTTTACACTAAAATTATTGTTTTTCAGGGAAGGGCTTTTATGTAAAGCCCTTCCATGAAAAAACAATTCAGGGGTGCCGGTAGCAGCTGCGGAGCATTGAAAAATGCTTGAGTCTCCCATTGACTTCAATTGGGTTTGTTATTTTAAACAAGCTCTCAAGCATTACAAAAAGCTCGGCTCAAGTAACGAGCACCAGAGCATTTTGGTGCTCACTCATCTCTATTAAATACACAAAGGCAAACTTCAAATATACCAGTTGCAGCTCTCCCCAATAGGTACAAATCAGAACATGAAGTCTGTCTAATGAATAAAGGTTTAGTATTTACTGTGTCCAAAAGTAACAACTCTTTCCTCAAGTCACAGACATACGATCATGTTATATATGTGAGGAGATTTATTTTGTAGGATCTAAAATTAACCCCTTCCTGACCCAGCGTGTAAATGTATGGGGTAGATAAGAAGGAGTTCTCGGAAATGGGTGTACAGGTATGTGGCTCTGTAATGTCATCAGTCCTCCGCCATGTAATTGGAAAGAACAGATAGGTTGCCATTGCAGACGAAAGTCAATTGCATCCTGGTCTACCATGGCCTGTTATTGCTATTGCTATGATGCAATAATACATTGCAGTAAAGAAGTACTGAAATATATTATCAGAGAGATCAAAGAATCACAGGTTTAAGTCCTATACAGGGGCATAAATAAAATGTAAAAAATAATTTAAAAAAACAACACATAAACCTAGTCAAACTTTTTTATGCGCCCTCTTTTGTTTAAAATAATAACCCCCCCATGTTTGAGTATCGTCACATCCACAACAACCTGTACAGTAAATTGAACACACTTTTTATCCTGCACAGTAAACACTATGAAAAAAATGAAAAACAATAAAGCCAAAATGTTATTTTTGTTTTTTCCCCCCAAAAAGAGTTGTATCCTTAAGTCCAATGCAGGCCATGTCCTTGGGGGGTTAAATATACCAGCCTTTCTTTGTAACCCCTTAGTGACAGCCTCATTGTGTTTTTACGTCCTAGATAAGTGCGCAAGCAAAGGAAAAGGGTGACGCATGCGCAGAAGACCGGATCGTTGCAGGACATTTGAAATCTCCTGACATCAATGACTGGTCCTGTGATCGCCGCTATCCAGTTGATAACGACGATCACAGGAAAGTAAAAAAAAAGCAAAATAAAGTTAAAGTTTCACCTCCCCTCATAGATCCGATCCACGAGGGGAGGTGAAAATGCTCACCCCCGTCCTCCATGATGCTCCATGGCAATATGGTCCTTTCAGGACCTTATGTCATCATCTGCGAATGTGCGCCCGATGAAAACGTTGGGCACGTGCGCAGAAGGGCTTGCACCCTGGGAGATTTAAAATCCCTCTGCTCCCGGCCAGCATGTGTAGCCGGAAATAGAGAAATATCATTGGGGAACCGCTGTATGCAGTTCCCGGTCACATGATCACTGTTATCCAATGGACAACAGTGATCATGTAAAGTAAAAATAAAAGTTTAAAAAAGTGTAAAAAAAACCAAAACGTTTAAAACGTTTAAGTTTCATCTCCCCTCATGAATCATATCCGTGAGGGAGGATGAAATTATGTACCTAAGGCCCCCGGATTTATCCGCGGATATTACCCCGGCTTTTGTGCACGCGCCCATCGTCTAAATGGCGGACGCATGTGCAAAAGCCGCACATTGCCTGGGTAATTTAAAATCTCCCTGCTCCTGAATACAAAACGTAGTCGAGAACCTGGAAATTTTACGGGTGGTCGCGGTACACAGTCCCTGATTATGTGTTAGCGGTGATCACGTAAAAGTAAAAAAAAATTAAATTTCACCTCCCGTCACGGATCCGATTCATGAGGGGGGGAAGGAAATTACTTAGCAAAGGCCTCCCTTTTGGTTTTGGGCCTCGTTGTACA
The DNA here is from genome assembly GCF_035609145.1 of Eleutherodactylus coqui. Taxonomy (NCBI): domain Eukaryota; kingdom Metazoa; phylum Chordata; class Amphibia; order Anura; family Eleutherodactylidae; genus Eleutherodactylus; species Eleutherodactylus coqui. Next base: position 238,142,793 of record NC_089838.1, read on the forward strand.
TACAGACATAATATTAGGGCCACAATGGGTATGTTTCTGAACCCAGGACAAATAGGGGGATCCATTTTGGGGTGAAAGTCTTTGTTCATTTGTCTGCTGTACAAAAAAAAACAAAAACGTTTTTTAAAATGAGACATTTGCCAAAAAATGAAAATCTTATTTTCTTCCTACTACTTTGCTTGGATTCGTTCAAAAACTGTGGAATGAAAATACACAGTATACCCCTAGATGAATTCATTAAGGGGTCTATTTCTCAAAATGGGGCCATTTGTGGGCATTCCCTGTCATTTTGGCTGCTCAAGGGCTCTACAAGTGTGTGATGGGGCCTAAATTACCTTTAGGCAAAATGTCTGTTCTGAATCCTCCCGGCTGCTCCTTTTGGTTTGGGCCCCGTTGTGCATACAGACATAATATTAGGGCCACAACGGGCGTGTTTCTGAACACAGGATAAACAGGGGGATCCATTTTGTGGTGTAAATCCTCATTTTTATGTGCATTACAGAAAACAAATATGTCTTTATAATGACAATTGCAAACATATGACATTTTATGTTTTTTCTCCTCTAAATTGCATTAACTTCTGAAAAAACTGTGGGTTCAAAATACTCCTGACCCCCTCAGTGAAAATATTAAGGAGTGTAGTTTTTAAAATGGGGTCATTTGTGGGGTCATCTACAATTCTGACACCTATGAGCCTTTGCAATCTTGGCTTGATGTAGAAAAACAAATAGAGATGAGCGAACGTACTCGTCCGAGCTTGATACTCGTTCGAGTATTAGCGTGTTTGAGATGCTCGTTACTAGAGGCGAGCACCACGCGATGTTCGGGTTACTTTCACTTTCATCTCTGAGACGTTAGCGCGCTTTTCTGGCCAATTGAAAGACAGGGAAGGCATTACAACTTCCCGCTGCGACGTTCAAGCCCTATACCACCCCCCTGCAGTGAGTGGCTGGCGAGATCAGGTGTCACCTGAGTATAAAAATCGGCCCCTCCCGCGGCTCGTCACAGATGCGTTCTGACATAGCTGAGGGAAAGTGCTATCGTGTTGGAGCTGCTATAGGGAGAGTGTTAGGAGTTATTGTAGGCTTCAAGAACCCCAACGGTCCTTCTTAGGGCCACATCTAACCGTGTGCAGTACTGTGGAGGCTGCTTTTTGCAGCGTTGCACTTTTTTTTCTTTGTATATCGGCCGTGCAGAGCATTGCGCCCTGCAGTAATACTCCAGGGACAGAAGTGCTTAGGCAGGGAGAGCGTTAGGAGTATTTTAGGCTTCAAGAACCCCAACGGTCCTTCTTAGGGCCACATCTAACTGTGTGCAGTACTGTGGAGGCTGCTTTTTGCAGTGTTGCACTTTTTTTTTTTTTTTGCTATATCGGCCGTGCAGAGCATTGCGCCCTGCAGTAATACTCCAGGGACAGAAGACATATTAATATTATTGATTGAATATAGGCAGTGGGCCTTTGCTAAAAAAATTTGGGCAAAAAATCTATTTGGCCTGCCTGTCACTGTGCTCAGTGTTCTGGGTCTGTGTGTGCTGGGTGTAGTAGTTCTACAAAATCATACGCAGCCAGCTAAATGTTACAGCAGGCTTGCGCCAAATTATTTCCTGGCTCTGTCTGGGCTCTGAAATCACCGCTATGTTGCAGTTCACAGTGCAACACTCTGCAGTTTTGTGACATACTCCAGGGACAGAAGTGCGTAGGCAGGGACAGAAGACATATTATTGATTGAATATAGGCAGTGGGCCTTTGCTAAAACATTTGTGGGAAAAAAAACTATTTGGCCTGCCTGTCACTGTGCTCAGTGTTCTGGGTCTGTGTGTGCTGGGTGTAGTAGTTCTACAAAATCATACGCAGCCAGCTAAGTGTTACAGCAGGCTTGCGCCAAATTATTTCCTGGCGTTCCGTAAGCGAAGTCAGCCTCCAACCACAGGCCAATAAGTGGCACATTTAATTACAGCGTTCTGTTTCTGCATTACTGGTAATACAGCATGCTGAGGGGTAGGGGTACGCCTAGAGGACGTGGGCGCGGCCGAGGACGCGGAGGCCCAAGTCCGGGTGTGGGCACAGGCCGAGCTCCTGATCCAGGTGTATCGCAGCCGACTGCTGCGGGATTAGGAGAGAGGCACGTTTCTGGCGTCCCCACATTCATCGCACATTTAATGGGTCCACGCGGTAGACCTTTATTAGAAAATGAGCAGTGTGAGCAGGTCCTGTCGTGGATGGCAGAAAGTGCTTCCAGCAATCTATCGTCCACCCACAGTTCTGCGCCGTCCACTGCTGCAACTCAGAATCCTCTGGCTGCTGCTCCTCCTTCCTCCCAGCCTCCTCACTCCATTACAATGACACATTCTGAGGAGCGGGCAGACTCCCAGGAACTGTTCTCGGGCCCCTGCTCAGATTGGGCAGCAGTGGTTCCTCTCCCACCAGAGGAGTTTATCGTGACTGATGCCCAACCATTGGAAAGTTCCCGGGGTCCGGGGGATGAGGCTGGGGACTTCCGGCAACTGTCTCAAGACCTTTCAGTGGGTGAGGAGGCCGATGACGATGAGACACAGTTGTCTATCAGTGAGGTAGTAGTGAGGGCAGTAAGTCCGAGGGAGGAGCGCACAGAGGATTCAGAGGAAGAGCAGCAGGACAATGAGGTGACTGACCCCACCTGGTTTGCTACACCTACTGAGGACAGGTCTTCAGAGGGGGAGGCAAGGGCAGCAGCAGAGCAGGTTGCAAGAGGCAGTGCGGTGTCCAGGGGTAGAGGCAGGGCCAGACCGAATAATCCACCAACTGTTTCCCAAAGCGCCCCCTCGCGCCATGCCACCCTGCAGAGGCCGAGGTGCTCAAAGGTCTGGCAGTTTTTTACTGAGAGTGCAGACGACCGACGAACAGTGGTGTGCAACCTTTGTCGCGCCAAGATCAGCCGGGGAGCCACCACCACCAGCCTCACCACCACCAGCATGCGAAGACATATGATGGCCAAGCACCCCACAAGGTAGAACGAAGGCCGTTCACCGCCTCCGGTTTGCACCGCTGCCTCTCTCCCTGTGCCCCAACCTGCCACTGAGATCCAACCCCGCTCTGAGGACACAGGCACTACCTTCTCCTGGCCTGCACCCACACCCTCACCTCCGTTGTCCTCGGCCCCATCCAGCAATGTCTGTCAGCGCACCGTCCAGCCGTCGCTAGCGCAAGTGTTTGAGCGCAAGCGCAAGTACGCCGCCACGCACCCGCACGCTCAAGCGTTAAACGTGCACGTAGCCAAATTTATCAGCCTGGAGATGCTGCAGTATAGGGTTGTGGAAACGGAGTCCTTCAAAAGTATGATGGCGGCAGCGGCCCCCGCGCTACTCAGTTCCCAGTCGCCACTACTTTTCCCGATGTGCCGTCCCAGCCCTGCACGACCACGTCTCCCGCAACATTGTACGCGCCCTCACCAACGCGGTTACTGCCAAGGTCCACTTAACAACGGACACGTGGACAAGCACAGGCGGGCAGGGCCACTATATCTCCCTGACGGCACATTGGGTGAATTTAGTGGAGGCTGGGACAGAGTCAGAGCCTGGGACCGCTCACGTCCTACCCACCCCCAGAATTGCGGGCCCCAGCTCGGTGGTGGTATCTGCGGCGGTGTATGCTTCCTCCACTAAAGCACCCTCCTCCTCCTCCTCCTCCTCCTCCAACGCAACCTCTGTCTCGCAATCAAGATGTGTCAGCAGCAGCAGCACGTTGCCAGCAGTCGGTGTCGCGCGGCGTGGCAGCACAGCGGTGGGCAAGCGTCAGCAGGCCGTGCTGAAACTACTCAACTTAGGAGATAAGAGGCACACGGCCCACGAACTGCTGCAGGGTCTGACAGAGCAGACCGACCGCTGGCTTGCGCCACTGAGCCTCCAACCCGGCATGGTCGTGTGTGACAACGGCCGTAACCTGGTGGCGGCTCTGCAGCTCGGCAGCCTCACGCACGTGCCATGCCTGGCCCACGTCTTTAATTTGGTGGTTCAGCACTTTCTGAAAAGCTACCCACGCTTGTCAGACCTGCTCGGAAAGGTGCGCCGGGTCAGCGCACATTTCCGCAAGTCCCACACGGACGCTGCCACCCTGCGCACCCTGCAACATCGGTTTAATCTGCCAGTGCACCGACTGCTGTGCGACGTGCCCACACGGTGGAACTCTACGCTCCACATGTTGGCCAGGCTCTATGAGCAGCGTAGAGCTATAGTGGAATACCAACTCCAACATGGGCGGCGCAGTGGGAGTCAGCCTCCTCAATTCTTTTCAGAAGAGTGGGCCTGGTTGGCAGACATCTGCCAGGTCCTTGGAAAGTTTGAGGAGTCTACCCAGGTGGTGAGCAGCGATGCTGCAATCATTAGCATCACCATTCCTTTGCTATGCCTCTTGAGAAGTTCCCTGCAAAGCATAAAGGCAGAAGCTTTGCGCTCGGAAACAGAGCCGGGGGAAGACAGTATGTTGCTGGATAGTCAGAGCACCCTCCTGTCTATATCTCAGCGCGGTGAGGAGGAGGAGGAGGAGGAGGAAGATGAGGAGGAGGGGGAAGAGACAGCTTGGCCCACTGCTGAGGGTACACATGCTGCTTGCCTGTCATCCTTTCAGCGTGTATGGCCTGAGGAGGAGGAGGAGGATCCTGAAAGTGATCTTCCTAGTGAGGACAGCCATGTGTTGTGTACAGGTACCCTGGCACACATGGCTGACTTCATGTTAGGATGCCTTTCTCGTGACCCTCGCGTTACACGCATTCTGGCCACTACGGATTACTGGGTGTACACACTGCTTGACCCACGGTATAAGGAGAACCTTTCCACTCTCATACCCGAAGAGGAAAGGGGTTCGAGAGTGTTGCTATACCACAGGACCCTGGCGGACAAACTGATGGTAAAATTCCCATACGACAGCGCTAGTGGCCGAAGGCGCAGTTCCGAGGGCCAGGTAGCAGGGGAGGCGCGGAGATCAGGCAGCATGTACAGCACAGGCAGGGCAACACTCTCTAAGGCCCTTGACAGCTTTATGGCTCCCCAGCAAGACTGTGTCACCGCTCCCCAGTCACGGCTGAGTCGGCGGGAGCACTGTAAAAGGATGGTGAGGGAGTACGTAGCCGATCGCACGACCGTCCTCCGTGACGCCTCTGCCCCCTACAACTACTGGGTGTCAAAGCTGGACACGTGGCCTGAACTCGCGCTGTATGCCCTGGAGGTGCTTGCTTGTCCTGCGGCTAGCGTCTTGTCAGAGAGGGTGTGTAGTGCGGCTGGGGGAATCATCACAGATAAGCGTTCCCGCCTGTCAACCGACAGTGCCGACAGGCTAACACTCATCAAGATGAACAAAGTCTGGATTTCCCCAGACTTCTCTTCTCCACCAGCGGACAGCAGCGATACCTAAGCAATACGTAGGCTGCACCCGCGGATGGAAGCATCGTTCTCTATCCCCATCAAAAACGGGGACCTTTTTGCTTCATCAATCTGTGTATAATATTCCTCCTCCTCCTCCTGCTCCTCCTCCTGAAACCTCACATAATCACGCCGAACGGGCAATTTTTCTTAGGCCCACAAGGCTCAGTCATATAATTTTTATAAACAATTTTTAGACGTTTCAATGCTCATTAAAGCGTTGAAACTTTCACCTCCACCAATTTTTATTTTAACTGGGCTGCCTCCTGGCCTAGTTACCAATTAAGCCACATTAACCAAAGCGATTAATGGGTTTCACCTGCCCTCTTGGTTGGGCATGGGCAATTTTTCTGAGGTACATTAGTACTGTTGGTACACCAATTTTTGGGGGCCCTCGTCTACAGTGTAATCAAATTAATTTTTAGCCCACCTGCATTACAGCTGACGTTACATCAGCTGTGTTGGGCACTGCAATGGGATGTATTTATGTACCGCCAGTGGCTTCCTGGCACCCACCCATGCTGTGGGTCCGCAGGGAGTTGTAACTGCATGTGTCCACTTCTAAAGAACCCCAGTCTGACTGGGGCATGCAGTGTGGGCCGAAGCCCACCTGCATTAAACATGAGTTTACTACCTCAGCTGTGATGGGCAATGCAATGGGATATATTTATGTACCGCCGGTGGGTTCCAGGGAGCCACCCATGCTGTGGGTCCACAGGGAGTTGTAACTACATGTGTCCACTTCTAAAGAACCCCAGTCTGACTGGGGCATGCAGTGTGGGCCGAAGCCCACCTGCATTAAACATGACATTACCTCAGCTGTGATGGGCAATGCAATGGGATATATTTATGTACCGCCGGTGGCTTCCTGGCACCCACCCATGCTGTCGGTCCACAGGGACTTCACAATAGGGAGTTGTACCTGCCTGTGTCTATGAATTAAAAACCCTGGTCCGGTTGTGGCATGCAGTGTGGGCTGAAGCCCACCTGCATTTAATCTGACGTTAGCTCTGCTGTCCAGGGCACTGCAATGGGATACATTTATGTACAGCCGGTGGGTTCCAGGGAGCCACTCATGCTGTGGGTGCACGCGGAATTCCCATTGCGGAGTTGTACCTGCCTGTGACTATTTATAAAAAAACGCGGTCTGACTGGGGCATGCAGACACCTTGACAGAATGAATAGTGTGTGGCACATAGGTTCCCCATTGCTATGCCCACGTGTGCAGCTCCAGATGGAGGTGGCATAGGATTGGATTTCTCATTGCTTCTGTACAGCATTGTGGACTATCGCCCCGCCCCTTTTAAAGAGGGTCGCTGCCTAGCCGTGCCAACCCTCTGCAGTGTGTGCCTGCGGTTCCTCTGGCAGACGCACTTATAAATAGACATGAGTGTGGCGTGGCATGAGGGCAGCTGAAGGCTGCGCAGGGACAATTTGGTGTGCGCTGTGGACACTGGGTCGTGCAGAGTGGGGGGGGGGGGGGGGTTGGGCAGCATGTAACCCAGGAGAAGTGGCAGCGGAGTGTCATGCAGGCAGTGATTGTGCTTTGTTGGAGGTAGTGTGGTGCTTAGCTAAGGTATGCATTGCTAATGAGGGCTTTTCAGAAGTAAAAGTTGTTGGGAGGGGGGGGGCCCACTCTTGCCGCTATTGTGGCTTAATAGTGGGACCTGGGAACTTGAGATGCAGCCCAACATGTAGCCCCTCGCCTGCCCTATCCGTTGCTGTGTCGTTCCCATCACTTTCTTGAATTGCCCATATTTTCACAAACGAAAACCTTAGCGAGCATCGGCGATATACAAAAATGCTCGGGTCGCCCATTGACTTCAATGGGGTTCGTTATTCGAAACAAACCCTCGAACATCGCGAAAAGTTCGTCTCGAGTAACGAGCACCCGAGCATTTTGGTGCTCGCTCATCTCTAAAAACAAAGTGTTCCTCAAAATGTTGATAATCAATGTTAAATTTGTATATCTCCTAAATGGTTTAAAAAAAACAAAGTTTTTCATATGTGCGCCCAGAATAAAGTAAACGGATGGAAATATATATCTTAGCAAAAAATTGTACAGTATGTTTGCACATAATTTAGATATTATGGTTGAAAATGTGAAAAATTTATATTTTTTTCAAAATGTTCCCAATATTAGCAGTTTTAATAAATATACACAAATTCTATTGGACTATTTTTACCACCTAAATGAAGTGCAATATGTGGCAAAAAACAATGTCAGAATCACTTGGATAAGCAAAACCTTTACGGAGTTATTCTATGTTAAAGCGACACATGTCAGATTTCTAAATTTGGCTTCGTCACTAAGGCGCAAACAAGCATCGTTACTAAGGGGTTAAATGGGTTATCCAGCCTTTCAAAACTGATGGACTAGATGTAAACATTGAAGAGGCTGCAGCGCTCTTACGAGCCCCGCAGCCCCCCCTCAATCAGCAGATCGGTGGGCATCACTTATGGCAGACACCCACTGATCAAATATTGATGGCCTATCCTGAGGACAGGCCATCAATTTTTAAGGCCTGGAAACCTGATTTAAGCACATTATGCAACTGACTAGTAATGAGTTTAAATTATTCCCTTCCTGTGTTTATGACTATTTTTTGCATTAGAGGGGTATTCCCATCTCATAAAGTGAAGGCCTATAGTTACGATATGCCATTTTCAGGATTGGTGTGGTTACCAGAATTTGAACCAATTAGTGATGGCATATCCTAACATGCCACCACTTTCTAAGATAGAAACACCCCTTTAATACAATACAGTATATGAATAATAACGGCAAATCAACAAGAAAATGAATAGTCATCAGTCAGAAGACAGAACCTCTGCTGACCTCTACTGGACAGTGTTGGTTTGCCATCTACTAGTTTTACAAAGCTGCACAGAGAAACAAACTCTTTTTTAACTCCATAGACCAACTAATTTTGGGCTTAAACAGTACTTGAATTTTTGCATTGATACATTCCAAGAGCCATATCTTCATTTATCTCTTTGTCTATGTAACTGTATGATAACTTGTTCTTTGCCATTTTTTGCAGTTTTTTTTTACTACATACATCGTATAGTATAAATAATACATTTTCATTTTATGTGTCTATATCAATTTAGTATTGATGTGATTGTGCAGTTTTTTTTTTGCTGGACAAAAGTATATTTTGCTGAAAAAAAAATGTTTTTGTGTCAAGACACTATGAGAGTAATAACTTCTGTCACTTAATCAGCACCCTGGAGATTGCAGTGATGGGTTTCTATGGCAGCCAAGGTCCAAATGAAGCTCTGTAATGCATGCTATGATACCTGACAGGCATAATGCATTGCAGTATAGGAGGTATTTCAGTGTATTATATGAGTGAGCAATTCATTGCATGCTCAAGTCCCCTAGTGAGACTAAAAAAATATGTCAAAAAAAGTTATTAAATAAAGTATTTAAAAAAAAAATTCTCCTATTATAAAACACTTCATTATCTCAAAAAACATAAAGCAATTAAAAAGCAACTGTAACGGCCAGTACTACAAAACTAACATTATTTATGTCCCTCCTCTTAAATAGTGGAAAAAAAAGTGATAAAAAACTATACATTGTTCCACAAGAAACAAGCCCTCACACAGCAAAATCAATTGAAAAATATGGCAGCACAAAAACAAATGGTTTACTGCTTTTAATGGATCAAAGTATTAGAAACAAAAAAATGTAAAAAAAAGGTTGTATGAAACATGCAGCCAATGTTCAGTCCTAGGACTGGACTGTTTAGAACAAAAGTGTGATCAAGACTAGACATTAGCGAGCTGAAATGAGTACAAAGTTATAGTATTTCATTTCCAAATTGACAATGGGTCTTTGTAGCAGGACTATACTAGACTTCCCGTCACCTCGGGAAAAGATTCACTTCGCTGTCCTATATCTAAATACCCTGACCAAGGCAAAATAGCTTGTTGGTATCCCACAAACAGGACATGCCTCAGGAGCCTCCCATCGTTAAAACCCTGGTCAGTGTTGAACGAACCAAAAAAACCAACCCTGTTTTAGGTTGAACTTTGCTACAAGTTCGGTCTGCTGAGAACCCAAACCTCGGGAAATTTGTCTCAGTCGAACCCGCTAAATGCAAAAGAAAAAGAAGGAAAGGGGAGAAGAAGGAAAAAAAGGAGAAAAAATTGTTTAATGTTTTCTTCTTTCTAATTTTTTCTTATTTTTCTCCATTAACTTTGCCTTAAAACCAGCTCTGAAGCATTGTGATACACTCCTAGGGGACATAACAGTGTTATTGTTACCATGCAGCGCGGCACGGGGTCCCGTGGTCGGCGCGCGTCGCTCCGGTGACGGCTCCGGCAGCCTGGAGCCCTGTGTCGGGGTTATCCCAGCGGCTTGGGGCGGCCGGTGGGCAGCGGTGTGGGCGTGTCTGCCCGTAGGGTGCCGCCCGCACTCCTCCGTTCTTCTTATACAGCAGTGGGTGGAGTTGCCTCCTCCCACTCTCCGCCCCTGGGCGGAACCTTGTGGTTAAGAGACTGGCAGTGAATTGGGCTCACTGCCAGTTATTGGTTCTGCTTGCACCTAGCCAGTCTGTCTGCGGTTTCCTCAGCCAGTCCCTAGTTGCCAGTCAGCTCCCTCTGGTTCCCTTTTGTTCTGTCTGCTCTTGTCGGTTCTGTTAGCCTCTAGTTTAGTCTGGCCCAGTCAGCACTAGTTGCTATCCAGCATCCTGTCAGTTTGCCTGTGAGCTCCATCTCCAGCTTTGTAGTTTTGTTGGTCGGTTCTATCTGCCTCCCCTGTCGGCACTCTGTTCCCCCCATTAGGTAGCTTGCTTCTTGTCAGTCGCCAGGTCCCTAGCCAGGGCAGGGACCGCCGTCCAGTTGTCCGCCTGGGGTTAGCCAGGGCCGAGGCAAGTAGGCAGGGACAGTGGGGTGCGGGAAGATCAGGGCACCCCATCTGGCACTCGGGGGCAGAGTGCCGTAACAGTTATACAGGGCTTTTATGGCGCTTACTGTTATATGCCAGTTTTAGGGGCATTGGTGAAGTTACAGTTCTGAATCAGTTCAAACCGAACTTTTTACAGAAATTTGGTGAACCGGCTGAACTGATCACTACCCCTGGTTAGTAGAAAAACCTGGTTACGTACATCTGATACCCCCATCTCTCTGAGGATTTGGGCACAGCAGAATGTTGTGATCTTGGTCTCTATGCCGCTGGTAGTAAAGCTTCATAAAGTAGGTGTGCGTCTACTGTTCAGGTAAAATTTACTAAAGGAACTCTTAACCCCAAATCTATGAATTCAGTCTTGAGATTGCATTTTTTAAAGCCCTCCCTTACCCCCTGGGGTAGGTTCCATACCAAAGGGTAATATTTCTCACCCTGATGATGTAGAATCCACGTGTCTAAAAGGGCCAAGGGGGTCTTGGAGAGAAGCACAGCATCCCCGCCAAGAGGCATGGGGGGGGATCTCTGCTATTATGGGGGGGAGGTAGTCACAGCGGCACAGGGATTTAGGAAAATTGCTGGAGGAGATTTTACATTGATCAGCCATGAAGCTGTGTATGGGATACACTTGGACTTTCCAATAAGTCAATTAGCCGAGACATCCATAGCCACTTCTGCCCTTCAGACACAGCAGCCGAGGAAGGAGAAGGCCCTACAGTGACCATCACCATGTCCCGACCTCCGCATCATTGAGCCACTACGGGGAGAACTGAAGCATGCATAGTGGACAACCGAAAACTTCAGAGGGGTGCTAGTAAGCATGGCAAATCGTCCTTGAAAACGATATGGCGAGAAGAAGTGTCAGGTCTTGGATGCCATTACAACTTGGCTCCTGTAGATGTCTTCCTTAGTAACTGTATACAGCACATCATAGACACACCCGGGTCACGCTGCCAGGCAACTACTCAACATACATGGACCATTTCACAACTACCAGTGACATGTGCCAATCCTCCTATATGAGACACGGATGTGTGCTACTCCATTATCAGCATGTATAGACAAGTACAAGCCTACAGCTTATGGCATAGTCCATTCTGCAGCTTCCATTGTACGCACAGGTCATACTAGCAATAAGGTCTAACAGGCAGTTTGTGAACTACCCCAACTAAGCGGTGAATGCCAGCAGATAAGCCCCTTGTCATTGGAGAAACTAAGGATCAGAAGATACCTAGCCCTGGTGATCCGGAGCGAAGATGCCAGGCAAGTATTAGTCTTGGGTCGGGTGCGCACTGGCGTCTTCACACCAGCGTATTTGCACACACAAAATTTCCAACCACAATAAGCAGAGAATAGAACCCATTGATCTCAGTAATGGGTTGGTCCTCATTTCCCGATTTTGCGTAAACAAAAAATTAGGACATGCTCTATGTTCCCACGTATTTGCGCAGCAAAAGAGCCCATAGCAGTCTATAGGAGAAGTGCAAATGCGCAATACGCTGCACAATTCCTTTGGAAAAAGAACACATCTGGACCTTATTATGATAAATAGCCATTTAAATCATCTGCTGCATGCAAATAAACATGCCCTGCATGTGCCACAAGTACATTACAATAGACCGATACACGCTTAAATCTACCTGTAATGTGCATTATATAAATCAGCCAGGAAGTGCTGACATTGCGATCTCTCCCCTCCCAGCCGCTATTTATTACTGAACTACTATCCCACTAATAGTCGCCAATCCACGAAGGACATCTGCATCTATGCTGTAACTACAATCTAGACTGACGTCATTAGCTGACTGACACACACAATGTATATCCTCTATTATGTATAAATCCATAGAATTACAGACAGCATCACTGTGCAATGTGTTACCTATAGGCAATATGTACCCAAGGGCTGGTATTTTCTCAGTGATGTGCATGATTATAGGATTGTACAAAGAAAGACTACAGCCAATAGTAGGGCAGGATCCGAAGCGCTAAAGCTGGCCACGCACATTACACGAATGCTGGCTGAACCTGCTGATTTCCAATAGACCAAGAGACCATCCAATGTATATACCGTAGTAGTGTCCCAAATCTCTGCTAGACGGAGACGTCAGGGTTGAGAGGGATGGGGCAGCTGGGAACTAATATGACCAATCCCTTTGTTTTCAGGGGAGATAAGCTACCACTGAGAATTGTAGCCCTTTTCACTTATCAAATCTGCATGTGGATTTCCCAACATGGATTTTGTGCAAATTTGGCACCAAGTCTAGTCAAGAAGTGACATGTCGCTTCTTTTTTTCCATGCACGGATTTCATATCCATGACATACAGACTGCATCCTAGATTCCCATTATACGTAATGGGATATGGATCTGATTTTTCTGGCAGTATTTTGAGCTGAAGCCAGACGTGGAAGGTAATGGGATGGGAAATATAAAGGAAGGACTTGTACTTCTCCGCCCTGACGGTTACACTTCTGGCTTGGGGTAAAAAGAAATGGCACCAAAGCTGCATGTGTGCCCCAGTCCTCATAGTGCCCGCTGTTTCTAAGGCTGCGTTCAGATGAGCAGATATTACTCCATATTTGGCCAGTGTTATGCGGACCGTAATACAGAGCGAATGTAAATCTAGGGATCTATTTACATGGCATTATATTTCATGGATGCGTTTAGAGCAGCGTGCTATAGCTTGCTCCGTTTTTGCCTCCATAATTGCTGTCGTTGGCATTATTTTCTATTGGGCTAATATGGATCCATGGTTACCCAGAAGAAAATAAAAACCGAAGAAAGCTAATACAGAAGTAAATATGAAATATGGTGCCATATCATGTGCAGTAGATTGTAACATGGCGATGTGACGGAGCCCCAATATGTATATATTAGGGCTGTGTCATATCCCCATGTTAGAATTTGCGCATCCAAGATCTGAGCGCACTAATCACAGAAAACAGAACCCACTAATTGCTATTGATCCGATCCCATAGGCGCATTTTGTGCGCAAAAAAATAGGTCCTGCTCTATTTTCCTGCGGTTTGCACAGCAAAAGTGCCATAGAAGACGATGGCAGGGGCGAAGATATGCAATGGGAAGGGAGTGATACTGCGCAACATGCTGGAAAAGAAGACAGCGGGACCTTATTAGGCTTAAATAGTCATTAAATTCTATGGCAAGAGAGTGTCACGGGCGTGTGACCGGGCCCTGCAGACATTACAGCAATATATGCAGACATGCTGATTATGGTCCTCTTGAAACCTCATTCATGCACTAATACGATGCGGCAAGAGTATTTGCGCAAACGCTTGTGTGCCGTCGCCCTTATGGACATGTTACACTGTGACACTGGCCTGAGGATACAGTGGGATACCAGCTTGGGACCACAATATCCAGGATCAGGCACTGCAGCAGATATGTGGGTGACCTCTTACTGGAGCTGTTGCCTATAGCAACCGATGCTGGATCGGTTATGTGATCAGTTACTACAGGCAACAGATCCAGTCTTCATTTGCATCAGATTGTATACATCTATATACTAATTGTGTGCTCCAGATGGAGCTGTATATATACTAAGGCTCAGAGATCTCATCACAGGCAGCCGGCCTGCTACATGGGAGGGGGGTTACACTGTTCTAACCACAGCGGCCATTAGCATCACAGGTCTCAGACAAGAAGGGGGAGAGGAAAAAAATGACATATATTATATATATTAGAAGGATAGATAAATATGAGATAGATAGATAGATAGATAGATATTACATAGACAGATAGATATTGGATAGATAGATAGATAGATAGATAGATAGATAGATAGATAGATAGATAGATAGATAGATAGATAGATATGATATGAATAGATATTGGATAGATGAATAGATATTAGATAGACAGATATATATTAGATAGATATTACATACATAGACAGATAGATATATATTGAATAGACAGATAGATAGAGAAATAGATATGAGATGGATAGATATGAGATAGATAGATGAATAGATATAAGATAGACGGATTTATATTAGATAGATAGATATTACATAGATAGACAGATAGATAGATATTGAATAGATAGATAGATAGATAGATATTACATAGACAGACAGATATATATTGAATAGATAGATAGAGAAATAGATATGATATAAATAAACAGACAGATAGATAGATAGATAGATAGATAGATAGATAGATAGATAGATAGATAGATAGATAGATAGATATGAGATAGATAGATAGATAGATAGAGAGATAGATAGAGAGATAGATAGATAGATAGATGATAGATAGATAGATATTACATAGACAGACAGATATATATTGAATAGATAGATAGAGAAATAGATATGATATAAATAAACAGACAGATAGATAGATATGTAATAGATAGATAGATATGAGATAGATAGATGGATGGATAGATAGATAGATAGATAGATAGATAGATATGAGATAGATAGATAGATATGAGATAGATAGATAGATATGAGATAGATAGATAGATATGAGATAGATAGATAGATATGAGATAGATATGTGATAGGTAGATGAGAGATAGATAGATAGATAGATAGATAATGTGATAGGTAGATGATAGATAGATAGGTAGGTGATAGGTAGATGATAGATAGATAGATATGTGATAGATAGATAGATAGATAGATAGATAGATAGATAGATAGATAGATAGATAGATAGATAGATAGATAGGAGATAGAGCAGGTGGGCTCTGTGGGTCTCCTTGCTCCCTACCCGCAGGTACATATCTCGCAGATGCATTTGCGCTTCATGTCTCCGTGCTGCTGGTCGGTGGGGTAGCAGTAAGCACACAGACACCGCTGTGCTGGTAACTAGGTAAGCAGGAGGTTGCCTAGTAACAGCGGAGCGTCCTATCAACAGCGCAGGAGCTACGCGGTGACGTCAGACGCACGGTGAGGCTGGAGCACGCGTGCTGCTGAGTGACTTCCGGGCGTGGGCTGCACATGTCGGAGTACGGGAGCTGTCAGTGACCGGTGAGCTAGTGACAAGTCCGGTCACCCCGGGGGAGTATTGGGGTCTCTGCTCGCCTCTGGCACGGGGGCCGAGGGGATTCCTGGCCTTTATACACTGCGCCTGCTGCAGCCTATTACCAATCACGTGCTCTGTACCAGTAGTGATAGCATCTACAAGTCCCAGCATGACAGACCGCCGCTGGGGGTTGTAGTCAGTACACAGGAGGGCGGTTGTCTGTGTTGCACCTGTCACCTGTGCTGACTAGTATGTTGAGGCTCCGTAGGTCAGGCTTGTTACCCTGCGCAGCGGTGAGAGGTGTGACTGCGGGGAGAGGGGGGCTTCAGTCCGACATTGGCAGCAGGTTACCTGTTATCACGTCTCCCTCCGCTCGGGGGTTATCTGTCACCACGTCGGTCATATATACCATAGCATGGGATTTTGCAGGCTGTCACCGCACAAATAATAATATAAAGGTTTATGTTTAAGTTAAAGGCCGGCTGCTCACAAACTGGTCAGAATCCACATGTGGAGCCGCAGTGGAATCCTGTGACCCCCGTTGTCCGCGCGGCCCTGTAAAGATCTCTACCTGACATCCCGGGTAGGCTTCGGGTCGGACGGTTTCCATTGACTTCAGGGGAAGCCGTCCGTCCGCACGAACTCCAGGCAAAAATAGGAGATGCTGCGATTTAATTTTCGCAAGTGTAAATCGCAATCGCTGCCCGCTTGTGTGAGCGGACGAGCAAATGTTCTATTTTTGTTAATGGATGCCGAATGCCGCGGATTCCGCAATTCAAATCTGCTCATGTGCGGCCGGCCCAAGAAATTGTTTTTCTTTTACGCATATGTATTAGTGAAATTAAACAGTGGTGACAGCCCCCCCCCCCCCCCAAAGTATCAGGAGATGCGGTGAGATAACACGTGACCCGCCGCACCCGGTCGGACCTGATGCCACTTTTCTCACGGCCGAACGGTTTGGTCTCTGTATGCAGTCAAACAGCCCTGTCTGGCCCCCGTTGACTATACTCCTAGTGGAGGAGGGAGCAGATCCTCACCTCTACCTACCTCCCCAGTTTGATTTGAACCTGGGTTTGGGGGAAAAAAAGGAATCCTCTGACATAGTTTGTTCCACAATTGACTTTTATCGCGAATGCACCGGATGGGTGATAAATGTCTGATGGGTGTTAGGGAGACCCCCATCTATCGCTAGAATGGGTACCAAAGCCTTTGTTCCTCCTCGTCACACAACTGCACTAGTCTTGTATCCATAGTGACATAATATCCTGCAGCAAGGACTGGACCACACTTGTAACATTACATCCGATGAATATATTGTACTGTGTGCGAATGTATACACAGGCTCAGCAGGGAGTAAAGAGCACCCATGATCACTCCTGAATGTATACACGGGCTCAGCAGGGAGTAAAGAGCGCCCATCATCACTCCTGAATATACACACAGGTTCAGCAGGGAGTAAAGAGCCCCCATCACCACCCCTAAATGTATGCACAGGTTCAGCAGGGAGTAAAGAGCACCCATCACCACCCCTGAATGTATGCACAGGTTCAGCAGGGAGTAAAGAGCACCCATCACCACCCCTGAATGTATTCACAGGTTCAGCAGGGAGTAAAGAGCACCCATCACCACCCCTGAATGTATACACAGGTTCAGCAGGGAGTAAAGAACACCCATCACCACCCCTGAATGTATTCACAGGTTCAGCAGGGAGTAAAGAGCACCCATCACCACCCCTGAATGTATACACAGGTTCAGCAGGGAGTAAAGAGCACCCATCACCACCCCTGAATGTATACACAGGTTCAGCAGGGAGTAAAGAGCGCCTATCACCGCTCCTGAATGTATACACAGGCTCAGCACGGAGTAAAGAGCACCCATCACCACCCCTGAATATATACACAGGTTCAGCAGGGAGTAAAGAGCATCCATCACCATTCCTGAATGTATACACAGGCTCAGCAGGGAGTAAAGAGCACCCATCACCACCCCTGAATGTATACACAGGCTCAGCAGGGAGTAAAGAGCGCCCATCACCACTCCTCAGTGTATACACACAATGTATACGGTTCTGGAATATCTTTTCTTCTGATTCCTTCTGAAATTGGGCAGTTAATTGGCCCCTGATGTTACCATTTCTTTTGACAAAGGGGTGTGTCCATGCGCCCATGCAGTCTGGTGCTGCCTGCATTAATTGGACAATGTCGGACTGGACACGCCCCCAACCAGTAACACCCAGCTGTCAATTTATGCATTAATTTTTAGGAGAAAAATGTGATTGTTCCCAGCAAGAGTAACCAAGTCATCTTGTAGATGATGCCAGTATTAGTTATCACATCTACAAGATGACTTGGTTTCTCTTACTGAGAACAATCACATTTTGCTCTACTGGCTAACACCGGACCAAACTTTTTTTTTTAGGAGGAACCAGTCCAATGTAGAGTTCTAAGAAGAGACGCTCCAGAATTCGTGCAGCCCTCTCCTCGGGGCCGCCGGGTCCTCCTCCTGCATATTACAGGGTTTTTCTATTTCAGTTTTTAAATTGTCGAAAACAGAAGTTATTAATGCGGAGCATAAATGGAGCTTCAGGTTGGGATGCTCTCTTCTGTTATTGACCCGTGTATTACTATCTGCAGGTGACACCATGGGGCCGGTCAGCTTGGAGAAGATAATTGCACTACAGAAGAAGCCTGCTAACATCCGCAATATCTGTATATTGGCTCATGTCGACCACGGTAGGTGGCCAGCTGGCTGTGGGAATGATTTGGGCTTGTGGTGGTGTAGGTAATGGATGTGCATTTGACTGTGGGTTTTGTTGCAGAGGTCAATACTAGAAGTCAGGGTTCACATCTTGTAGTTGTGCTGCATTAGGCCGCCTGCAGACGAGCGGGTCGGATCCGGCGGTGAGAATTCTCGCCGCGGGACCCGACCCAAGCGCCTGCAGAGACGAGCGTGTACTCACCCACACCCGGCGGCCCCGACTCTTTCATGTGCCGGCTGCCGACGCATGCGCAGACCGGAGCCGGCGACCGGGTGAGTGACGTTTCTGTGCGAGGCTCTGCGAGCCCCGCACAAAAATAGGACATGCCGTGGTTTGTTTGCCGCGCGAGATTTCGCGCGGCCGTCTGCATAGGAGTGCGTATTGTAATGCACTCCTATGCAGCCTTGCACACGGGCGGAAATCCCGCCGCGGGATTTCCGCCCGTGTGCAGGCAGCCTTAGTTTTCTGCAGTTTTTCTCAACTTTAATGGTAAAGCTGCCCCAGGAAACACTGCATATTAAGAATACAGTCCCAATAATTACTACCATAACAGCACCGCGATCACTGCACCGCCACAGCACAACCATATGTTGTAAGGGGTGTCCGGGGGTGGGGGTGGGCAGAATCCTTACCTGGACCTGCGGGGTCAGAACATCCAGCCTTGTCATGATGGATGGACTCTGTATCCCTCAGGGCATCAGAGGGGGCTGGCTGTTCCGCTCATCTTAACCCCTTAAGGACCAGGCTGTCTTGTACCTTAAGGACCAGACACTTTTTAGGGATTTTACCCATGTGGTGGTTTTTCGGCCCTATTTGTTTTCATTTAGCTACCAAAATAATTTTTGCTGCCTTTTTTATTTTCATGACATATAGGGCTATCTAAAAGTTGTTTTTTTTATGTGTGTGTGTATGTATGTATGTATGTGTATATATATATATAATATAATTTTTTTTTGACTAGTGTTTTTATGTTGAAATAAAGTATCGGAACAGGTTCCTCATTTTGTTTTGGACATGTTCCACCCTTGGAATTGGCTCCGCCCCCATCCCGCCTCTCATTAAAAATAGTGCAGGGAGGCAGAGAGGGGGCGGGAGCTCAGAGCACTGCTCGCGGCTCTTCCAGCCTCCTCCCCCTGCAGAGAGAGACGCCTTATATCGGTCGGCGTGAATACCCGGCCGATATACGGTCGTCTGAATGCACCCTTAGGATGTATATATACAGTTGATGGACACGAAGGGGTTAATTTTTTTTTCCACAACTCTTTCTCTTTCTTTATTCTCCAGGGAAAACTACATTGGCGGACTGTCTGATATCCAGCAATGGGATCATCTCCAATAGATTAGCAGGAAAGGTATCTTTTTTTTTACTCTTTGGTATTTTTTAGAAGAAGGCTTTGTCTTGACTGCCTGTTGTAACCGTTAATCATCATTGCAGTTACGTTATATGGATAGTCGAGAAGATGAGCAAATCCGAGGAATCACCATGAAATCCAGCGCCATATCCCTGCAGTACAAAGAAGGTATATATTGTACATTGCTGACTGTTGCTTCTATTTTTTTTAATGTTTTCTTTTGCATTTAAGGGGAAGCTCTGTGGTGCTAAATTAAAAGGTTGGTCCCGTTTTAAACTATTCATGACCTATCCTTAGGATAGGCCATCAATACTAGATTGGCAAGGGTCTGGGACCTCTGCTGATAAGCTGTAAGCTGGGCTTTTCTGCTCATGCACTGAGCTGATTTCTGCAGGAAGCAGACAGCCATGTTCTCACTAGAGTGGCCAGACTGGGTATTACAGGCATTGAAGTAAATGGGAACTTGATCCGCAATACCATGCCTGATCACTGCAGTAGGAACAGAGCCGTTTGCTTCCTGCAGTAATTAGCTTAGTGCTTGAGCACAAAGGCCCAGCTAGAGGCCCAATTACACCCAACGATTTTCGCTCAAAATTCACTCAAAGCCGTCTTTTGAGTGAGAATCGTTGTGTCTAAATGTGCGGACATCGTGCAGTGTTTGTCAGCGATTCGCTCATCGTTGTCTTTCAGCTGGCTGAAAGACAACGATGAGTCTTATCAGGACCGCGCGCTGAGTTCTTGGCGGCATACCACTGATACTATTGTTTCAGCTGGTATCCCGCTCAGAGAATATGGCAGAAGTATGCAGAAGACAGCGCTCCAGCTGCAGTCCCACTCGAGAACAATGGAACTGAATGCAAATAACAGACCTCCAGCTGTTATCTGCATTCAGCGAAAGGCTTCATTTGCACGCTAATAAGCTACTAAGTATCCAAGTAGCTACTTAGTGGTTTATGCAAAATGATCGTTTAAAACTGCCTTTCAAGTTATCTTTGAACGAATTTTGAGTAATCATCTTTTCGTGTAAATCGGCCTTTACTTTCCTGTTTGATGAAGGCTATAACTGTTATCTGAATTTGATTCTACTGGCACTCTATTGTGTGCAGTTTTTTTGCACCAATGTAAAGTAATAAAAGGAATAGGCGGACGTTATCAAAGTTAGGGTTACTTAGTTTAGGAAAAAAGCTCAGTGGGGTGTGTATAAATATATCAGGAGATATAATACATATATATGGGAGAGATCTCCGTTTTATATATAATACAGAGCTCTCTCCCATCAACTATACCCGGGGCTGTGACTGTAACATGGGGGCATTCCAAACTCCAGTCCTCAGGACCCCCCAACAGGTCATTTTTTCAGTATTGCACAGGTGATGTAATTATTGTCGGTGCCTCAGACATTGCCGCAGGTGTTCTTATTATAGGATCTCCTGAAAACATGACCTGTGGGGGTCCCTGAGGACTGAAGGTGAGAAATACTGTTCTAGAGGAAAGAAGGTTTCTAGATATTGACATAGAAGGGGGTTCTTTACTGTAAGAGCAGTGAGACTATGGAACTCTTCCTGAGGTCGTGGTGATGACAAATTCCATAAGAGTTTAAGAGGGGCCTGGACGTCTTTCTTGAGTTTAGTAATACTATTTTTCCTCTTTACACACGGTGTTACGAGTTTAATCCTGTACGTTCCTGACATGCTTATTGAAAATGAATTATTTTGAATATGGATCATACCTTCGCAGGGCATGAAGAATATCTAGTCAACCTCATAGATTCTCCCGGCCATGTTGACTTCTCCTCTGAGGTCTCAACAGCTGTCCGCCTCTGTGATGGGGCCATTATCGTGGTAGATGCTGTAGAAGGTGTTTGTCCTCAGGTAAGTACTTGCCCAATGTGGACTTGGATCACAGAGACTTAGAGAGACTTAAATATAAATGAGAGTTGTGATATTTGGGTGTACGCTGCCTATAACATAAAGTATTCACACCCCTTGACTTCCATGAATGTTTGTGTGCTTTATTGTGCAGCAACATTGATTTTCGTTAGTTTCAGACTATGTTCACGTAGTATTTTGCCTTTATTTTTGGTATATGCTTTGGCAAAGCATAAACCGAATGTTTTCATAGGCTCCATTCATTTGACTGATACCCAACAAGTGTCTTCTTAGCCTCCATTGGGGTGGTATGTGTTGGTATTCCTTTCTTTTAACTATATGGGAAAGCCCAGTAGACCTCACTTTACTATACACTGGGGCACTGCAAAGAAAGCGTACACTGTGCGGTATAGTATATTATCCAACCCTCCTCCTTCTCCAAGGTGCACTAGTACAGTCCTGTAGTCTATAACCACTGACGAGCACAGCCCCGGCCCTGCCGTCTCGCTCCTCCAGTGCTCTCACGCAGACAGACAGTCCAGAGACCACAGGGCTGCAGGCTGGACAGGTCTGCAGCGTGATGCAGGTCCTATTTGGCTTCTTTTACTCAGTGCTGCCACCTGTCTGCCAACACAGTGATCTGTGTCCAGCGGTGCTGCGCCTGCAGCCGGGGCTTGCTAGGACAGGGGTCAGGATCCATCGAGCTCCTCGCCTCCCTCAGCCGCCACAGCTGCAAAAATCTGACTTTGAAAAAACGAAGCAGAGGAGGGCTCACTCACCGCCGCGGGTGTCCTGAAGGACTCTTAAGATATAGGCACTGCACATTGCTAGGTCAATACTGTCTTGTTTTTTTTGTCCGCAAGAAAATCCTGTACTTTTAGTTTTATATATCTTTTTTTTTTATAACAATAAAGGCCTTTTCATGCCCGGGTATGCTATACAATGCTTGGGGAACATATTGCTTGGGATATTTAAATAAAACACACATTTCATACTTTGCATTAAAGGGGTTTTCCAGGCAAGGTCATCTTAGTCAGATGCTGACTGCCCAGCCTGCTGCCAGTGTAATTTGGAGTAGGAAGTCTTAAAGGCGGCTTCTCTCATATTGACATAATTGGAAATGAACTCTACTACTACACTTCCTACTTTGACCCCAATGTGGAGCTGGAAGTATAATATGTGGCTTCACTCCCATTAATTTCAGTGCGAGCGAAGTCGCCCATTAGACTTCCTGCTCCGATCTCGATGGTGTCCAGCTCCGCTGGCCGGGCATTCGGCTGATCGCTGGGGATCTTAAGTGGCGGATCCCCAGCAATCAACTATTCATGACCGATCCTGAGGATAAGTCATCAGTAGAATTTGTCTGGAAAACCCCTTTAGGCTGCCTGTCCACGGGCGATGATCCACTAGCGATAAATCGCCCTCTGGTCACGCTCTGTGAAGCTTTCCATAGAATTACTATAGAAAGCGCAGTGCCCGCGAGCGATTCTCTGCTCGCAGGATTTAAATAACGGCATGCTGCGGTTGCCGCGATTCTCTGCGGTGAGCCTATCCATTAGATAGGCTCATCTCGAAGACCTGTCAGTGCTCACCCCTTCTTTCCCGCGGCAGAATATCGCTGTTTTTCACGCACACACAAAAAAATTTCCATGTGATGTCTGTTTTGTCACAATCCACAGAAAACAGGGTACAAAAAACCCCCAAAAACCAGCAGTGAATACAGATGCTAGTGCATGTTCGCTGTGTATTCTATATGCACCCATGGGCTATATCGGTCTGTAAATATAGACCAAAATAGGACATGTTGCACATAAAAAAAAAAATGGCAGCATCAGTTTAATTCAGTGGGTGTGCTTTCTATATCTAGTCCCTAAAAGACCCAGACTGAATATGAACAGAATATTGGCCCTTGTAAACAGACGCACACTGTGTATACAGACAGATGCACGTTCATATATCTCATTGCTTGTAGGCCCATGTCTGTTGTACACATATGCAATAGATCTTGGTGTATTGTTTGACTTCCCATGCGTCATGTTGCAGACACAAGCCGTGCTACGACAGGCCTGGCTGGAGAACATTCGACCGCTGCTGGTGATCAATAAGATTGATCGATTAATAGTGGAGCTGAAGCTTTCCTCCCAAGAAGCCTACACACATCTGCAGAAGATACTGGAGCAGGTAACTGCAGAACAGGAGCGCGGGAATTAGCGCTTCTCCTAAATGTGACCCTGACCGCCTGTTGCCGTTTTCCAGGTGAACGCTGTGACCGGGTCGCTCTTCACCTCCAAGGTCCTGGAAGAAAGAGCCGACAAAGACACTACAACGGAGACCACAGATGGAGACCAGCTCTATGACTGGAGTGCAGGCTTGGATGAGACGGATGATTCCCATCTCTACTTCTCTCCAGACCAGGGCAATGTGGTGTTTGCTAGTGCCATGGACGGCTGGGGGTTTACGTAAGCAGCTTTTTAAAAACTTTATTTTAGTATCTTTTTAACTTTTTTTAAAGGGTATATCTGCTATAGACAACCTTTTTTAATGTACTTGCTCCGTACCCCTATTATCCAGAGGGGAGATGAGCTGACAGTTGTTTCAGGGGACACAAGGACACACTGAATGCTTTACCCAGAGGCTAAAATGAATTGCTGCAGGTCCCAGCAGTGCATCCCTCCTAGATCCGATCCGTACCTCTTGGATGGATAGAGGGTACAGGGTGGACCCCTTTAAATTCCTTGTCAAATACCTTTTTTCAGCTAATACTACTGTATCAATTTTAAAGCTGTTCACATCACGTTTTTAGCCATCCACAGAGCATGTCATTTTTAGTACAAAAAAAGTATTGAAATGTCTTCCTTGATGTACCCATAGACTGCAATCCGTCACACTTGGTTCAGAAGTGCATATTTTTCAATACATTTGACCTCACTCACGTTTGTGTAGGTTTTCTTTGTGGGATAGAAAAGCATAGCAGATCACTTAGTTTTTTTTGTCCCTCTCCCAAAAAAGTAAGTTTGCGGTGACACACAGCTGTATGGTTACAGAATCTGAATGGATATAGATTTTTTTCTTTTCATATACTTGAAGAAAAAATTGTTCAACTACAAAACTTTAAGATGCTTTTATAGTGAAAGACATAGACTTATTTATGTAAGAACAGACAAAGTATTGAAATGTATGGTTGCATGTTAAACGTATAAGATTTGTATTTGTTTATATACGATACATTTTGGAAAATCTTCAGACCCTTTCACTTTTTTACATTTTGTTATGTTGTGGCCTTGTGTAAATTAAAACAAAAATATATCCTTTTGGCTGGACCGTTACTGGTTTAGAAAACTGAGTTCTGTTTCTTGTAGAGGGAAAAAAAAGCACAATTTCCTTGTGTTAAAATACATGCAGAGTTACCTCTGCATCAGGATCTTGTTCAGCAGTGGCCTCTGGATCCCCATCTGTCTTTTATAACTCGTCATAAAGTTAATTTCTAACATAAAGCCTTTTAATCCTGAGTGTTTATGGTGTTGTCTGTTTGCATTGGCTGCTTTCTCTGTCATTATTCGGTATTGGACACTAGATGGCGCTGTGGCTCTGCACTGAGTGCTGACATGGTCTCCGTTCAGGTGATTAGCGGTGCAGCGTGACCTATGAATGATGTGTAGGTGCCTGTAAAGACAGGAGGTTTCTACTATCACATCATTTCTCACTTTATGACAGCAGTAGGATTCTAGTTAATGTAGGAGGCCAGTTTTACGTATAACCATCAGACTTTACTGTATTCTGAGCTATGAGTTTATTTTTGGACTCATTTGACCAAGAAAAATATTATAGTTATATCGTAAAAAGCTAAATTTGATACAATGACCGTGATGAGGTAGTAATAATGCCTGTAGAACTCTTACCAACTTTAGATCAGTTCTGAAAATGTTACTTGCTTGCATTGGCATTTGACACATAGATTAGTGACACGCGGTTGTGATTGCAGTTTACCCCTAGGGGGATATTAAGATGCTGAGCTCACAGCTCCCTCTGCGTTGAGAGATAAGTCCTGGTAAGATGTATCCTGTACCTGCAATATTTACTTTTCATGCGATTGGCAATACGATAAATGTTGCATGAGTCCGGCCTGCGCTACCCACAACTCCATGAATATGTCATAAATGTGTGTGTATATAATAATATTTTTTTTCCCCTTAACTTGTTCTAAAAAACGACATATCCCAAGATGTATGGTGTGAGGTGTTAAACATAAAAAAAAATGATACACCCAATGAATGCCAGCTGTTGTTATACTCTCCCATGTTTAAAAGAAAAAGGTATACATTTGTTGTATATATCTTTTATTACTGGATGGTGTGAGGTTGTATTGAATTAGTTTCCTGCAAGTTGTATCATTGAAGGAGTTGTCCAGTTGTAAACTATTGATGATGGCCGTCCTCAGGATAAGTTACCAATAGTGGACTGGCTGCTCTCCAAACCAGTGTGCTAGTTCATTAAACTGATTTTTGCAGGAAATGGACAGCTTCGTTCCCACTGCAGTGGCCAGTTTTGGCATTACAGGCCATTTACTTCAATGGGAACTTTGCCTGTAGTACCAGGCTGGGCCACTGTGGTGGGAACAGAGCTGTCTGCTTACTGCAAAAATCAGTTCAGTGCATGGGCACACTGGCCTAGCAAATATCTAATCAGCAGGGGTCCTGAGCAGCAGGCTCCCAGTAATCTTCTATCAATGGCCTATTCTCAGGCTAGGCCATCAATGTTTAACAACTGGAGAACCCCTTTAACGCCATTCAAAAAAGAAAAAAAATGTTAAAGGGGTTGTCCACTTCTGTGTATCCTCTTCTCAGGATCGTTGATGGGTGGGGGTCTGGCAATCGGAACCCCCATCAACCAGCTGTTTACAGAGGCCAGAAGTAAAGAACTCTGTACACTTTGTAGGCATTCAATGGCAACAGTGCTGCAAAGTGTAAGAAGCTGTCTGTTCACTGCTCTGTACACACTGATAGCAGCCCGGCAAACCGCTGGTTGGCGAGGGTCTTGAGTGGCAGAGACCCACTGATCAACTGTTGGGGACCTATCCTTAGGGTAGATCATCAGTAGTTTAGTCATGGGCACATTTGTAACACAAGTGTGACCAGACCTAAGTGGGCAAGGGTCAGACTACTACTTCTGCATATAGGCAGTGGCAGGAGGTGAGGGTCTGCTAGTGTAATGGTGGGATGTTTATGGTGCTAAAGCAGATGCTTGAAAAATCAGACTTTAATTCAGAAAGTAATTCAGCAGCCAACTTATAAAAGCTTCTAACTATAGATGGGAGATGGCATAGTAGGAAATAGTAAGATAATAGAGGGGCTGCCCTGTTCAGGACCCTCATCTATCAGCCAGAGCAGGGACCATCTACAAAGGGCTTCCTTCACTCTAGCATGTCAGTCCATTACACAGACTGCTTATTGACTTACCTGGGGACCCTCTAACACTTCCTTTCTTGCTGATTGTCTCCTCTTACAGTTTACACTAGCGCTATGGGAGGTTCCATTATTCTGCTCCGTCCTAGGAGCTGAACAAATAGAAGGTCGATCCGGCATTTGCTAGAGCCGCATGGCACCAGATGGACCCCATTCACTATAATGGGGTCTATTGGTTCTCAGCAGCAGGACCCCTTATGATCAGTTTGTTGGGGAATACCTGTGACAAAATGAAAATGTCCAAACCTAGTAAACTAGTACAAATTATCTACTGGGCTGTAGTGCTATCTTCTATCAAGTAGACTGCTATATTACAGCCCCAGAATGGATATGTAGCATTTTCTCGCTATGTACAGTATAAGGCCTCCTTCCCACGAGCGTGACGGGCTCCGCCGTGTAATATTCCGCAGTGAAGCCCGTCACGGCGCCCCCCAGAGACCCCATACTTACCAGCGGAAGATAGCGTGAAGACGCTTCCCTGCCCACCGCCGTCGCGTCATGTGACACGCCCACCGCGTCACATGACGCGGCCGGCCGTGTCACGTGACGCGCCGGCCGCGTCATATGACGCGCGGCGGTAGGCGGGGAAGCGTTTTTTCACGCTATCTTCCACTGGTTGCAGCGGGAGATAGCGTGAACGGACGGCTTCCATTGACTGCAATGGAAGCCGTCAGCGCGTACACTTGCGGCAAATAGAACATGCTGCGGGTGAGAACGGGAGATTTCACGGTGCATAATTCCGCGGTGGAATTACGCATCGTGAGCATTGTGCTATTAGGTTCAATAGAACCTAATAGCAGGGGGCAACGCAGCGGATTTTTGCCGCGGATTTACGCGGCGTAAATCCGTTCGTGGGAAGGAGGCCTAAGGCTTAAAGCATAAGTTAACTTCCAAGTCTGTGTCAGCGTCATCAAAAAAATAAGATGTATTTTCCTTTTTCTATCTATACTTAGAGTTGATCACTTTGCCCAGCTGTATAGTCAGAAAGTTGGTATTAAGTCTGCCGTTCTGCTGAAGACTCTCTGGGGAGACTACTATCTCAATTCCAAGGCCAAGAAGATCATGAAGGGAGCTCAGGTAATACTCGGCACATCATCATTGTTAGAGTCAATGTATTGATCTGTTTCTTCAAATGGCTTCATTGTAATATTTAGGAAATGTATATAGGACCCCACTGAGTATTTAAAGGGCAGCTCCAACTGTTTACCTGTGGACTTTGGCTGAGAAGGGGTGGGGTGTGTTTACAGGCAACAGGACTGAGCGCTTTACATTGATTTCCATGTTAGGGGCTCAGGACTTATAGCCCTCTTCTAATACAAGATCCCTCCATATTTAGTAAGAAATAAGTGTTCAGGATCTTCATCCTTACGACTGGTGCTCAATGTATGACCTCTGAGGGACTGACCTCTGGAGGCCCTGTACTGAATAGAGCAATGATGCACATGCATGACCACTGCTGTGTTCACTTCTATGGGACTGGCAGAGGGTGAGTTCAGCCGTGAATGCAGAGGTGGTGATACATGCCAATCACTTGAAGTAATTGGGGTGTACCGCTCTCATGATCCCCGGGAGTTGCAGGTGTCGGGCTTCCAGCACTCATACATTCATCACCTCTTCTGTATTTTTGGTGGGATAGTGATAATTTTTAATAATATCTCAATCAGAGGTCACATGTGCTGTCACATTTAGTTTTTTTTCTATTACAGGAATGATACTTGTCAAAACTTGTGACTCAAACGTTTACGATCACATTCTGGTCTGTAGCCTTGATGATTTTGTAATCTGTACATGTCCACATGAACTTAAAAGGGTTCCCCCGCCCCTTAAAATAGTTTCACAATCACTTTGTTCTCTCTGGTTGCCGCTGATCAGGACACGTGACAGCTGCAGCCAATCACTGGTCACAGCAGTGACCTTCTATAGCCAGTGATTGGCTGAGGCAGTCACATGACCGGGTCAGCAACAACCAGGAAGGACCGAGTGCTTGTGAAGCAATTGTAAGTGGTGAGAAAACCCCTATAAGGCCTCATGTCCACGGGGAAAATCAGGCCCGCTACGGATTCGACATGGAGAATCTGCAGCGGGTCCCTCCTGCCCCATGGACATGGGCGCTGAAAATAGGAATTTAAAAGAATTTACCCATCTGGAGCGGGCGGGGAAGGTCTTCTCTTCCTCACGGCCGGATCTTCTTTTTCGGCCGGCGGATGAACTCGTCACGCCGGCGGCACGTCGCCGACAGGCCGCGCGCATGCGCCGGGCACATCCGCTGAGCCGAAGCAAGAAAGATCCGGCCGTGAGGAAGAGCAGAGCTTCGCGGCCCGCTCCGGATGGGTAAATTCTTTTAAATTCCTATTTTAGGTCTCCCGCGGATCCGGACGGCTTCCATAAGCTTCAATAGAAGCCCGCGGGAGCCGTCCTCGCAGGAGACCCACACGAAAATGGAGCATGGTCCAGATTTTTTCATGCTCCATTTTTAAAAAAATCCCTTTTATTGACCATACGGGGGTATTTATCTACCCGCGGGTGGTCAATGCATCCCTATGGGGTGCGGATCCGCGCGCGGGAGAAGAGTTAAAATCCGCTGCGGATTTTAATTCTTCTTTTGCCCGTGGACATGAGCCCTAAGGGTGCAGATCTTGTACTTTTATTATTAGGAGGTGTTGTACGTCTCGGGGTCAGACGTGTAACAAAAAAGTATGAATTTGTATGCACTTTTAAATGTTATTCTTTGGTGCAAAATGGTAAGAAAACGTCTGTGAGAATAAAGTGCTGGGTGTTCACAATCTAACAGATGTCTACCTTCAAATAACGTATGGCGCTATAATAGGATTGTTTTATATTTGTTTGTCAAGAAGTTAAAGTTGTCTGGAAGTTCCTGTCAACAAAAGGGTTATTCCTGTCACTTTGAACATTGCCTTTGGCCTTGTGAGCGGTCCGCTCTAATATCACGCTCTAATATCGCGCTCTCTCCCTGGTTATTGGGATTTTATTCTCTCTCTCATGGTATTCTTGTATCCGGGGTGTCGTCACGGCTCTCCCAGTGATGCTTACCACTGAAGTATAGTTAAGACATTTTTTTCCTGTGTCCTAATGAATGGTTTCTTCCAGTGCCAAATCAAAGCTAATAAAACTTGCGAGCTAAATATATGGTGATTGGTGACTCCGGCCTCTGTCACTGTACTGGGAAAAAAGGCCAAGCGAATGTTTTTCATAAAGATTCCTCATTTATGTAGCCTGCAGCCCGTTTCTAGATCTGTGTAGAGAACAGTAATACACACAAACGCCGCACACTGATACACTCTGGATGTATGTGGCGGGTTCTTCCTCTTAGTATAAGTAGTACTTATTGTCTAACTGTGTCTAGGTACGGTATGTTACACATGCATTGTGATCAACACTTTGACACTTAAAGTGTAATTGCACTTCAAATTTTTTCTCTAAAATGTACAGAATAAGCAATTACAAGCTATTCTGTACATTTTTTGTAGAAAACCCCACTTCAGCTAAGCAAGTGGGTGAAGACAGTGCTAAGAAATCTGTCATTAACTAGCTAACTGCATAGCAGAATAGGGAACTCCAATTCGCACTGTGACTGCACTTTCCACGTAACAGTTTAGTACGTTTGCTTTGTATTTTATTGATTATCAAACATGTTTGGTCCCATGCCCCCACGATCTGTCTTCCAGCGCTGCTTTCATTAATCTCCTGCTTCCACTCATCTTTCCTCCAGCGTTGTGTAAGGAGAAGCTGTTCTGTGCTGCAGATGGCTTCTCTGTTTCACAGTGCACACATTTGCCACCAAACCCAATGCACTGTGCCAGAGTCATAATGCATCAGATGTACAGTACTGTGTGTCACTGTCCGATGCACTGAGACCCTGACTGTGCATTGGGTCTTGTGGGGAACAGGTGTGGAGAATGGCAGAAGCAGTCTGCAGTACAGAACAGCTTCTCCTTACATAGCGCTGGGGAACAGAGCGGCAGAGTCGGGAGACTAATAAAAGCAGCGCTTGGGGCAGATCATGGGGTCGCAGGGTAAGTATATTGGAAAATCAATAAAATATAAAGCTGGCTTTATTAATGCACTGTTCTGCAGAACAGCTGTGCCTGCACTAGGGAGAACAGTGCAGGCACAGCTGGGGCTGCCTCTTCTATTATGCAGTTAAATAGCTGAAGACTGATTTCTCAGCCCTGTCTTCTCCTAGCTGCACAGCTGAGCTGGGATTTTCGGCGAAAAATGCGGGGCGGGGATTAGTGCCGTATTCAAATGACTCAACAAATATGTGATTCTAAAGGGATTACACTGTCCGAGTTAGGCTTACAGTCTACCCCAAGCTAAATGGAGCCAGTCTCACAAGTATTAAGGGGGTTTTCCCGTTAGACATTTATTCCCCGTTCACTTCTGTGGGTCAGATGGAGATGTTGGTGCTCAGCAATCACCCTCTGCCCCATTGAAGTGAATGGGGGGGTGGTCACACCAACACACCACTACTCGTTCACATGGGCATTTGAGTGCCAGTCTGGGGATCAGTAGGAGTCCAGTAGTCAGACCCCCAACATACCCTGTGGATAGGGAATACGTGGCTTTAGATGTAACGTGGGTTAAATATAACCAGTCGCCTCCGAATAGCACTATGAGGGAAGTTCTGGTGCTGTTCGAGGAGGTGATGAGGAGCCGGAGGATGTATTTTTATACTGTCCCCCCCTGTGAAGTCTACGGCACTTTGAAAAGAGTTAGATTTTCATGTCGCGTGCAGACTTCACAGAGGAACACCGCAGGAACGGGGCAGTATAAAAAAGACTATTCTGAGGTGACAGCATCCCTTTAACACAACGTACACAATTAGCCTGGTATATATCTTTTAAAGTGTTGCTTTAAGGATATCCCAATGCTTTTTTATCGAACTTGACATTTTTCCGAGGTTTTCTCCTCATAGACTTCAATGAGAAAAATGTGAATGCTAGCAGAATTGCGTAGTTCTTATTAGAGCCATTTACATTTTCTTAACAAGCCTCTTCCGTGAAAAGAACACAGGACGACTGTTATCTCCATAATCAAAAGAAGTGTTTGTTAGGCTCCCGTCTCCTTCTATATGTATTGTATGGTGGGGTCTGCCGCCTCTTAGATGGAGCGCTGCTCATTAGCTGCTAATCTCCCTCGGTGTAGGTTCCTGGATTTTCCGCTTGGTTTATTGCCCTACAGTACGGTGTACCTCGGTGTAACAACATGACAGCTGCATTAGTGCTAATGATTATAATAATGGGGAATTAGCTGCTGGACCGGCCAGTCAAATTACAGACGCTTAAGAAAACCTAATAAGATTCTGTTGAATAATAATTTCCTACTTAGATACGGGCTGACAGATGAGATGCTATTAGGAGTCCAGGTTCAGCCTCTTACCTCAGCAAATGTTGTTTTACTAAGAAAAACCGAAGGGGTGAAAAGTAAAGGAGGGGGTGCAGCGGCCGCAGAGCGGAGGGGCTAGCTGTACTTATTGGGTAAAGGCATTCTTTTTAAAATTGTGCTTTCATTTTTAGTATAAAATGTAAATCCTGTTAAAAGTATGTATTTTTTAACGAACAGCTGGGTTACGTAAAAAACAATGAGATAGAAGCCAATTTCTCCATTTAAGGGAAGAAATTCCTTCCTAACTCCAACCTGGTAATCTAAATAATCCGTGGATCAACAACCCATCTGAAGTGATAAGTGACTATAACATGTCATAGTGTATCGCTCAAGAAAGCTGTCCAGGCCACTCTTGTACTCTGTTACTGAATTTGCCATCACCACGTCCCCAGGCAGACAGTCCCACAGTCTCACTGCTCTTACAGTAAAGAACCCCCTTCTATGTTGGTGTGGAAACCTTCTTTCCTCTAGATGTAGAGGATGCCCCCTTGTTACAGTCACAGTCCTGGGAATAAACAGATCATGGGAGAGATCTCTGTATTGTCCCTTCAGCTATCTTTTTTCTAAACTAAATAACCCCAATTTTGATAACCTCTCTGGGTATTGTAGTCCGCCCATTCAATTTATTACTTTAGTTGCCCACCTTTGTACCCTTTCAAGCTCTGATATGGCCTTCTTGAGGACCGGTGCCCAAAACTATAGACAATATTCCATCTGTGGTTAGACCAGTGACTTGTAAAGTGGAAGAACAATGTTCTCACCATGTGCTCCAAGACCTCTTCTGATGCACCCCATGATCCTATTTGCCTTGGCAGCAGCTGCCTGACACTAATTGCTCCAGTTCAGTTTACAGTTAACCAAAATCCCCAAGTCCTTTTCCATGTCAGTGTTACCCAGTGACTTCCCATGTAGTATGTAATGGTGACATGTATTTCCTCTGCCCATGTGCAGAACCTTATATTCATCAGTGTTAAACCCCATTTGCCACTTTTCTGCCCTCAACTTATCCAGATCCATTTGCCGTCACATTCTGCCCTCTCTTGTGTTAATTTCTTTACATAGTTTTGTATCATCTGCAAATATTGATATTTTACTGTGCAATCCCTCTACCAAGTAATTGATAAACGTGGCCCGATATTGCGCTTACCAACGTGCACTGTCCCTGCAGATGCAAGGCGCTTCTGTGTTTAAAACTGCTTCGCATCACTTCGGGGAAGTAGCGATCCTCCACTGCGTCTTGTAGCCGGGGCGGAGGATTGTGAAGGCTTTCCCGTTGTTTTCAATGGGTAAACATCACATGACACTTGTGTGCACGTCGCACGCTGTGCAATGATTTGCCGACACCATTGAAAGGCAAATGCAATGGGCAATGCAATGGAAGGCTTTCCGAGGGAACGCCCAAAGATAGGATATTCTGCGATTTAAATTTCGATTTCCCCCCCCCCCCCCCCCCCGTGCCTTGATGCAGCGAAAAAATCAATTATGTGTATGACCCCATTCAAAAGAATGCGAGACTCTTGCGTGATTTTCCTGTCCGTGTCAAAATGGCCTTACAGCTGAAAAACTGATCCATTGCCCCATTGATTTCAGTGGGAATTCTTTTGTTTCCATTTGCTTCAGTTCTGTTTAGTTTCAATTTTTTGACAGAAAAATGACTGATCTGCGGTCCAATAAACATAAACTAGAGGGATTGGAATTCTTGTTTTTTTTTTACATTGTATGATAGGTGAATGATGGATAAGGAAGGTATTCCATATGATGGATCCGTTTACTATAGCTGCACATGTGCAGTTATATTAGAGATACATTTCAAACAAACAAAAAAACCCTGAATGTGTTAAAAACTGATGGAGTGAAAAGAAAAGCGAGTAAGGAGGGGGTGTCAGAGGCGCATGCAGCGGCTGGATAGTGGAGGAGCTAGCTATCGTTATTGGGTAAAATGTAATGCTTGTTAAAATGATGTATTTTATTAACGTATTGCTGGGTTTATATTGGTATTTTACATAGTAACAGAATATGTAAGGCCGAAAAAAGACACATGTCCATCCAGTTCAGCCTATTCCAACCCAATGTTGATCCAGAAGAAGGAAGGTAAAAAAAACCCAATGAGGTAGAAGCCAATTTTCTCCATTTAAGGGAATAAATTCCTTCCTGGCTCCAATCTGGCAATCTGATTAATCCCCGGATCAACTACCCTTCTGAAGTAACGGTTGTCTTCAGGCTCTATTCACATCTGTGTTTGGGCTCCATTGGGGCTTTCAAGTTCTCTCCTCCATTATTGGAACAGAGTAACTAAATTTAAATAGATTCCTTTTTCCAATTGAAATAAAAAAAACTGAAATATTTCTGTTCTATGTTTTATGCAGGGAAACATGGTTTTAGAAGAAAAAAAATCCCCCCAAACTTTTGGACAAGTCCTTTAAGGGTCTTTCTGCAAAGTTCCAAAGCTTACTGGTCCATTACTCCACTCTTCCCATGACAACACTTCCAGGCTTTCTTCAACTTTGTTGAGGGCATGTCATAGCCACATCCATGTCTATATTCTAAATGACTTATGAAAGCATTTGCCCCACTATATATATATATATATATATATAAAATATATGTATTTACATGAGAATTTGGAGCTTTCCAGTGGTCGCCGGACAAGGCTAGAACATAGGAAGTGCATCATGAGCATTTCAAAGAGGAGTGCAAATACAAGTGGTCATACCATATACTAATCTGAAGCAGTTACAGAATTGCGCATAGGAATATAGATTTGGGTGTTTGTTTCCTCGTGGTCCCCCCATCTGGTGCTGCCATTACATCAGTGTAAAGCTTCCCGGTCTGCTCATGTATCACTTTTTATGTACTATGTATCATGCTATTGCTTGCTGCCTCTATTTACCTATCAGCCCTCTCCGAGTGTTCAGTAATGCCTTATTAAAAGAAATCTGTCTCCTTGTTATACAGAGCAAGGCAAAGAAACCTCTCTTTGTACAACTCATCTTGGATAACATGTGGAGCCTTTACGACGCTGTTATGAAAAGGTCAGTGAGACCCCCGAGCTAGAAGTCTCTGTATATGTGCCTATGGGTTTATACACAATGGATTGTTTTTGTTTTCCTAGGGAAAAAGAGAAAATTGACAAAATCGTTTCCTCCTTGGGATTGACAATCAGTGCTCGAGAATCCCGGCACTCGGACCCAAAGGTTCACGTGAATGCGATCTGCAATCAATGGCTTCCCATATCACAGGCCGTGCTCAGTATCCTGCTTCTAGTTACTCTGTGGTCAGATCAGTGGGCACCAGTAGTTGTGATCATTGTCTTCTATACTACGTGGTTCAGTAATTGATAGAATACTCCTGTCCTTATGTATGTTCAGTATATGCGGTTTAGCAATACTGTCTTCTCCAGTACATCAAAGTAATGATTTGCAAGTTTTTTGAAGTTGATTTGCCATTTACGCCACAGCACCGTACACCATAATGAGAATGGGGTCCTCCTAAAATAGCAATCATCGGTTTCATATTGGTTGGTTCCTCCATCAATCTGAAGGCCTTTTTGCACGCATCAATTATTGCTCAAAATTCGTTCAAATGGCCGAAAGTGAGCAATAATTGTTAGTCGTACACTAGTCGTTCAATTGTCATGTAGCACTGGTTTTCAGCCCGCATAAAAACCAATGTTTGATGGTTCCAAAAACATTCTTAACAGTGCACTCATTGTGTTTGCTTTGCATACATAATGAGTACACAGTTTACTGTGACTGAAGGAGCATTCTGCTGTGTGTGTGTGTGTGTGTGTGTGTGTGTGTGTGTGTGTGTGTGTGTTTACTCTCAAAAACACACGCCCAGTTGAGTAAAGAACTCACGGAGGACATGCAGGTGATTAAAAGCCATTATCTGTACATGTAATTTTATTCAAAACCGTTGGCAGTTCGATCAGTCATACAGTTGTTTTAACAATAATCATTGCATGTAAAAGGGCCTTCACATTTATCGAACCACCTGCCGAGGATAGGAGTGTAAATGGTAAAGGGGTTGTCTGAGTTTTTTTTTTTCATTTTCCCGTCCTTACTGTCCACAGCATGTTTTAAATGTGCTCACAGCCTTGATGCGCCCATCCATTGCTTTAGCAGCGCATCACTTGACTTGGGATGTCACTGTTTTATCCTGGCTCAGTGAGATCCCATATGCAGATCACATGGGCTTGGAGTGAAGAGTCAGTGCTCTGTATATAGGATGTCACTGGTGACTTTTTCGGATGGAGTACCTTACACTCGATTGGCTACAGCAATCAGGTGTACATACAGGTAGGTATTAGTGTATCTTGACGCCACCGGAAGCTAGGGGTTTGACAGGAGGAATGCACCTCTCACACCCCCAGCTCCTGATAGGGTCAAGCATGGCAGGTCCTAGTAGCACAGTGTGCATAGATTTCTGAGTTCTGTGCAGGGTAACACTCAGGCTAAAATGTCTGCTTAGGCTTACATTATGAGCTGTAAATGTTGCCATGTTACCGGTGTAACATGTCAGCATTAACATCTACTAATGTAAGCCTAAACATACATGTTAACCTCACCCTAAGGTCCCCCGCTCACAGGTGCCGTGCTCTCCGGTAATGGTCCGCTGCCTTCACTGTCAGCTCGGTGTGGGCCTCTCCCGCACTCACTGCAGCCGTACTCAGCGGTTGTGCTCCGGCGGCGGGACTGTGAGATCCGTGGCGGCTGCTCCATCGCTGACAGCTGCGGCCCTCAGCTCATCTGGTCCGCCGCCAGGAAAGGCGCATCGGCTGGGGGTGGAAGGCGGCTGGTGTGTGCTCCTGCACTCTGCGGCCGAAGCATAACATTCTATTTTCCCCCCCCCGATCCTGTCGTCTCCCTGCAGCCGTCGGTATGTGAAACTGACATCGGGTGGGGGGGCCACTTGTGAAGCGCCGATGGCGGCACAGTACAAAGCGCTTTTTGCCTCTGTGCTACAACAGTCAGCCGGGTAGCGCCTTGTGCCTCGGTAGGCAGGCTGCCCGTTTGCACCACGGCCTGCAGGAAGTATTTTACCCCTAATTTTAGTGGCCAGGACCTGTTTGGCAGGCTGATGTGCAGCCAATCAGGTACAGGGGGCGTCTCACCTATTGGGATAAATAATGCAAGTTATTTTAATAGGTAAGACTTATTTTAATTTTTTGAAAATTTTTAGCTTTAAAAAAAAAAAAAAAATATATATATATATATATATATATATATATATATATATATATTTATATATATATATATATATATATATATATATATATATTTATATATATATATATATATATATATATATTTTTTTTTTTTTTTACTTTTTAAAATTTTTTTTTTATTTTTGTAATAAGTAAAAGAATTTGAACTTCATGTTTACTTTTTTCTTTTGAACGAATTTTTAGCGATAATCATTCCATGTAAATGGCCCATCACATCACAGTCAGGATTCCTATTTGGATAACACAGGATCTACCATTCACAATAGGTAATCTACACCCCATCCCTGCACAACGACTTCTGCACAGGTCACAGAGCATGTCTAGAGCAGTCAATGAGTCCACTCCTACCCATTGTGTAAATAGTCCATGAGGCAGCTGTAAAGCATCTCTCTAAATGCTGTTAAATATAGCTCAGTAATTTGGCAGCCCCCCCCAAATCATGTATAGACCGCAGAATACAATCAGAAAATACAAACAGATTAGAAAAATGGAAAATGTTTCTCTCACTAGTTTTAATTAATAAAAAATATTGGTGGTATTGTCCCTTTAATAGACAAACACATAGCAGCCCTACAATTTCATTGCGGGGAAGACCGTTCCGGAGACAGAGAGCGCCCCCTCCATCTGTAGGGCCATTTAAAAGCTGATGTTAGAATTGATAGCAGTATCTAAATGATTCAAAGACAGCTGACACCCACCGCATATGTTGCCGGACCTGCGCCATAGATCCTCGGATGCCAGAGGGAGTACATATACATCCTTTTTGCCTGAAGGGGTTAACGGGTAATTATTTAATCCTTTTATTATTTCATACCATTCCCTTCCTCAGTTTACCAACTTGGGCAACCAGTTTTATAAGGCGAGAACAAAATGCCTGCAGTGCAACCTCGGTGCTTCACCTGAGGGGGCTGACGATGTTTGCCTAGAACATGACAGACTGATACAATGTAACTTTTCGTGGAGCCCTAAGTGTCTTTATTTTTATGACCTCTTATTGCACCCTCATTTTATTAACCTCTCTAATTCTATATGTAAACTGTAAAATGGATTTCACAGGAGAACATATGCTTCAAATAGTAGGAAATAAAGC
This sequence comes from Eleutherodactylus coqui, assembly GCF_035609145.1. Classification (NCBI taxonomy): domain Eukaryota; kingdom Metazoa; phylum Chordata; class Amphibia; order Anura; family Eleutherodactylidae; genus Eleutherodactylus; species Eleutherodactylus coqui. The sequence continues at coordinate 238,181,265 of NC_089838.1, forward strand.
CTGTGCGCGGTGGATGTCATATATCAGAGCCCCCCACCGCCGCAGACTTAATAATTGCAGTGTTTTTCCAGGCCAGAGGGCATTAAACAGGTCTGCGCTGCAGCGGAGCTCTGTGTTATGTATGCATATATAACCTCTATGGTGCGGCCGGTGTGTGCCAGCTACAAGGGAGTACATCAATTCAACTGAAATAACTTGGCTGTGGCAGCGGCTAACAAAGGTTAGACACATTTTCTCTCTATATTTGGCAGGGTGGATTTTCCGCACTTATCTAGAAAATGAATGGTAGAAGTCTGTGTTAACAGCTGGTGTTATTAAAATATAAATTCACTGCCACTAAATCTTAGCACCACGCCAATCCACAGTCTGGATGGAACTGCAGATACCGCCAGACCGTTTCCGTAATTAAACTGTTACTTTCTTTAGTTTATTTCTTCCCCCTGTTAGCACTTTTTATCTATTACTCTTGTTAGTATTATGATTTTGGTTGGCAGTTTTCCAGCGTGTCGGAGTAATTAGGGATAGGTAAGTATATACCGCCCACGGACGCTAGGTAAACAGATGGTGGATCGTCGTGGGCACGCTGACGGTGCTGCAGAAAAGGTGTTAGAAAGGTGACTCAGGTGATGGGAGCCTTTTTTAATCCTGCTTTGAGACCTACAATAGAATGGCAAAAAGATTCTTCAATTGGCTGTGCTCTAATGCTTGCTCTACTCTTATTACAGACACACGCCATTTCTTTTTCACAGGAAAATACTGGTGTCTCACTTTTTTGTTTTGCAATATGTCATTCTTTTGGCAATATTCATGTTTTGTTTTTTTTAAATTTTAGCACTTTACTGTAACGTGTGTGTGTATGTGTATGTATGTATATATATATGTGTGTGTGTGTGTGTGTGTGTATATATATGTTTCCTGTCACAGGGTTCACAATGACCTAACAGATGGATAACTATTAGGCCGCTTTCACATGGGCGACAAGATCATGTGATTTTTCTCGTGATGTGACAGTGCTACAAATCGCATGTATGTGACGCCCATGCTTTCCAATGGGTTTCTTCACATTAGCAATGTTTTGTAGGCTGCTACGTTGCGAGAAAAATATCTCAGCGTGCTGAATATTGCCGCGATTTGCGATGTTTTGTAGCCCATGTTTCCTTTGTATTTTTACAGTAGGAAGTCCTACTGTTTGTGCCTAAAATAACCCCTAAAAAAATCAAACTACTAACAACCACTTGTCAGTTAGTATGTGAGTGCTTCTCATGCCAGGGGCTGGTAACATCATTGCTCCGCCCCCTGGTGATGTAATCGAATGTTCTACAACATTTATAACACAGAGCCTGACCAACAGAAGAACAGCACAGTTAGGGCTCTTGAAAAGGGGAGGACAAAAATAATAAAATGAGAATACAACTAAGCTGTTGTTATCTCAGACACAACTTGACATTCCTCACAGAAGATACTGACCTACCTCCACCACAGAGATCCGGTGAGCTAAAGGACCTGCGGTGACGTCACTTCTGTGGGAGGAGCCAAGCTGTGTTTGTCTTTTGTGAGGATTAAGATGGATGTAGTAGAGCTGTGTGTCATGTGTGCGGATCATAATGGATGTACCATGTAGCAGCTGTGTGTGTGAGAATCAGGATGTAGCAGGGCTGTGTGTGTCATGTGATGTGTGGGGTCAGGATGGATGGAGGAGAGCTGTATGTGTGGGGATCATAATGGATGTACCATGCATCACAGCTGTGTGGCACATTGCGCCACAAGAAACACTAGTTCTATAATTTCCTAATGATTACTAGTACATTATCTAACGGGCGCTGTCCGCTCCGCTGCACTTTTCCTCTGCAGCTCTCCGGCACACTTGTTTGTAGTGTTCAGCCGCCTCTTCCTGGTCAGGGGGTTCAAAAATTCCACCTCCAGGATGCTTATCTTGGTGTCCTGTGCTGCTGCTTTTGGTCTGAGATGTTCTAAGCAGCCCAGGAATCTGCCTAAGAAACGTTCTCTTTAGGCTAGCGCAGGATCTGGGAGAGGCGTTTCATGGGCTGCGTATGACAACAACCTTCTGGTAGTCAGATTCCAAAAGAGGATGGATGGTTCTCCTGAATTATATTTATGCCTTTTGCTTCATACACAACTATTGTAGCAATATTTTTGATACCATCTGAGTTATTAGTTTATGCTATGTTAAAAAAAAAAAATATATATATATATATATATATATATATTTGCTGAAATAGAAAATGGATGCTCCCCTGTCGTCTTTGGCAGGTCTCGTTAATCAGACATGACTTTTTGTTAATTTCCTTAAGCATATCTCTAAGGCATGGTGTGCAAGAAGCTTCCCAGTCCCCTGGATATATCCGTGGAGAGGGTGGAGAAGTTACTGTGTGGGAGCTCAAGACTGTTTGACTCGCTGCCTTCCCAAACTCAGCAGCTCAAGGAAGGTGAGTTGTTGGATTTGTATCGCTTACTCTTAAACCTGTCGTTTTAGTAACAACATTCTCCTCTGCCTCAATCTTCTTTCTTGTGTCCATGATTTGGCATTTTGTTACTGCCTTTGCAATAAAAAAAAAAAACATTTTTAGGGGATGGAACTGCCCCACAAATAAAATTAACCCCTTAACTACTGTATGTCATGGAGGTTCGGGGTGTATATGAAGGGGTATCGGGAGATGATCCTGCTCCATACAATGCGGGTGCCGGCTGTTTCTTTTAGCTAACATCCACCTGCAACAGCTGCAAACACTCCTGCTGTTAACTCTTTAAATGCTACTGGCAATTCTGATGGCGGAATTTAAATGCCACAGCGATGTTGCGGGGTGCTGTTCAGTTGCCATGGCAGCTGGTGGCCTTCTCAAAGCCCCATGGGCTGCTGTTGCTGTTTGCCTGTGGTGTGGCTTGATGGATTGACTGACTGTCAGATCGCAGTAGAATGTGATACAATGGTATTACATCATACAGCAAGAGTGATCAAACCATTGTAAATTCTTGTCCCCTATGGGGACTAAAACAAGCAAACAGAAAAAAGGAAAGTTTCATTAGTTGCTGCAAAAAATAATAATAATAAAAAAAAACCAAAAAAACTCTTGCCATATTTCTAATAAAATATATAAATAACCCCCCACCCCCAAAAAACAAACATGTTTGATATTGCTGCGTCCGTAAAAATCTGATCTATCAAAGTAATGCATCATTTACCTCACATGGTGAATGTTGTCAGATAAAAAAAACCACAATGTCAAAATTTTACTTTTTTGGTCACCCCGTCTCCAAGAAAAAAAGTACTGAGTAGCGATCAAAAATATTTACTCCAAAATGGTACCGATAGAAACTATAAGATGTCCTGCAAAAAAATGAGCCATCGCACAACTGTGTTGACAAAAAAAAAGTTAAGGCAGATAATATTTTTCTTCTAAAGATATTTTATTTTTTAAGAGTAGTACAGCAAAAAAAGGTGTATAAACGTGATAACGTAGTAATCTTACTGACCCATACAATAAAGCTATCATGCCAGTTTTGCTGTAGTGTGTACCTGTAGAAACAAGATCCTCCTCCCCCCCCCCCCTTCCCGACCCTACCCCACACACTTAAAGATGGTGGAAATTCGTTTCCTTTCCATTTCACTCAACTTAGAATGTTGTAACCGTTTTCAGCACATGATGTGGTGCTAATATTACATAGTACCAGTGAAAAATACAACTGGCACAAAAACGCATGTAACTGCGTTCTGCGCAAATCAGTGTTAAAGTCCCCCAGGGGGGCAGTGCCGACCCCATTAAGAACATATACTAAAGATTGTTCTCCTCTGCCACAGCTGTAACAGCTGTGGCAGTGAAGAACAGTATTCTCCCATTGAAGTCAATGGAGCTGGCAATACAGCCAGCTCCATTGAAAGCAATGAGCTGCCGGCAAGCGCTGTATTAATTTTCGGGGAAGGGCTTCAAATATAAGCCCTTCTCTGAAAACCATGCAAAAAAAGTGTAAAAAAAAAAAATACACATATATACATATATATATACATATATATATACATACATACATACATACATACATACATACATACATACATACATACATACATACATACATACATACATACACACACTCACTCACTCACTCACCTTTCTGCATCTGCCGTAGATCAGTCACGTCCAGCGGGCATTTCTCTTGAACTGATTTCTGTAGTATTCAGCAGGCGGGATTTCTGTAGTATTCATTTAACCCCTTCACGACCAATGACGTACATTTACGTTATGGAGCCGCGGGGTATGTATGAAGAGAGGTTGCGTGGCAACCTCTCTTCATACAGTGCTGGCGTCAGCTGTTTATAACAGCTGACACCCGCGGGCAATAGCCGCGAGCGGTCGCGCGGCCTATCGCGGCTATTAACCATTTAAATGCCGCTGTCAGTTCTGACAGCGGCATTTAAATCCCCCGAACGATGTTCGGGGGTCCCGCCTGGCCCCCCCGCGGTGAGATCGGGGGAGCCATGCAGGTGTCATGGCAGCCGGGGGCCTAATGAAAGGCCCCATGGCTGCCTTAACAGACTGCCTATGAAGCCATCCCCGTGGGGTGACTTGATAGACTGCCTGTAAAAAATCAGTATGAGGTAATGCTATAGCATTACGTCATACTGCAGGAGCGATCAAAGCATCGCATGTTAAAGTCCCCCAGGGGGGCTTCAAAGTAATGTAAAAAAAAAATCAATAAAGTTTTTTTTAATTGAAAAAAAAAAAAAAACTTGTAAAAGTTTAAATCACCCCCCTTTTGCCATATCTATTATTAAAAAATCTAAATAATAAATTAAAAATATGTATTTGGTATCGCCGCGTCCGTAAAAGTCCGAACTATCAAAGTAACGCATTATTTTTCCCGCACGGTGAACGTTGTCTGAAAAAAAACATAGAGCGCCAGAAATGCATTTTTTCAGTTACCCTGTCTCCCAGAAAAAACGCAATAAAAAGCGATCAAAAAGTCGTATACATTCCAAATTGATACTATAAGAAACTACAGGACATCCCGCAAAAAATGAGACCTTGCTCAACCACGTCAACGGAAAAATAAAAAAGTTATCGCGTGCACAACATGACGGCAGAAAATAATTGAAAAAAATTTAATGTCTTTGAAAAAAAAAAAGAGGAGTATAGTAAAAAAAAACTATACAAGTTTGGCATCGTAGTAATCGTACCGACCCATAGAATAAAGTTATCATGTCGTTTTTGTTGCCATCCGTGCGCTGTAGAAACAAGACGCAGTAAAAGATGGTGAAATGTCATTTTTTTTTCAGTTTACTCCACTTAGAATTTTTTAAAAGTTTTTCAGTACATTATATGGTACTTTAAATAGCACCATTGAAAAATACAACTCGTCCCGCAAAAAACAAGCCCTCATACAGCGACGTCGATGGATAAATAAAGGAGTTCCGATTTTTTTAAAGCGGGGAGGAAAAAACGAAAATGGAAAAAGAAAAAGGGCCGCGTCATTAAAGGGGTTGTCCCGCGGCAGCAAGTGGGTCTATACACTTCTGTATGGCCATATTAATGCACTTTGTAATGTACATTGTGCATTAATTATGAGCCATACAGAAGTTATAAAAAGTTTTTTACTTACCTGCTCCGTTGCTAGCGTCCTCGTTCCCATGAAGCCGACTAATTTTCGCCCTTCGATGGCCAAATTAGCCGCGCTTGCGCAGTCCGGGTCTTCTGCTCTCTTCAATGGAGCCGCTCGTGCAGAATGCCGGCTCCGTGTAGCTCCGCCCCGTCACGTGCCGATACCAGCCAATCAGGAGGCTGGAATCGGCAATGGACCGCACAGAAGAGCTGCGGTCCACGGAGGGAGCAGACCCCGGCGGCCATCTTCAGCAGGTAAGTATGAAGACGCCGGACCGCCGGGATTCAGGTAAGTGCTGAGCGGTTTGTTTTTTTAACCCCTGCATCGGGGTTGTCTCGCGCCGAATGGGGGGGGGGGGGGGTTAAAAAAAAAAAAATCCCGTTTCGGTGCGGGACAACCCCTTTAAGGGGTTAAAATCCCTGCCTGCTGAATGGGCTGCCCTCTGATTGGTTACAGCCCTCGGCCAATCAAAGACAGCTCTCACTCACCCATTCCTGACCAATCCGAGGCAGCTCTCAGCTATGGCAGAGGATAGCGCGCAGCGCCCGTGTGACCGAGCCCCTTCGTCTGATAAACGCTGCTAGCTGGTTTCGATCACGCGATTTTTTTTTTTGTGTGCATCAGTTTTGCGCACAAAAAAATCGGACGAAAAAACGCCCGTGTGACTGAGCCCTTAAAGGGGTTCTGTCATTAAAAACAAAAAATTTTATACTTACCTATTGCTCCCCAGGCAGCCTGCTTACCTCTTCTTCTTATCCCAAATCTTCTCCTGGAGCCGCTTGTCAATTCGGTCACGTGACCTCCAGCACCCGATTTTCTTCCATCCGGTCAAAAAGCGTACACTGCCTACCTTCCGCTTCCTTCAGGTCAATGTACGCATACGTCACTAGTGACGTGTGCGTACATTGTCTTGTGAGGAAGCGCGGAATGAAGGTAGCCGCGCGAGACAGCGGCACACGACTGCGCACGCGCGAGACAGCGGCACACGACTGCGCACGCGCGAGACAGCGGCACACGACTGCGCATGCGCGAGTCTGCGGCGCGCTCGCGCTCGCCTGGGAGCACGTTACACGTGCCCACTCTCTGCCAATAGAAATGTATCCCTGACACTGTTGTCAGGCAGAATACATTTCTATTAGCCAATGGAAATGCAAGCTTCTGCTGCCTCTCGGCCAATAGAAATGTATCCCTGACACTGTTGTCAGGCAGAATATATTTCTATTAGCCAATGGAAATGCAAGCTTCTGCATATAAGCATATATATTTTATTTATATAAATATATATATATATAAATAAAAGTATATATATAAAAAAGCATATATGTGTGTGCATATATAAATATATGCATATATATGTGTGTGTGCATATATAAATATATGCATATATATATATGTGTGTGTGCGCATATATAAATATATGCATATATATATGCATATGCATATATATATATATATGCATAAATATATATATATACGCATATACATATATATATATGCATATATACATATATATATATATATATATATATATATATATGCATATATACATATATATATATATATATATATATATATATATATATATATATATGCATATATACATATATATATATATGCATATATACATATATATATATATATATATATGCATATATACATATATATATATGCATATATACATATATATATATATATATGCATATATATATATGCATATATACATATATATATATGCATATATACATATATATATGCATATATACATATATATATATATATGCATATATACATATATATATATGCATATATACATATATATATATATGCATATATACATATATATATATATATGCATATATACATATATATATATGCATATATACATATATATATATGCATATATACATATATATATATATGCATATATACATATATATATATATGCATATATACATATATATATATGCATATATACATATATATATATATGCATATATACATATATATATATATGCATATATATATATATGCACACACATATATGCTTTTATATATATATATATATATATATTTATATGCATATATATGCTATCTGTATCCGTCTATCCGTCTGTATTTATCCGTCTACATTTATCTCTCTATGCATCTGTATTTATCCATCTATCCGTCTGTAATTATCCGTCTGCATTTATCCGTCTGCGTCTGCCCGTCTATCCATCCCCGTCTATTCATCTATATGTTTATGTGTATATACACACATATATCTATCTAGCTTTATTTGTCTGTGTGTGTGTATATGGCGGTTTCAGGCGAATGTAATTTTCTTCCCTTATGCGGCCATGATTGTCACGGCCGTATATTGGGACAAAACTAAGCCTATGATTACTGTGGTTTCTCTCTCGTTAATACTTGACCGAGAAAATATAGGACCTCCCCTATGAATACTATGTGCGTGAAAGATCGGGCGGCCGCCGTATTCCCACCATTTATTTTGTTTCTTACAGTTGCTCCTACAGCGGTGTGTGTGTGTGTTTGTTTGTTTGTATGTATGTATGTATGTGTATATATATGATACACACATACGCACATCACAAGGCATTGTTCTTACAAGGCGCACTGCACTGGCAGACACACTCGCATATTTGCCATGCGAGATATTGGTTTGAGTTTCTCGGGCTGATATAGTGCTCACTTGTGTAAAATCAGCCACAGAGAATGAATTTAACATCACCAAAGACATAAAGCTATACATTGCCCTCTATTGTCAGCATGCTGTTATCCTGACCCCCAAGTGTCAATGCATAATGCATCCCAAGTGGCAGCGTGCCCACCCATATCACGTCTTGTATCCAAGCTAGAGGCGATACAACAGGGTCCTAGAACGTCCATGCCCGTCCGTTTCGCATTTTGAATCCAAGCTAGAGGTAGTACAAGAGGGTACTAGAATCTCCATGTCCACCCGTATCACATCTTGTATCCAAGCTAGAGGTGGTACAACGGGATACTAGAGCCTTCATGCCTGCCTGTATCACATCTTGTATCCAAGCTAGAGGTGGTACAACGGGATACTAGAGCCTCCATGCCCGCCTGTATCACATCTTGTATCCAAGCTAGAGGTAGTAAACAGGGTACTAGAGTATCCATGCCTGCCCATATCACATCTTGTATCCAAACTAGAGGTGGCCCAACAGGGTACTAGAGCCTCCATGCTCCCCGTATCACATCTTGTATCTAAGCTACAGGTGGTACAACAGGGTACTAGAGACTCCATGCCTCCCCATATCACATCTTGTATTCAAGCTAGAGGCGGTACAACAGGGTCCTAGAGCCTCCATGCTCCCTGTATCACATCTTGTATCTAAGCTACAGGTGGTACAACAGGGTACTAGAGCCTTCATGCCCCCCGTATCACATCTTGTATCTAAGCTACAGGTGGTACAACAGGGTACTAGAGCCTGCATGCCCGCCTATATCACATCTTGTATCCAAGCTAGAGGTGGTACAACAGGGTACTAGAGCCTGCATGCCCCCTGTATCACATCTTGTATCCAAGCTAGAGGCGGTACAACGGGACATACATATATACATACAATAAGACCAGCTTTATACAGATGTAAGTGCAGTTGCGCACACTTTTGTGCACTTTTTTGTCTCTCTGAGGGCAGCCGCACATGGGTGTAAGCGTGGAACGTACATGTCCTATGCAGTGTGTAGATATATTACTATACATATTATATGTGTGTGTGTGTATGTATGTGTATATATATATATATATATATATATATATATATATATATATATATATACACATACATACATATATCTATACACACACATCTTGATACATATACGCATAGATAAATGTATATATACATACACTCATACAATACATTGCATGGGGAATATTCCTGTTTTTACCATGTGGAGTGACTACTGTGAGTGATTTTTATGAGTGACTGCTATGAGTGACTGCTTTGAGGGACTGCTTTGAGTGACTACAGTGAGTGGCTACTGTGAGATTGCAGGGAAGATCTGGAGGCCCTTGGGAAACTCTGGGTGTTCAGAGACCCAGGGAGAAACACTAGCAGATTTTGGTAGACTGCAGGCAGGACTATTCACTGCACTGGATGGGCGGAAGTAGCTTTGTGAGGGCGGAAGTGGTCAGCACAGCAGGGGGTGCTGGGAGATGACCTCCTAGCAGGAGGGGCTGAAGATGTAAACAGAGCATGGAGGTGAAAAATGGAGCCTAGGTAAGTACTACTTCTGAAAAAAACGTTTTATATGTGTTATTTACCACAGTTTGTGCCAGCGGGGCAGATTTACTGGAGAAAAAAAATACAGATTGTAATGACAGAACCCCTTTAAGGATGACAAAAGTACATTTTATGCGAGAACTTAGGGCTAGTTCCCAGAGATGGATTTCTGCCATGTTTCATGCGCTGACCAAGCTCTCACGCTAACAGGTGGTATTAGTGTTAGGACCCACCTGGTAGCTTGGTCACCTGGACTTTGGTAGATGGTCCAATGTAATTTGATCCCATTATATACCAAGCACCTTGCATTATTTAATGTGGTTAGAGTATTGATTATAGGTATGTATACCTCTGATAGTAAATATATTATGAGTGCGGTTGCTGTTTTTTGGTTCTGCTTCTGTAATATAGTATTCTAATACTACAAGTACATTTAGCCTACTTGCTTGATCAGTCGGCACTAGCACATGAAGGCTGTGGTTCTCACCTACATGTAGGTAGGAGCCTCCTGTCTGACTGCTCCTCCATTTGTACAGTTCATTCTGAAGGAACATTTACAACGCCCTCTAATGAAAACACTTCTACAGTATAAGCGATAAAGCCTACGACGGAGAATAATGTTTGAGCGGAGTTATTTCATTTCCAGGCTCAGGGATACATTTAGACTAGCGCATAACTGGAATGATTGCCTTGTCACCAGAAATGATTCTTGTTAGTTTCCAAAAACAAATCCTTGTTTTCCGCTTTCCCTGGATGTCTTCTTGGCCGTCTCTGGCCGATGGATGTCACGGAAGTAAAGAGCGCTCTCTGTTCTCCCTGTCGGGTGTGTACATAGCTGCAGAGGGACTCTCCAGTCCTGAATGTGTGTGGCCTTGTAGGATCACAACCGCCCTTGTACTGCAGATGGAATCGAGCTATGACTGGTTAAAGGGATTGTTTATTGTCCTTGGAAAAGTCCTTGGGTTTAGTTTGCGTCCGCGAGGCTCGGCACAGAGGGGCTTATTTAGTGCTCTTTGAATGGATTTGTGTGCACAGTGTATTGGAGAATGTGCCGGCTGAACCCAGAGCCCTTCCTTGAGCTTTACCTAAGCTCTTATTGACCATAGGGACAGACTTTTCTCCCCTTCGAGGACAAATCTCTAGACTCGAGTTTTTCTTCCAGCATTTAGTTGGTACAAGCGATAAGACATCGACGCACGCTCATTTCTTGTAAATCGGGTAATATTACACATAGAGAACATTAGGAGGATTGATCTGTTGCTTTCCAAGTGAAGCTCCCCGTTAAGTCTCAGCTGGACGGTTATTGAACTCTTAAACCTTTTTGTTGGGTTTTATCTTGTCTTGCACTGTGATGTCCGTGCTTCGAATTCTGAGGTCTGTTCCCGTTTTCAGCAGCTTGCAATGTGTTACATTTGACTTGTGGGATGTAAGGCCATGTTCACTCGTGCAATGCCTGGTCAATGACACGGTGGACGCCAACTGCCCCTGACCCCATTCACTAATCATGGAGGGGTATGTTGTTCTGGAAATATTGCTGCTGTTTTTCGTCAAATATGATGAAGTCTGTGATGGAGACTTTCTTAAGGTGCGTTTAGGCGTAATGATTATTGTTGAAGAAATGGTTAAAACGAGCGAAAGTGAACTATTCGGCATTCAGTTTAAACTCGACCGTGTGCATTTAAACACTCTCTGCTCAGTGATTCACATAGAAATGTACGTAAGGAAGATGGAACAATACCTCTGAAGCGCCACCTATTGGAAGGCAGCAATTTTGCAAATCAATCTCTGACTCTTTATGCAAGTCCTTGTAACAATGACTGGGGATTGACATTAAGCCAGAAAACTATACACAGGCAGCTGTTTGGGATTCTTGCTCCTTAGTGTGCAGTAGTACATTGGCTAGTGAGAGGCCTATGATGTGGGTCAGGAAGGGTATCATGTCTACTTAAGAAGAGCACCTAGGTGGTGAGTGAGGAGACTTATAAGGCCATGCATGCTCCTCTGGAAAATATGCAAATAAGGAAGGTGGAACAATGCCTCTGCACTGCCACCTATTGGATGGCAGCATTCCTCTACATCAGTGTCAGACCTTCCAATTGGTGGTACTGTAGAGGTATTGTTCAATCTTCTTTATTTGCATATCTCCTAGAGGAGTATGAATGGCCTTATAAGTCTCCTCAATTACCTTCTAGGTGCTCTCCCTAAGACCGGCTTCACACGGCCGTGACGGGCTCCGCCGCGGAATTCTGCGGTGGAGCATGTCACGGCGCCCCCCAGAGACCCCAATACGTACCTCCGGCGTCCTACGTCCCGCATGATGATTTGGCGCGCATGCGTAATAGAGCGCGTTGACGCGGCGGCCGCGCCATGTGACGCAGCTAACGGTAGGCGGGGAAGCGGTTTCACGCTATCTTCCGCTGTGCTACAGCGGAAGATAGCGTGACGGACGGCTTCCATTGACTGCAATGGAAGCCATCTGTGTGTACACCCGCTGCAAATAGAGCATGCCGCGGGTGAGGACGGGAGATTTTACGGTGCGGGCAACGCAGCAGATTTCCGCCACGTTTTACGCGGTGGGAATCCGTCCGTGGGAAGAAGCCCTAAGATACCCTTCCTAACTCACATAGGAGTATGAAACACTGGATGAAAATTTTATGATTCTCAACGATAATCTGCCTGTCTAAACAGGCTGAAGGAGTGTAAATGAGTAGACTCTGGTGCCAAATTTCTGATTTTACAGGTCCTGCGTGTTTTCTCTCATGAACAATGGCAGAACATTTAAAGGGACTATCCCAATCAAGTCATTTATCACCTATGTACAGGTGATAAATGATTGGGGTCCCACCAGTTGAACCCCTAGAGATCTTGAGAAGTGCATACAAGTCCCATGGGTGTAGAGAGGTGTTTTTTTACATTTGAACTCCGTACTGCCGTTAATATCAATTTTGGGTGGCCCTTTAATACTCGGGCTGTGTATTAGCCATTGACCTTTAAGCTAATGTGTTATGTTATTTCCTCAAGAATTATTGATCTGATTGCACCAATATCCAGGCTGAGCGGCTTTATTGATTCACTAATGCATGTACATTTCTAATGTCTGCACCTGTTTTTCTGAGGCTGTTTTCCTGGCACATTACATTTTATAGGCTAGAGGAATGATATCGGTGCTTCTGGGAATTCTCCTTGGTTCACCTTTTGTATGAATGAATACACAAGTGCTTGGACAGACTGTTCAAGTGTAAGGAGCAAATGCACATCCTGCCTTTTCAGAGACTTGAGCAGCTACTCTCCTCCATGCTTTACACTGCAGCTGTGTATTTTCAGATTGGCTACTATGTAAAAAGCACAAGTCGACAAAAATTCCGCAGAAACTTGGAGTGGATTTCTAGAATAGGAAAAAATGTACTTTCACAAATGAGGCTAACTGAGATCCACATCGTTATTCCTGGCATTGCCAAGTAATGGGCATATTTATAAATGTTACTTTGCAAACTTTTTTGTTTGCAGCAAGTTATATATAAAATGCACCATTTCTGCAAATTCACAAACCTTTGGATGAGTGCATTAAAAGACTGCTCTTTAGAAAACCCTTTTGCAGTTTAGGACTAGTCTGACTTATTAGGTAGGCACATCCAGGTACTTTGAGCCCTAAATGAGACGACTACTTAACGCTCTACTATGTATTCAGTGGTGGGTTTGAGCGCTGACAACAGGAAAATGTCAGGAAAGGCAAATCTAAAACTTACATCTCCAGGTCAGTGGGTCAGCTACTTTGAGTCCATAGGCTTAGTTTATATGGCTCAAAGTAGCTGACAGATTGCTTTTAAAGGCTGTGTACACCTTTTTGTGGGTGGGGGGCAATTTTTTTTCTTACTTGAATGCCTGTATCTTGTGCTGACATTCATTTTTGCTTCAGGGTTTAATGAATCATTTTGCACCATTTGTCTTCTGCAGCTTCTACTTACCACTGTATGTAGAAACTGCAGTCTGTCTCAGTCTATGCCAGTATGCTGGATTGAAAAGCTGATTATGTCACCTCTCCTATACTTTTTATCAATGAATTAATGGCCACAAAGATAAACTTAGTTGTGGCCATAGGTTGGCTAATAGGATGGTTCGGCAGAAAAAGAGAGCCAGTCCAGCCTTACTGACGGATCTTCGGCTGGGACTTCAGTTTCTATGTACAGTGATATGTAGAAGCTGCAGTATTGTATATTACAGTATTTTTTTGTTTTCTTATTTACACTTTTGGGGCATTTGAGGTAAATATTAGCATGTCTGATAACCCTTTGATTCAGTAGAAGTGTGTTTTGTAAAGAACAGATATTCCTCTGACCTTTTGTTAGTGGTGTTAAATATAATTTCACATTGAAGGCAATTGGGAAAAAAACCCTAAATGCAATTTACATGGCGTGTGATTGAGTCCTGGTACAAGGCCATGATGTGATTGCATTGGTGAGACTTCTGCTGATGGAGAAGAATCTGAGATGAAGGCTTCTTGTCGAGAACACAGACAACAAGTTTTGCACTTGGGCTCAGGTCATCGCTCCGAGTAAATAACTAAATAGTTCTTCTAATAGCGCAGAGCAGACGTTCTATAAATCTATTAAAAAGGAGAATAAATAGGAAATCTCATAAGGTGAGTCAGTTTTGCTGAATGATTGCAGCTTTAAATTGAATTTTTCGGTAAATAAATAACGCTCGCACGCTCCCAAGGCCCCACAGAAATAATATACTCCGCCGGCACAGGAAGTGCAGACAGCCGCGATCGATCACTCCTCACACTTGACCTGATTTTTTTGATACATGTTGTTATTCTCTTTCTCAGCTTTCTTGCAGTGTCGCAGCGAGGAGAACACACCGGTTATTGTGTTTGTCTCCAAAATGTTTGCTGTGGATGCAAAAGCTTTACCCCAGAACAAGCAGAGGTAAGACACGGCTCAATAACGTGATTTGTGGAATGATGACTTGTGAACTCTTGAAACTTAAATCCACGCCACTGGACCGGAAGCTGGAAAACGTATTCAGAGGCTTACAGAAGTCTAATTCCTTGCATATTCCTTACGTACTACGGAGGGGGTGACCTCCCAGGGATGTAGAATGTAGCCTACCCAGGGAAGACCATGTAACAGTCTCCCTGATGAATCATTGACTGACATGCTGCAAGTTTTCCTAAGGCTGCTTCACGCTGGCGTGGGTGATATCAAGCTGTGTTTCATGGCCTGATATCGCCCTTGCAGTCCATGTAAAGCTCTGAATGCGGGGCGTTTCCACGTGGGAGATTTATATGTCTTGCAATTCACAAATCTCACGTGATTTTCTCATTTAAATGTCAGCATTTTCCGATCTCCAATCCTACATCTAGTTCGTTATTAGACATCTTGGAGATGAGACTTTTTACAGATTTATTGATGATCTGTAGCGGTTTGCTTTACGCAGTACAATACTGCTTGAAAAAAATGGATTCACATTTATTAATAGGGAGGTTAAAGGGGTTCTCTGGTTAAAATGAACGTTTTAAAATTGGAGCCAAAAGGGTTAAAATGATAAAACAAAGGGGACTTGCCCATCCTAAGCCCTGGTGATTCAGCGCTGCAGCCCCACGTTGCTGACAACCAAATTCAGGTGATCGCTCTCTGCCCTTCGAGGCTGCAGCCTTACCAGCTTAAACATAGGGAGTATATCGCAATCCCCTGCTGCAGCTGGCACAGCTGCAGCAGGGAATTCCTTCATGCCTGTGGGGAGACTCCTCAGCACTGAACACCGTGACAGCTGCAGCAGGGAATTCCTTCATGCCTGTGGGGAGACTCCTCAGCACTGAACACCGTGACAGCTGCAGCAGGGAATTCCTTCATGCCTGTGGGGAGACTCCTCAGCACTGAACACCGTGACAGCTGCAGCAGGGAATTCCTTCATGCCTGTGGGGAGACTCCTCAGCACTGAACACCGTGACAGCTGCAGCAGGAAATTCCTTCATGCCTGTGGGGAGACTCCTCAGCACTGAACACCGTGACAGCTGCAGCAGGGTGTTCAGTGATGAGGGGACTCCCCGCGGGGGATGAAGGAATCCCCTGTCACAGCAGTGGCAGAGGAGCGCAATCTTCTCCCATTACTTTCAATGGGGCCGGCGCTGCTGCCGCTCCATTGAAAGCAATAGGATAAAGGGGACCCCCGCAGTGATGAGAGGCTGTTTGCACATGAAAACACCTTGCATTCCAGGGATTTCCCATGGATTGCGAGGGTGATATCAGGCCGTGGATCATGGTCCCATATCGCTGACAGTGTGCAGGAGGCCTAAGACAGACAGCATGTGTTTTACGGTGAATCACTGCGGTTTACGGCCGATCTGCTCCTACAGGTGAAGTACATCATTTCAGTATACTTCAGCTGTAGATGCTGATTGCTTGGAAACTGCATTGCAAAGCTGCGGCATTTGTTAGCAAAAAGCATGTGATTTGTAGCAGCAGTTCTTGATGTGCACTTAACATGCAAAACACTTACAAAACACCATAAGAACAATGTAATAACGTGGAAGGAAATCCATATGGAAACACCGCCCGGAGGACAGATACTACTAGTCTCCGCTCCAAAAACTGCATCAATAACCCTCCAGTGTGACGGCACCCTAAGGCTTCCTACACACGGCCGAGTGTGCTGTCAGGCCAAGAAACATGGCCCAATATGGTGCGATGTACCGACGGATGGGAGGCAGTTTTCTGTAAATTTGGGCGAGGTTCGAATTCTCTGGCATCGGAGGCTCGGCAAGTGTTTCCCATTGTTTTCAGTAGGAAACCTCGCGTCGCACTCGCGTGCAGATCACATGGCATGTAATGTGTTTTCCTGTGCCATTGAAAACAATGAGCGGTGTGTTCTAAGGGAACCCCCAAAGATTGGACATGCCGCGTCTTTTTTTCCCCTGATGCAATGCGGGGAAAAAATTGCTCATGTATATGACCTGATTCAAAGGATGGGGTTCACATTCGTGCGAGATTTGTGCATCTCTCAACGCACAAATCTTGTTTGATTTTTCTCAGCCATGTGAAAGTGGCCCAAGGCCGCTTTAATTGTATTTTAGCTCTATATCTGGTCTATGTTTTGTGGACCGTAATACAGAATTAATGTAAATCAATGTATCTAATAAACGGGCAATTAAAAAAAAAAAAAAAAAGTTTTTTGCCTGCTATTTTCTATTGCTACATGCAGATCAGTATTTCCCCAGTAAAAAAAAAAAAGACAAAGCCTATGCGGGCAAATACTACTGAAATGGTGTTGTAATGTCACCTATAGCACGTCCATAATACAGATCCATATTACGCTTGTCTGAAACTGGCCTAAGAGAGATGAGTTGGGTGGGTCTAAGAAGTGTCCCGTGTGTTGGCTTTTACTTTCCTCTTTCAGTATTAGGAGCTCGTAGGCAGCAGTCGTATAGCTGTAATCTCCTAGCTCGTATAGCGCTATGGTATTACAGTATTTAGACATTGGTAACCAGTTGGGATTGTTGATCTGGGTCTTACAGTCAGGTAGGAACTATCAAAACGTTGATCCAGGAATTATTCTTACTGCCATTATGGAGTCGGGAAGGGATAATTTTCCAAGGCGGCTTCTGCCTCTTTGGTTTTTTTTGCCTTCCTCTGGATCAACAAGGCGGGGGGTTATAAGCTGAACTGGACGGACACTGTCTTCTTTCGGCCTAACATACTATGTTTCTATGGGGTAGGAGGTGTGCGTTACAATTAATTCACGCTACATGCAGATTTTGATACAGATGTGCTACAATATTCACTTGACCTGCCATGGAGGTACATCTGCACTACATGGTCATCATACGCCACATGTTTTCAACAGCATGTGGATAAGACTTGTTAAGCTCTCACCGTCATGGCTTGTACTACAAGTGCTGCAGATTTTCTAATTTATGCCGTGTTTAGACATAACGATTATTGTTCAAAAAGTCGTTAAAATGAGCGAAAGTGACCGATGATCATTTGGTTTTAATACGAGACGATGGGAGAGAATTGCGCACTTTTCATTCAGTTTTAGCAGGACTATAAATCATCGTTGGATCGTTGACTTCTTGTACGTTTAAACACTTCTGCTTAGTGTGTCATGTAGGATGTAATGCACGGAATGAGAAGTAAGCGATTCTCAACGGGATGCATGAGTGCAAACGAGAATGGACTCGTCTAAAAGGGGCTTTATCTCCGCTTAGGAAAATCCATAGTGTTAAGTCCGCAATTCAGTTTAATTGGCCTCGTTACTGTAGTTTACTATCCATATAAGGGTTCTAGGTCGCATATCACAGCTGCTTAACAGCCTTTACACGGGTGGGTAATTGGGAGGGAACATTTTGCCGAATGCTTGTTCACTGATCACATGCCTGTATGAGAGTGTCAGCAGGCAGATCACAAACCAGCAAACGGTCATTAGTTGGGTGGTGACGTCTTTTATGTGTCACCCAAAAGGTGTAAAAGCACCTTCAGGGTTCACACGGGGCACAATTGCCACATGACAATTCCACCTTCGGCTCCTAATCCGGAGATTAACTAGCAAAGTGGACGAGATTATGCAAACCTCTTGTCCACACTGCGGCCAAGACGCACGAAACCTGACACGCGGTGTGGAATTCGATTCCACAGCACGTCAATTCTTTTCTCTTTCCCGCAGCAGCCTCTCTATGGGGAGGGAAAGCCGTAGCAGAATGCCGATGGCGAAACCACTTTTCCAGCGGAATTCTCGCGATTTTTCGGTGTGGCCATTTTCCAAGAATTCAGATAAAATTCCATCCCGTGTGACCCCAACCTTCTAGCTCGGGGGGCTGGCTATACTGATTGGGGACCGTTATCTGTAGTGTTACATAGCACTGCATTAACACACAAATGTAGCCAACCAGTCATGAAAAACAAGGCGTTTAATAATAGGTGATATTACTCACAATCTGTTACGTGGCAGCGATTGTATTGGCTTCCTGTACTCCTCTGACAAATGGCTGCCATGTGTCATTCTTATTTATAGCTGTATCTGTAAGCATGTGACAGCATACTTGTTACCCAAATCTAAAAGGGACTGCTGGCCAAATGTCTGTTCCCTCCGCAGATTCTTCTATGCTGTGTAAGTACGCAGTCACCATACAGTCATCCCTCTCTTCTATCGGCTCTCTACTTTATAGCTTGCTCCATTAGGGCACAACTAAGATTGGTGACTGCAGATTACCTGAAACCCCTCCAGTCTCGCTAGGTGCTCTAGCTGCTCCTCCGCCCCTCCACTATGCTTTACAGTGCCACTTGCTGCTCCGGTTGGCTTCTATATATAAGTACAAAGTTCATCAGGGATTGGAGCTTAACTATTCATCAATGGTGGATCTGCCATTTGGGATCCCTGATGATTAGCTAATTGCCAGGCCTGCTGTCGGACTGGACAACGCTGGAAGCAGATAGCTCTGTCTGCATTGCGGCAGCCCGGTTGGCTACTGCAGGCACAGCTCCCATTAAATGCCTGTAGTACCAAATCAGGGCCCAGCAATGCTGACAGCACTAACTGCTTCCAGCATTGTTCACACTGACAGCCGGTTGGCTGGGATCTTGATGGATAGGCCCCCGCTGATCAACAATTGATAGCCTATCCTGAGGATAGTTCTATAGTGCGCCAGATATTACATTTTTGCTTACATTCCACATTTTTCACAGCTGTTTCTGAAGAAATACGTTATTATTGGCTGTTTTTAATTATCTAATAAATAAGAACCTGGTTAATGACTCACCAGAATGCTCTTTATTGATTATAGGAGTTGCGCCTTTAATGCCCACATTTTTTAATATTCTTCTCAGTCTATTCTGAGGATAGGTCATCAATAGTAAAAGTCCCAGAGAACCCCTTCCAGATGATTTCTGATAGAACAAGGAGAGCTAATAAAGCATGAGTGACTAAAGACTAGTCACTTATTTTGCGCTGTCCTAGGACATTCTGACTTGTGGCCACTAGGTGGCGATGTGTTCCTCCTTTTCCCATCCTTATAATGTACATATTCTTCTTCTAAACACCCAGACTCCAGCGAGCAGCATGACCTCATGGATTAGCGCTAGGGTAATTATCTACTGCTGAGCGCTGCTTTGTGTAGACTGCTACAATGTTGCTTTCCTGACAGCCTGTAACTTAGAAATGTATTGACTTCCACCCAGACTGTTTCTCTCTAACCCTTTAGCTCCTAATGGGTACCATGTCCTCAAAACAATTAAAGAGAAAAACACCCCATTTCTTCTAGGAGTGCTTTTTCTTTGACAGCCTTGTAAACCAGATGGGGAGAGTTTATTTTGGCTGGGAAGCACTTCTGCGAATAATGTATCTAGTTACCAGTTTATAGGCAGACGCTGCCGTACATTGACCTCGGTACCTATGGAATTAGGTTGTTGGTCAGGTCTTTTATAAGCTGGAATTTAGAGTATGTAGATAAGTGAGTCTGAGCTGAGGGCCCCTACACTGTGGTATACATACGTGTCATGTAGGCCTCATTCACAGAGGGAATAACACTATGTTATAGTACCTGACTGCGTTATATCCACTTGTTATATTTATGGCCTTTTGTCTTTCCTGTTGGTATCTACAGCTGTAATTAACGTTATTCAATTCCCATTGCAATTGAGGTTTATTTACCAAATTTTCAAACTTTCAGCTTTTACATTTTTTTTCTTGTTACAATCTCTTCTCTTTAAGGGCTTTTTCACACAACCGTATGCATTTTTACGTTTTCTCGTCTGCACCGTAAATTCGCATGAATGGACGATTTTCCGTGATCACAGCTAAAAAGAATTATCACCATCCTTGGGATGCCTTCCAATGTCTATATACAGACATCTGTAAGCTTTTTGCAGCGTTAGAAACTGCTAAAATGCCTCCCCTTTCTTTTTTTTCCCAGCTCTCATAGAAGTCTATGGGAGCCGCCGCCGTATTTCGTCCAAAAGATAGAATCAGAACTATCTTTTTACCCACCATATATTCGCCGCCACCATATTGCGGTCACATATGTTTCCATTTTTTATGGTGCAACGTTTTTACGCGCCGTATATTTGCCCGTGTGAACGAATGCATTGGAAACCAATGTCTCAGATGGTCACGTATATCGGTCGGCTGTAAAAATGCGCCGTATAGGCGCTCGTGTGAATGAAGTCTAAGGCTGCATTCCTCCAAGCGTATGCATAGAACGCCGTGTATAGAAAACAGCATTTTACCCCTTTGTGGGGCAGCCGCCTATCACAGTGTATGGCAGCGATTTTGCACTGCGCATGACTGTGTATCTCACGCACTCTATCAGACGCGGTCTAACTTGTTCGGTTTTTGTTTTTTATTTCCTGCTCTATCTCTTAGTGGTGTTGCGTATAAATGCCGCACATATGCAATGTAGGTGTACAGAGTTTATTACGCGCCCATAGAGAACAATAGGGCTCTATCGGGTGTAATATGTGGTAAAATAGAACATGCTGCATTCTTTTTCACGTGCGTAATATTTGCAATTTAAAAAAAAAAACGATAGTGCGAGGGGGTCACTAAAAATCAATTGTGTTTTCATTGACTCCATTCACCGCGTATTACGCAGTGTAAGTACGCTCGAATGAGTTTGCTCAAAGGCTGGTTTAAAAACACAACAAAAAACACCAAGTGTGAACGCAACCTAACTTTTCAGAGCATTCTCTTGACTAATGCCCCTTTTGCACGGGATGATTCTCGTTTCCCCATTGAGAATCCTGCAGTTCTCGCTCAATTGCGGTTTAGTGTTTCACATTCCTATGTGAACTGCTGAATGATCGGTGTTTAACCTGCCCGACAAATGCACAATTCTCTTTTGTTGGTCAGTCGTTGGCTGCGTTTAATCCGAATGATTATCATTCAGTTTCACTCGTTTGAATGATTTTTTTGAATAAGCGTTCAGTCCAAAAGCAGCATTAGCCATGTTTCTTACTGGCAACCACATCACAGTCAATAAAGCCCAAGCGGTCCAGGTATTTGATGTGTCTTATATGACACACCTGATGCAACTAATGAAGCCCTTGATTAGTTGCATCAGGTGTGCTTGAGATAACACCTGATTTGCCAATGTGCGCTATTTTCAGGGATTCCATTCAGGGGGTTGTATAATTATGAGATTGCAGAAGTCATTAAGGGCTCCTTCACAAGGGTGTATGAGTTTTTGCGCACGCCTAAGCGCAACATGTTTGCGCTATGAACGGGCTTTTTTTGCGCATGTATTGTCGTGCTTGACAGTACTTTGCGAGTACATGTGCGTGCAGCAAACAAACACACCAATTGAAGTATCTAATCCGCTCCATGTTCTACCTTTTTTTTGCATGTCCGAAAATGCGCACGTACAATATAGGCAGTGTATGTTCAGCTGCTCCCCGCCGTATTGCCGCTCTACAATATGGCAGTAAGTATGGATGGAAATAAGAGGTTGGGGATAAGAGTATATTTTCTCAGCCCCATCGACTTCTATTTGAACAAAATTGTGCAGACGACACAAACAGCTTTGTGTTGGGAAACTTACATTGACTCTGCATTCAGCGGGGGGTTGAGATACAGAGTAAAAATGCTGAAAGTGGGCAACTCAAGTTTAAAGGGATTGTCCAGAGAAAAAAGCAATTTTAAAAGTGCTCCGTGTCATGTACAAACATAAAAGAAGGCATGCCCGCATCACCCAATTCCCTGCCTCTCCTGTTTATCCACCTCCGCTCTTTATTTCCCATTGCATTGTCGATGTCCCGACACGGTGACGTGTGACATTACCGCCACAGGACATAGAGAGTGGCGGGTTGGGCGCCGTCAGTATTAGTTCTCCTTGGGATTGGGTGAAGCATGGTAGTGAGCACTTTCAACATTTCTTTTCTCCGGGTAGCCCTTTAAGGGTATATTCACACATAGCGAAATTGGTGATTCTGTAGTAGAAAATTTACTCTTTCATTTGAAAGGGTGAAGTCTGCTGCAGATCCGCACCAAATGGTGCAAATCTTGGTGCGGATGCTGCACCTGGGAAGAAAATCTGAAGTTCTACAAAAGTTGAGCTATTTATTTATTGTTTGTAAATATAAGGCTGTGCTTCACAGAGGCTTAAGGCCTAATGTCCACGGGCGTTGCAGTATCCCGCGGCGGATCTCCCGCCATGGAGCAGGAGCCAGAGGACAGATCTTAGTTGTGAGCCTATCTGACAGGTAGGATCTCCGTGGAGAATTGCGGCAATTGGCAGCATGCTGCGATTTACCGGCCGTGAGCGAAGAATCGCTATGATTCTCCGCTCGTGGACAGGGGGAGCGCTTTCCATAGCAAGGCTATGAAAAGCGTGCACTGCGTTCCCTGTGGCTGGATTATCGCCGCAGGGAACACAATGCAAAAACGCCCGAGGACATGCAGCCTAAGAAAAAGCTAAATTAGAATTCACAGAAAAAACCCTACAAAATAATAACCTAAAACAACCGTTTTATTGATTAAATAATTAAAACCACGGGGTGTAAAGGGACTAACACATATACGACTAAAAAGAAACCATCGTACAAAGGTGAACCAACCCCAAAGATGGGAAAATGGGCTAACAAGGGCCTGGTGGATGATGGGGCCTAATGAAGGGGGCATTGTAAGATAAATGTGGTGACAATATCACAGAACCGCACTCGTTAGGTAATGATGTGGTATTTAGTTTAGGTTATTCTTTTGTAGGGGTTTTCTATGAATCATAAATATAAGGCTGCGTTCACACGGGGTGGATTTGCTGTGGGATTTCTTTGCGGACCCTCCACACGGAAATTCTGCCATGTTTACTGTTGGATAATCTCGTCCACATGCTGCAGAGATAACCTGCACAAAACCAGAGCAGGAACTGACATGCAGCACAGAATTCAAATCCACAACATGTTAATTATGTGGACATTCCGCTGGAAATCCGCCCAGTGTGAGCGCAGCCTTAGGGTGGTGTCGCTAATAGGTTTTTGTGGCAGCTTTTTATTGCAATTTTTGAGCCAATTCCAGAAACGGATACATGAGAGAAAAGCAATATATAGGAAGGACCGCTACTTCTTATTGCTGGATCCAGTGATGGCTTTGGCTAAAAAAAAAATAAAAAAATAAAAAACTGCTGCTAAAACCTTTGTGAACACCCTAACACCCCCAAAAGCAGAATACTGTGTGTCATGTAGCTGGTAGATTGGAAGGTGAACTAAAGGTACCTTTACACGGACCAATAGTCTCCCAAATATTCATTCAGACAAACCATTCCGGGCGACAATCGGCTCGTGTACACATGGCCCCAGACAGGGCACTGAGCAAGAAGTCACTAAGTTCTCGCAGCTCACTGAAAACGGAATGGCTGCTGAGCGGTTTCTTGCTTAGTGTGAACAGGCGTTGCTCAATGTTTGCCCAGAACGATCTCCAACCCGCTCCACCTCCATTCACTTGAACAGGTACCGCTCCTCTGTAAAGCACAGCAGTGATCGCCGTTGGTACGGCTGTTGGGCGCCATCCCGTGTAAAGGGGCCTATAATGAACCATGGTGACTAGCACTAGGCGTTGTGACAGTCCTCTTCTCTGAAATCATATTTTGTCGTCTTTTTCGGCAGACTCTTAGCAGAAGTTATTCTTTTCTTCCATTTGATATATCATTTGAGATTGTGTGTCTTTGGTCTCTGGATACTCGTCACAGCTTTGGCCATCTGTCTGAGAGATGATATTAATGAGAAAGGCTCTGTATTAGCGCTGAATGATGCCTTATGTAGAAGATCTGACTGTTTAATCATCCGGGGCTAAGGGGTTAATCACTTCAGCATTCTGCTACGGCTGGCAGCCGGCAATTAAACAAGCAGGGGGGCCTATGTCACGGGTTTATTGGGGTCTCCTGGTTTCTGTAAATAACTGTGTTTTTCAATTTATTTCTGTCCAGAGTAAATGAAGGGCAGGTACAGCAAATGCGTTGGCGCCCATAAATGTCAGCGCCGTTCACAGGGCATCCGAAGGCGGCGGTAACTTGTCATGACCGATGGAGAACTGTCTCCGATTCAGGAAGTGACTGGAGGGTTTCTCTCTCCTTGAAATCCTTGGATAACATGCCTCTTTCTTCTATTATTTTTCCGTCCACGCGATGACAATATATTCTACATTTAGTCATTTCATCTCTGAAGCCAAATTGTCCTCATTTATATTCCATTATCTTACTCTTAAAGCACTCGCATTTTAGGATGAGCCTTAGTATCGTTTAATGTGTGGAAAACCAAGTGTTTACACAGATAACATTTATCATCGGGAGGGAGGATAAAAGGAAGGGAAATGCACAGCTCGTTTATAAGCCATTACCTTAGAAGAGGGATCCGCTAAAGTGACCTCAGCCCTGCCGTCTTACTGCGAGTTGGAGAAATACGGGCATTTAACTAAATGCAAAAGTCTTTCCAGGATTTTGAAGCCCTGGATCATTCCGGAGACCCGTAGCCTCACGATGCCAAATGATTACATGTGACTGGGGCAAGCAACGGCACCGCTGTGCCGGCCCTCTGCTCTCCCCGTCATACCACTTATATAGAACAGCTTTTCTAAAACTAATAAACCCTGAAAAAGCTGCGTAATCATAAGTTGGTATATAGCACAATTCTACACCTGCTTTTAGTACAGTGTTTCTCCCAAAATAAGACACCGTCTTATATTATTTTTGCCCTAAAAGGTGCACTAGGTCTTATTTTCAGGGATGTCTCTTTATAATTACCTAGCAGGCTCCATCCAGGTCCCTCACCACCGCTCTCTAGGGTCCCGACGCGCTTCTTGCACCCACACATCATCACTTCCTGGTTACAGGATTCATAAAGCTCGCTTCCAGGAAGTTATGGCTCTGGTTCACGACAACTGCTCAGCCAATCGGTGTAGTGTTCCATCATGAATCAATACGATGGCTGTGATTGGTTCATTGAGCGCTGCATTGATTGGCTGAGCAGCGATCCAAGAACGAATCACAGCCATCGCGTTGTGAAGGCAGGATTTAGGAATTGGCTGAGCCATGGCATTACTAGCCTGCTAGGTAGTGTATTCTTTTTTATTTTTTTATGCAGCTAGGACTTATTTTCAGAGTAGGGCTTATATTTCAAGCCTCCCCCAAAAAGTCATGGTAGGTCTTATTTTCAGGGGAACGGGGTAGGTATACATTTCAGTTTCTAAATAAATATTAGAAAAAGCAGTGTGTATACAATCTAACTACCAAACCAATCATCATTAAACCTAAAATTTCACAAGTAACAAACTTTATTAAATGGGTTTTCTAGGACTTTAACAATGGATGACCTACCCTAAGATCAGGCCATCAATAGTTGACCAGTTGGTACCCACTGCTTGAGATCTCACTAATCATGTGATTGTGACAGTGCTCCAGACGTCGTCATTGGTCAACCCAAGAAGTGTGGTAGAAGGCTTCACTCCCATTCAAATCAATTTGAGTGATGCCTCCTATTTTATTTCCAGCTCCTGGTTGCGCTCAGGGTCGGATGTGTGGTCCTGACCACAGTGAAGAGCGGGAAGTGTAATAGGAGGCACCGCTCCTATTGCTTTTATGGGAGTAATGATGATGATGATGATGATGACGTTTGGTGCGCTACATTGACAGCAGGACAAATGGTCAGCTAATCGTCAGGAATTCCAAGCACCAGGCCCCTGTCTCCCCGCAGCTGCCGATAGAGGCTGTGTCTGGCTGCGCATGGCACTGCGCATGCCCACGAATCACGGACATGCGCAGTGATTTTTTTTTTTTAATTAACCGCTCCTTTCAGGGTGGGGATGCATATGGAAACGCTGCTGGCATTGCGTATGGACAGCGTATCATGCACAGCCCATACAAGTATATAGGGCTCATGCTGCGTACGTGCGTAACGCACAGAAATAGAGCATGCTGTGATTTATCAATACGCAGCGCCCACACGTCGGTGTGCATGTATCCATGATAGTCCATTGACTCCATTCACCGCCTATCACATGTCCGTGCAACGCACCCATGATAAGCGGTGAAAATACGGTCGTGGACATGAGCCCTAAATTAGATGGTGCTGAACAAGTAGTGAAGTGTCAGAATATTACTGTACGGTGAAGCGATCCTCCTTGTAAACGGCTCCCAGCATTGCACTGCATGTGATGTCTATAAGGGATGGCATATCCATTGTGCATGCAGATAAACTTTTATAGCTGCCCTAAGAGTTTCTTGCACGGAGGACAGTTCGTTAGCGTTCTGCTCATGGACTTTTATAATTAGCCTCTTGCTTGGCCTTTACAAGGTATTCTATAAAATAGCTTTTAATACGGTCGCTAGGCTGGGCAGGGTGGAAGTAGCAAGCCTTCAAGGAAAAATGATCCGTGTCAGTTTCATGTTTCCTCTGCAGACACAGATTATGTATCCACATTAAAGGACACATCTGTTTTCACGCTTTACAGTAGGATTTTCGCATTTGCTCAATTGATTATGTCATTTTTATTGATGATGCAGATTTCGCTAGGTTTTTTTCCCAGGCTTCTTTGTCTGGACAGAACTGCTGGTTAGAGAGAAGTTGTTGCCGACTGTCTTAAAACTTTCCCTTAGGGCCGCATTAAGCCAAAGTTCTCATAACAGAGAATATGCCTGAGATGATTCTTCTCTCTCACGGTCAAAGAAGCCCTGAGGGGACTACCAATCGAACAACTCTTAGCTGAAATCTATCAAAACCCACTAAAACTAATGTCATGTCACCTAATTAAAGTCATTAAGCCGAATACTGTCCTAACCGAGTGAACTAAGGTTGGCTGTGAAAGTGATCGAAAGTGAAACATACTGCGGCTGCCACTTGGCAGGTTAAAGGCCATGTCTTTAATTGTCCCGGATATGATCTTATTGGAAGATTCGTGCGTCTACTTTTCCATTTTTCATTTGAGAGCATCTTTCTAATAGGATTCTATTTCTTTACCTTTTTAAAGGGGTTGTCCAGGCATTCTTACCAGCGCTGTGATAACAGAGGCGGAGAGGCGCAACTGCTTGCTGGGAGGTACAATTGCAGAAGCAAACCTCTGATACAGGTTCCATTAACTAGAATAGGACCCATGGATGATACTCCTAGGGTGTCCTGCAGTTGTCTCTCTAGGCAAATAAGAGAGATGGAACAATACCTCTTTAGCGCCACCTATTGGAAGGCAGATTTCCTGCAAGTCAATGCTAGACTCTTTATATAAGCCTTGTAACAATGACTGGGGATTGTTGCAAGGCTTGTATAAAGAGTCTAACATTGAATTGCAGGAATGCTGCCTTCTAATAGGTGGCGCTGTAGAGGTATCATTCCATCTCCCTTATTTGCATATTACCCAGAGGAGAATAAAGGAAGTCTCCTCAGCCCCCAAAAATTGAGATTTTAAATAATCTGGTATCAAAAAGACAAAAGTAATGTATTATAGAAGCGATACCTTTTGAGTAACCAGTAAATTATAGCACTTCTATAATACGTTTTGTCTTTTAGTTCACATCACAGCAATCAACTACAGCGTCTTGAGATGTTTTTTTTTTCTACACCTACTTCCACCTCCTCTTTAATTTCTTTATTGAGGGTTAAGAAAAGGAATAAAAACAACAAAGAAAGTCCATTATTTCATGTGGTCTCTCTGCTGCTGCCTGCCATTATCTGGTAAACACTGAGTCATTTCTTGTGAAAGGCCCATATGTTACTTATTAAACACTTTCTGTACTTGGATAATTAGAATTTTTATCAGTTAAATAATATGACTATACCGGCCCCGAAAGTCAGAATGAGTCAACAGGATCGGGCAGTTCACTACAGATTATAGGGCAGCCTATGTTTATTCTGTGCTTCTCTTTATTGACCTCCCTCATCCCCGAGCACAGTGCCAATTGTACGGAGATTTTTTAGTTTTTGTGCATAGCAAATGCCCACATGGCATCGACCCGCTCAAAGTTTTCTGTTAATTGCCGTGATAGATTCGTGACCCTGACTTGAGAAAATTAAATAACTTGAAGTGCCTCCATAATATAGTGCAAATATCGGACCCGGATACCGTTTGTAAAGAGGGTTCACTAGCTGTTCTAGTTGAGTTGATTTGGTTTTATGTAATATTAAGAAATTATACATTTTGAGTAATATTAAGAAATTATACATTTATATCCAAATTAGTGGTTGCCAACACATTTTTGAGAATGTTCTCTGACTTATCCAAAACGTTTTGTAGCTGGTGTTAAGTCTATGATCCGTATTTCAGTGATCGTGGTTTTATGCCATTTTTTCCTTCCTAATGTACTTTGTTAGTCCATCTTTTTTGCTAATGGTGGAAACTGTTAGCAAAAACTGCAAGCTGTAATACTCCCCTTTGTCCTCTAGTATGATGATACGGCATCCGATACATGATGCAGATCTTGGTGATTGCCAGATGGACCCGGATTTGCTAGTTGAGACCACGACAAGTCACTGATTTGCTAAAATGGGAGATATTGCTTTTACACAGAGATCCACGGTGTGTAACGATAACTCTACTCTAGTTCTGAGAAGATTACTATTAAAGGGACCCTTTAGTTTTTGGAGAACATTCTATCCTTGGACCAGAGAGGGCAACTGGTACGTTACCTGCCTGTTTTTCTTCTCTGATGTCTATTTGATCTGCCAGTTTCAGGTCTCTTTTTTAGCTATCCAAGATGCTCAACAGACTCGTTAGACTACCAATGCACTATACCTGCTCTCTGATTGGCCACTGATGCTCACGTGATCAGCACTGGCCAATCAGAAAGCAGTGCAATTAGCTAGATG
Source organism: Eleutherodactylus coqui (assembly GCF_035609145.1). Classification (NCBI taxonomy): domain Eukaryota; kingdom Metazoa; phylum Chordata; class Amphibia; order Anura; family Eleutherodactylidae; genus Eleutherodactylus; species Eleutherodactylus coqui. Next base: position 238,210,906 of record NC_089838.1, read on the forward strand.
GAAAACTGCATCAGCGATCTTGGATAGCTAAAAACCGGGAGCAGAACAGCTGGATCGGGCAGACAGCAGAGAAGAACAAGTGCAGGTAATATACCTGCAGACAACTGACCCCTTTCCTTCCTGGGATAGAAGTTTGTCCTGAAATTGGAGGGTCGCTTCAACATCAAAAGGGTTAAATAAGTGTTAAACAGATAATTTCCGACATGTTATAGCATATCTTTGTGCTGGTTTCACATCTGATGGCCTGAAGTACTCCGTAGCACTCCTGGGTGAAGCCGTTGGCCAATTGATTTCCTCTTGGCCTTTGCATAGGGCATTCCATCAGTGATTAAAAACTGTAAATGGTTATCTTCTTGATAAATGGGAAGTCCTCTTGCTGATAGTATACGACTATCAGATATTGTGAATAGACATATATCATATTCTTCAAAAGGAACATTTATTAGTTAACTTCAACCGTAGGAACCTTTGAAATGCAGTCATTGTTGCTACTACTAATGACTCTCCTTCTACCGCTACCTTATAGCCCTCTAGTGGGAGCCATTCGAAGAGGAACATTGAGCCTGCCGTCCCTCATTGTTGTTCTCGCTCCATTAGCACAGGCTATACCTTTGATCAGCATTGCCAATTAAACTTGTGCCCTGTGTTACCTGTAATTTATGTCTAGTCTAATGAGTTCAGAAGAAGAGCGTCACTTTGGCCTGAACAGTCAGCTCTTTTTTATTAAAACTTTTTCTCCCTTCGTTCTTGTTTTCATTTTGTTTCCTTTAATGTGTTGTTTTAGTTTATGGCACCCTGGAAAAATGATCATGTTGTGTGTTGTATATGTCATGCAAAACGCCTTATAGGGTCTATTTAATGGCTATAAAAAGAGCCGTTTAATATACATGTGTTTTTACTTCATCTGTTTTACTAGGTGTTTGCAGTTCTCTTCCGTGCCTTGACAGTAATGCACAGTGCCTCTTTATTTCAGCCCCAGTCTTGTCTTTTATGTTGCCATTTATTTTCCTTTTTTTATGTATTTCCCACACAGCCCCCTATTTAATCTGCTAGCATGTTAAATTTTAACTGGATTGGGGCCATACAGCTTTCTATAAAAATGACAGGGCTTCAGCGGGTTTCACCTTTTCTGGAGTGTTTTGACATGCGGGGTTCCTTGCGCGCCCCTACCTCTCTTTTATGATCCAGAAATAAAAGCCCTTTTCTTATTATTGAGCTTGTATACGCTGTTTACCGTCATCTTTCTGGAACCATGAATAGGGCTTTGTTTGGAACGGTCTTTTAAATTTGCTTTGTTCAGAGATTTCTTTTTTTTTTTTCTTCGTATTCCCACAATGTTGATTTGACAAATCGGGTCCAGATACACAAGTTACTACTGTGGAAAGCTGTGTGTGATCAGTTATGTGTTGTTGTTGTCTGCCTTAATAGTTCAGGCATTGGGATATTGACATGAGTGGATTTCTAGCATGCAGTTTTATTAAAAACCTCTCTGCAATCAAATTTTCATCTGACTACATTCCATACAGAGCACTTGATTACATATGGCATCGCACTATTGGAACAGTCTATGAATAATCTAGTGCACTGACAACCTGGAGCTGTCATGGGGGATCGGGATATCTCATAGATATTGGCGACCACGTGAAAGTAAACAAAAAGTTTTAAAAAAGTTAAACTTTCAGCTACCGTCACGGATCGGATCCATGAGGGGAGTTGAGAGTACTCATCCCTGACCTGTACGATGTCCCATGGCGATCTGGTCCAGAAAGGACCTGACGCCCCCTTCTGCGCATGCGCGCCAGACTCCATACGTTATGCGAATATGCAGAAGGTTTGAAATCTACTCAAGGATAACAGCAATCATGTAAAAATTGTATTTTTTTTTTTTTTAATTTTACACTTTTTAAAAGTTAGTTTCATCTCCCCTTACGGATTGTATCCGTGACGGGAGATCAAATGACATACCTAAGGTCTCCGGATTTATCCCCCAATGGGATCTGTATCCGTGGACCTTACCCTGGCTTCTGTACGTCTGCGTTGGCAAAATAGCAGATGCATGCGAAAAAGTTGTTGAGTGGTCCCTGGTCACATGATAAAAAGGTAGCAATCTACCTTAGGCTGGTCTCACACGACCGGATGGAAATTGCAGATTCTGCATGCATTTGATCCATGGTAATATGTGGATCAATCAATCGCATTGGATTACACAATGCCGCTCACACTAGCGGGTCGGAATAACGTAATCCTCTCGCAGAAAACAGAATGCAGCAGGTGCTATTTTACCGCTGATATCCGCAACATAAAGCCCATTGTGCTCCAGGGTCGCGGATGTACCCGCAGCCTATACACATCTACATTGTGTACGGGCTGCGGGTACCCGCATCATCGCTAAGCGACGGTGCGGGAAATACAAACAAAAAAGGTGTACTGCGCATGACTGCCTGTGTGAGTACGCAGTTAGGCGCAGTACACAGGGTCACGGCTGGGCTCACAGCTGGGATCTGCTGCAGACTTCCGCAAGCAGATTCCACATACGGCCGTGTGTCAGATCACTACCTGTAATACGTAATTTACAAGAAGCCCTGGGAACGCTCGCCTTCCTGCAGTTCCAGGAGCAGCTTGTTGAGCACCTTGAGACCGCCGCACCTCAACAAGCTTATAAAAGCCTCACAGAGTGCCTCTTTCTACACCCCATCCCTTCCACTGAGGTCAAGAAATACCCCCCAAAAAAGCATAGGAGGAGGAGGGATACCCGGCTTTATTGCCCCATCTGTCCATCCCAACCAGCCTCTGTAATTACCCCGGTCTTCGGAAATACCACACAGTTCACATTATTACTTTTATCTAAGATTAAGGAATGCCAAAAGGGAGGGGGGGAGGGGGATTATTTTTAGGGAGCCAATTTTTTTCTGCACAAGATAGTAATGGGACCTGGAATTTATTCAGTTGTGCTCTAAAATCTAATGGGTATTACCTCCATTATAGGCAGAGCCATGTGTCCAGTAAGCAATGCTGAACACAGAAGAACTCGTGCTATAATATTTGGCGTTTGTCTCCCAATTTTTCCTGCTTGAAACAAAGGAAACTGTCATGAAAGTGACATATTTATGAAAAAAATTAATTTTATTTTTTTTTCACTTGCATAATAATATTGCTAAATACTGTGGGATCAGACTGCTGAGTACACACTCAGATAAATGGGCTAAGTGATCCAGATTTGAAAATGTGGGTCACTTGTGGGGGGCTCATATAATTGCAAGTGTGCAATGGGGCCTATATCACCTTCAAGCAAAATGCCTTTTCTGAAAGCCACTGGCTGCCCCTTTCGGTTCGGGCCCCGTTGTGCATAGAGATACAAGGTTAGAGCCACAATGGATATGTTTCTGAACACAGGACAAACAGGGCTATCTATTATGGAGTGCTAATCCTCATTTTCATGTGCACTATAGAAAAAAAATTGTCCTAAAATGACTTATTTGCAAAAATATGAAATTTTATTCTCTCTCCTCTTAATTGCATTAACCTCTGTAAAAATAAATTCTAGGGTCAAAATACTCCTGACCCCCCCTCAGTGAATACATTGAGGGGCATACTTTTTTTAAAATGGGGTCATTTGTGGCGGTATCTATCATTCTGACACCTATGAGCCTTTGCAATGTTGGCTTGGTGCAGGAAAACAAAATGTTCTTCAAAATGTCGATAATTAATGTTAAATGCTTTTTAAAAAACTAAAGTTTCTCAAATGTGCATCCAGAATAAAGTAAACATTGAAATATACATCTTATCAAAAGAATTCACAGTATGTTTGCATATATTTGAGATATTGCAGTTGAAAATGTGAAAAAATGATTTTTTTCAACATTTTCACAATTTTGGCACTTTTAATAAATGTACGCAAATTCTATCTGTCTAGTTTGACCACCTAAATGAAGTACAATACTGTCAAATTTCCAAAATTTGGCTTGGTCACTAAGGGGTTAATCTGTCCTGGTCAACGTAATGGACATACAGGATCAAGACGGAGTTCAGGTACAGCACAGTTATAAGAGCTTCCATGTGTCAGTAACATGACCACGACAGAATAATATGCCCTGGGAGTAAAGTATGAAGGTTCCTATTGAATGATTGCAAGTAAACTTCTAGAAAACCATGAAGGCATGCCTAAGGAAAATTGCATACCTTTCCATCATACAAAGAATAGCCTTTAATTGTATAAACCGGAATACCCCTTTACGTTTTTAGGTGGAGCTACACTATCTTATACTGTAACATGGACTGAAACTTAAAGGGGTAATGTTTTGATGACCTGTCTGCAGGATAGGTTATCAATAGTTTATTGGCAGGGGTTCGCGGCTCGGTATCCTCGCTGATCAGCTGAACCCCAGGCCCACTATCAGTGTGAACAATGCTGGAGGCGGATAGTGCTGTCAAACCTTGCAGCGGCCTGGTACTACATACACCACTTCCGTTTAGTATGAGCTGTGCTTGCAGTACCCAGCCGGGCCTCTGCAGTATGTACAGCACTATCTGCTTTTAGCCCTGTTCATACTGACAGTGGGCCGTTATCAGCGGGGATCTCGACTGGTGGACTACCACCAATCAACTATTGATGACCTGTCCTGACGATTGCTAATCAATGGTATATGAGTCCCAGGAAGCCCTTTAGTATTTCATAGTAGTGTCCTTAATTTCGAAGGCTGCGATTTACAAAAAAAAAAGTTCCAAGTTGTTCTTTAGAATCTTTTCAGAAAGTATGCTGGTGGGAGGATTTCATTACGGTACTCTATAAGGGTACGGCTTCGCCTTTTATATGCAGCTACTGTGTATTATGTGAATATTTCCTTGTATTAGACTAAACTACCTAAAATTTCCAAAATGTGTTTGGTAATTGTTGAGCGTTCAGATGTAGTATAAAGCGGCCGCCGTTCGCTCTGGTATACCTCTCATGCAAATAACTTCACTTCTTGCAGGCCATTAACTCAGGAAGAAATTGCACTGAGACGAGAGCTCGCAAGACAGAAGCACGCTGAAAAGATGGCAATCAATCAGGGACCGGAGCCGGCTCCTTCCAGCAGCGAATGCCAAGTGCCTGTAAACAGTGAGAACACCAAAGGCAAGTGTCTGTCCTTCCCACTTTACTCACTTTTTCCTCCTAGAGTCTTAAGTGAATGCAATGTAATTTTCTGATCACTGTTCCTACTATACAGGCAGCAATTACGCATTATTAGAAGCCTCACAACTTGCTAACCATTGCTGACACCAGTCAACAGACAACATAATTACCGGCAAATTAGCTGTTGAGGTGGTGTGAGCTGTACGTGGTTAGTGATCAGCTTATTTATGGCCTGCCCCTGCCAATTCCTTCACTACTTATGTGCCAATCTCAAGTGCATTGCAGATCGAAGGGCTGCAGAGTCTTACATACAAAAGGGAGTTACTGATGCCTCGTGGCAATACTGTATATGTATAAAATGCCATGGACTTGGACATTCTTTGCATTTCCTATGCGGCTATTAGTGTACATGGTAACACATTAAATTGAGCAGATTGGCACTTGCTTTTCATGTATGTCATTCGCCTTGTAATATTTGAAACGGTTCATAACGTTTAACCCCTTGAGTGGCACGCCCGGAAATCTTCCGGGACTAGCTCCACTGCCGATAGTGATATAGCCCGGAAGATTTCCGGGCTATGTATCACTATGGGAGCTGCAGAGCATAATGCCACAAGCTGTTACATTGTGCTCTGCCTGCACAGTCCCACACAGAACAAAGCAAGGGCTTTGAAAAACCAGCAGAAGATATTGCCGATCTGCCGGCAATCTCCTGCTTCTAAGTCTCCTGCTTTGTTTACAGGTTGCCATAGAGACCATCGGCTTGTCAGAAGCAAGCCGATGGTCTCTGTGGCAGGGAGAGCTGGTGCTTGGCTGTCAGAGGACAGCTAGGTACCTGCTCTTACAGCAGAGATCAGAGAAAACCTCTGATCTCTGCTGTGTTAACTCTTTACATGCTGCAGTCTGTGACTGCAGCATGTAAAGGGCTGTCACCATCGGACCCCCGGAATGTGATCAGGGGGTCCTGATGGGTCCCTGTGGAAGTCCCCTAAAGGGACAAAAAAAAAGTAAAAAAATAATAAAAACACTTGTCTCCCTTTACTTTGTAAAAAATCAAAAATACAATCACACATGTTGTATCCATGCGTCGTAATGACCCAGAGAAGGAAGTTAATACATTTTTTAACCCCTTAATGACATGGCCCCTTTTTTTCTTTTTCCCCCCATTTCTTTTTTTCCTCCCCCCTGTTTAAAAAATCACTACTTGTCCCGCAAAAAACAAGCCCTTATATGGCCATGTCAATGGAAAAATGAAAACGTTATGGCTCTTAAGACGCAACTGCAAAATTAGTTGAAATTCAATGATTAGACCATTTAAAAAAAACTGCCCTGGTGGGTCTGACAGGGTGGTAGGAAACCCGCCACTCAAGGGGTTAATGGACCATACTCATTGCCAGGACTGGTCAAAAATGGGGACAAGCCCGTTACTTCAGCATTCAATAAGCTCTAGAAGGCTCTTAGATTGTATTGCAATTTGCTGAAAGAAATTTAAGCAAGTTAATTGGGGAAGCTTACTAGAGATGAGCGAGCATACTCGTCCGAGCTTGATGCTCGTTCGAGTATTAGGGTGCTCGAGATGCTCGTTACTTGAGACGAGCACCACGCGGTACTCGTCTCGATTAAACGAGCACTGACCATTGAATTCAATGGAGCTGGCAATATAGCCGGCTCCATTGAAAGCAATGGGCTGCCGGCGATCTCAGGATGAATTTTCGGGAAGGGCTTAAAAATATAAGCCCTTACCTGAAAATCATCCTAAAATGTGTAAAAATAAAAATATGTCAGCATAAAGATCGTTCTCCTCTGCCACAGCTGTAACAGCTGTGGCAGAGAAGAACGATGTTAGCCCATTGAATTCAATGGAGCCGGCAATACAGCCGGCTCCATTGAAAGCAATGCGCTGCGGGCGATCGCGGGATGAATTGTCGGGAAGGGGTTAAATATATAAGCCCTTCCCTGCAATTCATCCTGAAATGTGTAAAAATAAAAATATATATATATACTCACCTTTCCGCTGCAGCCGGAGTTCAGCTGCGGCCGCCGGCAGTCCTTCTGAACTGCTTCTCTATACTATTCAGCAGCGGGCTTTAAAATCCCCGGCTGCTGAATGAGCTGCCTCTCATTGGTCACAGCCTGACCAATGAGAGGCAGGTCTCACTCACACACCCATTCATGAATGGGTGAGTGACTGCCTCTCATTGGCTCAGCGCAGGGACCAATCTGATTGCCGCTGTATTGCCGGCTCCATTGAATTCAATGGGCTAACATCGTTCTTCTCTGCCACAGCTCTTACAGCTGTGGCAGAGGCGAACGATCTTTATGCTGACAGTGCGGGGGGAGGGGCGCTCTTGCCGCTATTGTGGCTCAATAGTGGGACCTGGGAACTTGAGATGCAGCCCAACATGTAGCCCCTCGCCTGCCCTATCCGTTTCTGTGTCGTTCCCATCACTTTTGTGAATTTCCCAGATTTTCACAAATGAAAACCTTAGCGAGCATCGGCGATATACAAAAATGCTCGGGTCGCCCATTGACTTCAATGGGGTTCGTTACTCGAAACGAACCCTCGAGCATCGCGGAAAGTTCGACTCGAGTAACGAGCACCTGAGCATTTTGGTGCTCGCTCATCTCTAAAGCTTACGTAAGTATTAGCATATACTTTGTCCGTGTCGTCCCAAATAAGTTGTTATGGCCAGCTGCCTTATGGACTACTTAGATTAGAATGGTGGAAGTAAATTCATGTGGTTCCTAATGGAGGAGCACCTGAGGATGTCGAAAAGAAAGCAACAGTCTGCAAATTACAAGATTGTCTTTTACTTGTCAACAGTTAACCAAGTAGGTGACGTCTTTAAGGCAGGGTTCACACAGGGCGGATTCCCGTCGGAAATCTCGCGGTTTGGCCGATGCAAAAGCCGCGAGATTTCCGCCGGGAGAACCGCTGCGGTTTAAGCCGCGGCGGCTTAGTAGCGGGCCGGCCGCTTGCTTTTCCGTTACGGCCGGCCCTCCCATAGAGGAGAGCGCGGCCGCTACGAAAATAAACAAAAAAGGAAAGGTAAATAGACATGCTGCATCTTCTGAAACCGCGGCTGCGGCCGCAGCCGCGGTTTCAGCCGGACTCACCGCAGCGGATTGGCCGTCCCGTGTGGACGAGGTTTCTGAGAAATCTCATCCACATCCGCCCTGTGTGAACCCAGCCTAAGGCATTCATGTTGCGCACCAGCCGCACATACCTTGGATAAAATGATAGCCATAGTCAAGGAATGCCGAGAGCCGTAGTTTCACAATAGCTGAAGAGCACAGATCTATGTGAGCAAATGTGCCTTAGACCAGTGTTTCTCAACTTCAGTCCTCATGGACCCCACAGGTCATGTTTTCAGGATCTCCTACAGTAAGAACACCTGTGGCAATGTCTGAGGCACAGGCAATAATTACATCACCTGTGCAACACTGAGGAAATCCTGAAAACATGACCTGTTGGGGGTCCCCGAGGACTGGAGTTGGGAAACTGCCTTAGAGCATTTGGCCAACAACTATATAAAATTTGTGGCCAGCTTAGAAGGATTTGAGGCATCACTAGAAGCATAATTGTAGATCAGCACATTGATAAAATTGCCATGCCTTATTTTCAACAAACAAAAACTAAATGAATGAACTAAGTTATCTTTTGACACCAGTTGTAAAACATACCTAGCTTGGCAGCTTATTCTGGAAAGTTGCCTGCAGTGTGTACTTGATAAAAACCACTAATCTGCCCATTATGTGACTTGTATCCAGCATTTATTAGCAGATTTTCCCATCTGATTCGCCATTGTTCCTGAGCTGGTGTGTAGACTCGCTGCTATGATGTCTCCCCTACAACGCACACAGAAGAGGAGATCCTCTTTATATAGCACATTCTTATAACTGTATCAGAGGACATTATACAGTAGTACTAAGCAGTGTAGATAGGATTGCATCACCGGGGTGAAATAAAACACTCAAAGCTGTGATTTTGCCTCGGTCTCCTTCCAGCAGCTCCTCCCACCCCTCCTCCCTTAATAGACTTCTATGAGCAGCATGAAACAGCAGCAAGCAAAGACTCACTCCCACTTGCTGTAATTTTTTTTCTGTTACTAGCGATGGATTTCACATAACAGACAGTGGACAGTAAGTTAGAAGGAAGGGAGTCCCTAATGGCCAGCTCTTTAGAGGGATTTTTCAGCACAAAAATGTAATTTGATGTACATTGTGAATTGCACTTTTGCTAGTTAGCTCATCTGCTAATACATAAGCCAAAGTTTGTTGTAAGTACAGTGCTAACAAGTGAACATTGTGCGTTCCTTGTGTCAGAGTTGCTTAACCCCTTCCCGCTCCAGGACGTACATTTACGTCCTGGAGCACTGGGGTATGTATGAAGAGAGGTCGCGGGACGACCTCTCTTCATACAGCGTGGGCGTCAGCTGTTTATTACAGCTGACACCTGCGGGCAATAGCTGCAATCAGCCGTATGGCCAATCGCAGCTATTAACCCTTTAAACTCCGCTGTCAATTCTGACGCTGTGATTTTGTGCGGCCTACGCACGGCTGACTTCCAAGAAGTCAGTGGAAGCCGTCCATCCCGCAGCCATTCTGCAATCACCATTGCAGAATGGTTGCGGAACCGCATCATCACTATAACGAGGGCGTGCGCCCTCCTGTACCGCGAATGTGTGCTGGCACATTCACAGCAGAGGAGAAAACTGGTGGAGAGGGGTACGCTGGGGTCACCAGCCTATCACCAGGTCGAACTCTACTGCGGGAATCCTGCATGCGGGGTCCGACCTGCCCGTGTGCCGTGGTGAGCAAACGGGTGAATTACATTGATTTTCATCAACCCCAGAGGTTGAGTAGACTTCTTCAAGACCATTCTATGGTGGACTCCCCCCTTCCGTTGTCTGAAGCGAACTTGTATACAGGGATATTTCTACATAATTATTCCATAAGGCATTTCACTCATCCATAAGCCATTCTCTCATCTATATATATGTATAAAGGTGACTGACTGACTCGCCACTAATTCTCTGACATCCCGATGTCGTAAAAACATGAAATTTGGCACAAGCATTCTTTAGGCCCTAAATAGGAAAAGTAATGGGGTCACAACTTCATTATTTAATACTAAGTGCAAAAGTATTGGCATCCCTATGTAATGTAACTGCTTTGTGTCATAGAAACATAAAATTTGGAATGATCATTCTTTAGGTCCTAAATAGGAAACATAAAGAGGTTGCAACTTGATTATTCAATGCTTAATGCAAAACTATTGTCGCCCCTAAACTTCCTGGTGTCGTACAAACATGAAATTTTGCACGACCATTCTTAAGATCTAAATAGGAAAAGTTAAGGGGGTCACAACTCGATTATTCAATGCTAAGTGCAAAAGTTTTTGCACCCCTATCTAATGTACCTAATCTAATTCTCTAACTTCCCCATGTCATGCAAACATGAATTTGGCATGACCATTCTTTAGATCCTAAATAAGAAAAGCAAAGGGGTCACAACTCGATTATTCAATGCTAATTGCAAAAGTAAGTGCACCCCTATGAAATGTAACTTCTCGGTGTCATACAAGCGTGAAATTTGGCGCAGGCATTCTTTAGGTCCTAAATAAGCTATGGCACATTATGCAGAGGGAGATCAGTACATGCAGCCTGAGGAAAATCTGACGCTCCTCTGTGTATACATATTTTATGTATACTCTAAAGTAACCTTGAGTTCATAAAATTTTTTGCACAAACATGTAAACACCTGTATCAAATTAACTCGGGCGACGCCAGGTATATCAGCTAATCAGTTATAAGGTAAAGCACTGCACAGGTGTCATTACTAAGGATTGTAAGTCAGGAAGGGTTTTGTTTTCCCTTAAGGAGAGCACCTCGAAAGTGTGAGGAGACTTATAAGGCCATCCATGCTCCTCTGGGAAATATGCAAATAGGAATATGGTACAATACCCCTACAACGCCACCTATTGGAAGGCAGCATTCCTGCAAGTCGATGATAGGTGTTTTAACAAGCCTTATTACAGTGGCTGGGAATTGTAAGCCAAAACCAGGAACCATACACAGACAGCTGTTTCGGGGTGTTTGCCCCTCATAAGTGTGCAGTAGGTTTCTGGCTTGGCTAGTGAGAGCAATGTTCAAGTGAGTGAATATTAAAACCAATTAACCCCTTAGCTAAATGAATGCTGGAAACCAACTGACTCTACAATACAGTCTGGAAAGTCAGCAAGTTCTCTTTAAAATGGTTGTCTAATAAACTGACTATGCCGGTAATCATTTCCATAGATATACTACTCGTTCATGGGTCACACACTGATTGGTAAATGTACAATAAAGTCTCCGCCGAGATGATTTGTACAGATATTTGCTTTTTTTGTCAGAAATTTTTTAATTTAACTGAAATGTATTTTCTGCCTTAATCTCTTCTCAGGTGATACACGAACTCTGTCCGGCGAAAGGGAGAACCCGGTAAAAAAGTCAGACAAACAAGAAGCCGAGAACAAAAGTTATTTTATTGCGTTTGCTCGAGTCTTTAGTGGAGTGGTGCGCAGAGGGCAAAGGATATTTGTTCTGGGACCTAAATATGATCCTGCAGAAGCGCTGCCTAAGGTAACGTTTTCTTTTGATTTCAGACACTTTACAAGTATGCTTTCATTAAGCGTGAACCTTTCCTCTTAAGTGCATTCTTAGTCGTCTTGTTTTCTCTTATTACATTTCAAGACCACAAGAATGCCAATAGAAATAAAGTAACCTTTAATGGTGCGGGGCGCGCCTATTCCAGCTGACTAATTCCCCCGGAGCACAGCTGTCCGCCATGATCTTTGACATGTGCTCATCCGATGTTTGTTTCTTTTATTAATATAGAGAGGGCCATTTCCAATATACTTCACCAAATGTTGGTATGTCATGATTTTCTTATTAGACAGACCCAGACTTGTCTTCAAGGAGCTCTTACTAATGTTAAAAGGTCCTGCCCCTTAATCAAATAAGTAGAACATCAGACTATAACAAACAAAGAGTCTAGGAAAGAAAGACAAGATTGTCCATGGCAGATAGAGCGATAAATGGCACGTACTTCTTGTTAGTAGGAGAGCAGGTCACAGAATCTTTTGCTCTAGTTGTTCATTCAGTGTACCTATAGGCCCAGCAATGGAGATACATGCAGTAGTTTGACTTTACAGAGTATCCGTTTTAGCCCGTGATAAATATACGGTGCTTGGTCCTGGGCTTTAAGCTCGTCTGATAGCAAAAGTGCAGCGCAGGATAAAAGCTTCTCCTCATGCAGTCCAGAAAGATGTTTTTAACAGCGTCTGCCTTCTCCTTTCCAGGCTACATAGCACTCAATGAGCACTATGTACTAAATAGAGAAAGCGGAAGTGTTATTTTTCCTATTCGACCCGGCAATCTTGACCTCCAGGTGCCCCCTGTTACAGCAGAGCTGCAGGGTCCTAGCAGACCCTGATGAGCTCTGTTAGTGACTATTGTCACACTAGGGAAATGTTTTTTTCTGTAATAAGAAAAAGACAATGAAGTCTAATATGACATCATGGGGGATGTCATACATAGATGGTAAAAAAAAAATTGTTACAAAAATAAGTTTAAAAAAATTACAGAATAAAATAAAAATATATACATAAAAATGCAAATGACACAAAGCCGACACCAACCAAAAGCGAAAAGGAGAAGCACATTCCTGTAATTCATTTTAGTGTAAATATACTAATTTTAAAAATGAAAAACTCTAAATAAAATGTGGTGGTTTGTTTTTTTTAAAGCTTTTTACCCCCCAATAAAACTAGAAAACAGAAAAAAAAAGTCAGTTAAAAATATTATTAAAAAATAGCCTTATCTGTCACAGAAAAAAATTCAGCAAAAATAATTTTGATAACTGAATAATAAAAATAGGGCTGTAAAACCACCACATGGGTAAAATCCCTAAAAAGTGTCCGGTCCTTTTGGATCAAAACAACCTGGTCCTTAAGGAGTTAAAAAAAGTTTTTTTGTTTTGATTCAGTTGATAGTCCTTATAGTCTTTTTCTCTGTGGTGATTAAAGTCACTTTGGGGTAGAAAAAGAGGTAATCCGGATAGAAAAAAAAATCTGAAAACAGAGTGCTGCACAAACATATAAAAGAATGTGTACTTACCTGACTTGATCCCTCGCCGCTCTGCTCCCCACTTGCTATGGCAGCAATGACGTCCCGACACAGAGACAGGTCACTGCCTTAGTTATGAGCAGCAGTCACACTTCCCTGGTGTCAGTGAAGTCATTGTTGGTTCGCTGTCTGGATAGCCCCCATTACTGCTTTTTTTTTTCCTGCCCTGATAACACCTTGAAGTTCACACCATTGATCCTCACCAGTTCTCCATGCACTGGCTTTATGGAAAGTCTTGTGGGGTTTTTTTGTGAAGCTTCAGCCAAGTGAAGCTTCATTTTATAGTATGGTAACGATACAGCCTGGAGCACTGATGGAAAAATATATTCCAAAGACCCCTTCCTTTTGAAAAGACCGCCACCTTATCCAGACCAAATTATTTGTTGGGGATTTTCAGTCGCACCATATATTATACATACTGGCCATCTTCCATGAAAAGATCAGTCCCCAACCAGAGGGAATGGGGGGGCTCGGGGATGGAGGAGAGACTCAGACAAGTGCCGCCTGCATGCTTTTAGTAAGGGTCCTTTTACATGGGACGACCTGTCAGGCGCAGATGCCCAACAGGTCGTACCAGGGATGATCCTTTTTGGGCTTTTACACATAGAATGAATGACAATCATTCAGATTCTCACTGGATCGCAGGAATCTGATTTATCTGCCTGTGTAAAAAAAAAAAGCCTTAAATCACTGTTTACAGTGTTTTTAGCTACATAAATCACATCTCCACTGCTCACATTTGCTGTACACTGATGCTAATATTTGTGTGTGTGTTAGGGGGGGTTCCCACTATGTTTTTCACTATGCTGTGGCATTTTGTCTGGAGTTTTGTCACAGGTGCAGAAAATAGCACTGTGTTGGAACCCCTGATTGAAAATGAATGGAACAATAAGCTGTCATTACTAAGGCGGGCACCATTTTGGTCTCGGTTTTACAAGGGTTCTGTTCATTTCTGTTCTATTCGGAGTATAGAATAATATAGTGAACTACATTATTCTGTTCTCCAAGTGTAACAGAAACAAACTCTCCATGTGAAATGGAAACAAACGTAACCCTTGTCAAGTGGACACCAAAGGGGTGTCTGTTTCACTAGTGATATTGAGTGGTTCTGTTTGTCTCTGTTTTGGGGGGTTCCGTCACAATGCTGTTTTCTGCACCTATGAGTGAACCTCCAAACAGAATCCCACGGCATAGTGAAAACAGTGGGAATGCTCCCTTAGACCGTGAGCAGGATCTGCACTTCTCTGTGTATCATATGTAGAAAAACAGCACAGCAGCACCTTCTCCCACCAGCTCTGAGTGAATCAAGAATCAGATGTGTGCCTTGCATAGGGGAATATGGGGGGAAATACGGGATCCAAGGCCTAAGATGGCCAGATATAGTGCTATTCCTCATGTACACACAGCAGCTTATTTTGAAAAGTCATCTGAAAAGTTGGATACATTTTAAGCAATCAGCAGGAGAGTAGCAGAAATGGTGTATGCATCCTATACTATGCCTTGCCTACTGGCCATATTATAAAAAAAACAAACAACAGGTTGCTTTAAAAAAAAAAGAAGAAAAAAAAAGCCCTATGCAGATTATTGAACGTGAAATGAGACAGAAATTGCTTTTAGCAGATCTGCTTCATTTAAAATATTGTTTGTTCTCATTGTCATCTGTGCAGTCTATAAGAGGGGGCGATGCCAGTCCAAGCTCTCTCCAGCAAGCATATGTTCATATGATAACACGACGAGCGGATCTACTTCTGATGCATGTACAACTGGGCCGGCTCACACAGTCGTGGTAGAACTGTCCTACAGAGCGCCGGTGACCGCGGGCAAGACGTTCTCCATGCTTTCACACACGTGAAGAGATGGCCCTAGGAAATGGACAGCTCGCTGGAACGCCAGTCCTTCATTTTGTCGCATAATTAATGCAGACTTGTAACTGCTGATTTGCCATATGGCTAACAGAAGGAGAAGACTGAGTGCTTACAGTATTCTGTTTTTTCAGAGACCTGCTCTATACAAATGTTACTGTTAATTTTGTATAATAGAGCGGAGGAGAGACAGCTTTTGTCTACCTTATCTGATACTACGGGGAGGGGGGGGGTTGTTTAAAGCTTTTTTTTCACAATGTATAAAAAGGACCAAAATCTTGTTAAATGGGAGTTCCACGGACTGTTGTTGCGCCCTAGAGTCAATGGGCTGCAATGTCCATCTGTTAAGTGCTATGTAAAAACTTTGTTCAGTAATGCCCCTTTTACCCTGGACGCTTTCCGTTTGATAGAGCACACGAGCGAGTGACGTCACCACTAGCGGTTCGCGCTTGTGCAGAACAGGCAGATTGTCGCTAAGAGTCGCTCAGCACTTCACATTCTATGTTACTCACTGAGCGGGGAGCATTTAGCCATAAGAAGAAGGGAGCGAACCAGGTTGAAACTGAGCGACAAACAAAAAGTGCATGATGGCTTGCGTTTAGACAGAACAATTATCGCTCACTTTCGTTCGTTTGAGCGAATTTTAAGCGACAATCGTTAGGTGTAAATGAGCCTTAAGACATATTTTTAAGACCAGCTTGATCTTAAGGGGTCCTGTCTTTCTATTTGTAGTCTTCTTTACCTTATATCCTGTACAAGACTTGAAAGCTTAAGGCCGTTCCCACACAACCGGATTTGAATTGCGAATTCCGCGATTGTATGATGTGCATTAGTGGGTCGTATTTGCTTAATATGCTTGTAAAAAAAAAATGCAGCATGTTCTATTTTACCGCAGAGCCTATTGTGCTGTATGGCCGAGGATATTGTATTAACAGTAAAAGGATTTGCACTGAGAGCACTGGCCCTTTAACAAATAATGCAGGAGAAATCATTGAAGATGATGGAGGAAAGGCAAACCTATTAAACAGTTTCTTTTCAAGTGTATTCACAAACGAAAAGGAAATGTCACACAAGATGCAGGGGAATAAAATGAACCCCTCACAAAATATTACATACCTAACACCGGAGGAAGTGCAGAACCGGTTAAAGAGGATTACAATCGATAAATCACCAGGCCCAGATGGAATACACCCAAGGGTTCTAAGGGAACTAAGTGATGTGATAGCTAGGCCACTATATCTAATAATTCTGGACACTATCAAGACTGGGGTTGTACGATTGGATTGGTGCATTGCCAAGGTGGTTCCAGTATACAAAATGGGTCAAGAAGAGAGCCTGGTAACTACCGGCCGGTAAGTCTCACTTCAGTAACTGGAAAAATATTCGAGGGGTTACTGAGAGACACCATCGTACAATACCTAAAGGAGAACAACGGAATAACTCTTCACTAGCATGGGTTCATGAAGGGTCGATCATGTCAGACCAATCTGATCAGCTTCTACAATGAAGTAATTCTAGGCTGGACCTGGGAGAGTCTGTTGCTCTCATATATCTGAATTTCTCTAAAGCGTTTGACACCATGCCGCATAATAGGCTGATATATAAAATGGGATAGCTCGGATTGGGTGAAAACATGTGTATCTGGGTAAGGAACTGGCTCACAGATGGAAAGCAGAGGGTGGCAATAAATGGTTCATACTCTGATTGGGCCACCGTCGCTAGTGGGGTGCCACAGGGTTCAGTATTAGGCCCCATTCTGTTCAATATATTTATCAGCTACCTGATAGAGGGACTTAACAATAAAATATCAATATTTGCAGATGACACAGAATTATACAAGATAATCAATGCAACGGAAGACAATGTACGGCTACAAACGGACCTGGATAAGATGGGGGCTTGGGCAGAAAAATGGCAAATAAGGTTCAATGTTGAAAAATGTAAGGTTATGCACATGGGCAGGAGAAACGGATGTCATCAATATACACTAAATGGGGTACTGCTAGGGAAAAGTGATATGGAAAAGGACCGGGGGGTACTAGTGGACTGTAGACTTAACTTGAGCAACCAATGCCAGTCAGCTGCTGCAGAGGCTAATAAGGTCTTGGGGTGCATTAAAAGGGATTAAAAAAAAATCTGTACTGCGCATGACCGCCTGTATGCATACGCGACCATACGCAATACAATTACACCTCATACACAAGATCACCGGCCAGGCTCACAGCTGGAATCCACTGCAGGCCTCCCATATGCGGAATCCGATCCGGTCGTGTGAGCCCGAAAAATACCTATATAAACTCATATATTAGGTAATGTTCATACTAGTTTTTTTTTCTGTCTCTTTTGAGCCCCATTGATTTAAATGTGACTTGATTCTGCCATAACAGTTCCTTTTATCTGCTATTCTGTTTTTTTTTAATCTTATTAGATAAAAATGCCCCTTTCTCCTTTTATGAACTACCTATCCTCTCCCCTGAATTCTACACTCTTCATTCACTCTGTTCACTGCTAAAATCTGTTTTGAGACACAAGACATATTATTAGGTCTCTGAGGGATCAGTTTACATGTTGCCCATAGAAGTGTATCGAAAGGAGGCGGAGAGGATGAAACAGTTGTAGAGTGAGACAGACAAATGCACAAATACTGCTGCTGGAGATGTTAGTAAGTTTTCCACCTCAGCTCTGCTGGATCCATACCTGCCCTGCTCTGTAATGCTGAATAAGGTCCAAGCATTGCTGCTTCTGAGTGTGTGCTGCAGAGAGATAGGAGAGCAGGATCTCCTATTCTCTGTGTGCCATGTATAGATGACATAGCAGCTAGGCTTCACCCACCAATTCAAGGAAAACTAAGAATTAGAGATATAGTCTGCAGAGGGGAAAGCTGGTGAAAATTGCAGGATACAAGTCATGTAATGGCCAGAAAAAGTGTTATTCGTTATGTGCACATACACAGCAGCTCAGCTTAAATGACAAGTTTGCTTTAACATAGGGCAGCTTCAAAACTAGACCTGACAGCCTGCCTGACTATCTCGACCATTAAAAATAGCAATAAAAACCTGAATGCATATGTCAACAGAGCCTATGCAAAACTTTCCTCAATACTGTATACTCACCTGGATGCTGTCTGATGCGTTTGCAGGTTTGGTATATCATTGGCACTGCTGGTGATCTATTAAGAAAAATCTATGCACTTAAACATTGTGTTTATCTAATTAATTTTTTCATATTTAACTGTTTGCATCCCTTTTTTGTTAACCTTTTGAAACCTATTGGCAAAGGCATATTCATGGTGTCCATATATTTTTCGGCTGGTAAATATACATAGAAATATATGGCTAGGTATTATGGCATTCATTTCTGCTTGGCATTCTTTGAGAAGGAGGAAAAATAATTTGATCCAGTGTGTAATGGACACCATCTGTTGTGAGATTGCTGTGCATGTTTTAACAGAAGGTTATGCGCTAGAGTTGACTAAATCCATTACCTACTATGATTTCAGCGCCGGCAGGATTTTCACATTACCAGGTCTGCTGACGGCTCTGCGCTCAGTAGATAAGTTCGGAGGGTTGGCTATGAGACTGCCCTTACTCAAAGATTCTGTAATAGTAATTGTGTCTATTAGTGGGGCTCCGCATGAGGCTGATTGAATGTATAATTGACTTGCAACTGCTTTTTACATATTGAATGAAGCACAATGGGGAGGCTGTTACTTCTTTAATTTTCATGGGTGCATATTTTATACACTTAATCTCTCATCTCCCATTTCAATAAAAAAAAAATTTATTTTGAAGGTGTAATTCTTGCATTTTTATGAAATTGCCCTCCCTGCAGCCTTTTGTTTATGTATGACCATGGAATGTCAGTGACATGTACACAAATTAGAACTAGAATTGCATGTTCTGGCAACTGATGCTATACATGTCTAATGCAGAGGAGTTCTGTCTAAGGCTTTTTTCCCGCGAGCGTATATCGGACACCGTTTTTCTCACTACGATCTGGGGAGTAAAAAAATCGTGAACGGGCGCACAAATCTAACGTTTGTGCGCCCGTTCAGACAGCATGGACCCTGGCGCATGTACGCCGAGGCTGCCATGCCCTCGCCCCTTTCTTCCCCCTCGCCGGCTCACCTCCGCTCTCCTCCCCTCTGGCAGCCAGCAATGGGAGGGGCGGGGAGGGGGCAGAGCTAATTGCCACCTTGTCCCGCTTCCTCACATTGCTGGCTGCGGACAAGGGCCAGGGAGTGGGCCGGAGTCATGCTGCTAAACTCACTCCCACCTCCTTTCTCCCGCTGCTGTCATTGGCTCCCATAGGAGTCCATGCAGTGGCTGATGTATTCTGGCCCAAAAGATAGTTCTAGAACTATCTTTTGGGCCCCTTGTAAAAACGCCCAGTGCTGTTACGTCGCAAAAATACAGCCATGTGATCTGATGCTTTGGAATCCAATGCACCAGATCACCGCGTATATCGGCTGACGGTGAAAATGGCGGGCCGATATACGCTCGTGGAAAAGAGCCCTAAGGCCCAATGTCCATGGGCGGATTTGATTTGCAGAATTCACACGGGTCACCCGTGTGGAAGATCCACGGTTCAAAGTGCCCATAAGGAAGCATTGGCATCCAGAATTGAACTAAATCATGCAGATTTGATTTACGGACTGTTTAGTGCGGAAAACAAATCACAGCTTGCTCCATTACAGTGCGGATGGGCTCAATAGAAGTCAATGTGCGCGAACGATCCACATTGCATCCGCAAATACAATTGTGGATGCACTGCGGATTGGAAGATAAAATCAACTTGGGAGATGGGGTTGTAGATTTTTTTTCTGCGCGGAAAAACAATTACATCTGCGATCTCTCACAAATGGTTTCCGTAGGTCTCCCGTTACGGAACCCGATCCGCTCTTATAGCATAGGAAAAGATATTTCTAAAAAGCACAGGGAGCAGATAACTGACTCACTTTTTAAACTTTCCGCTGATTCAGTGCCTCTCCACCAGAGCCCCAAGGGTTGGTTCCATAAACCTCTGCAGTAGTCGCATGCTGTTCATAATTCACGTGACCGCTGCAGCTAATCCCTGGCCCCAGCTCTAATGTGTGCATGAATTGCATGTGACGTCTGTAGGACTGTCTTTTTTTTCTTTGTCGTCTTCTTTTTTTTGTCATTTTTTTAATATTTTCTTCTATTCATTGTCTTTTGTTTTTTCTCTTCTTTGTTACTTTTTTCTTTATTTTCCTCTTTTCTTTTTTTCATTTTGTCTTTTTTTTTTTTTTCTTTCTTTCTTTATTTCCTTTTACTTTTCTTTCGCTTCCCATGCTCTTATTTATGATGAAAAAATTAAAAATCTTGGACAATCCCTTTTAATATGAGAGGAGTGAAACTGTGGGTATTATGCCAGGCCTGTTGTGTTTTGGAGGTGCGTAGCCACACAAGGTTTTGGTTAGGAAAATGCAATTACCAGTACACCAGGGCATTACCGAACAGCTCCTCATTTGTGACATTTTTGGACATTATGAGTGTGGCTTAGATGAGGAGAGTGGGGACTCCCACATAATGCAACATATAATGGGCATGCTGGGGATCAGGAAACCCACAGCATAACCTAAATTCTATGTGGATTTTTCCCACTCTGTGGATGAGGGTTCAGGAAAATGCTGTTCACAAGTTTTGTACTGTAATCTGTGACAAATCCAGCACCTCTGCACGTGGCCTAAAGGACTAAACTACTCTGCTATGTAACAACCCTTGTCGGAATATGTTGATTTCATGTCTTGTCTTTTGTATAACTTTAACAGCTTAAATGACCTTTTTACCTAACTTTTCTAACTTTGTCCCTGTTTTAGTTGCCATCTGATTGTTCGCTCACTGCTGACATCTCTGCCATCCCACATATGGCTTGCTGCACCCTGGATAGCGTTTACCTTCTGATGGGTCGTGAACTGGAAGACTTGGAAGAAGTCCCTGCAGGCAACGTCTTGGGTATGTCTTGATTCCTTTTTGTCTTTTTTCTTTCTACTACATGATGAATTAGTGTGATAATTCAATATTAACTGCATTGTGAGCGTCTTGCTTAGAGAATCCTATCTTCCAAACATAAATTCGCGGTCTGTCATACAATGTAAACTTCGTCTTGCATGGGTTATCAGGGTATATCATTTTTAATATCTAGTAATCCACTAATATCTACCGCATGGTACACAGCATAAAAAAACCAGTATAGCCATCTGACCAAAATGAGGTAGTCATTTCTCAACTTTGATAGATCCCTGTTCTTAAAAGCAGGTCGCCCACTCACATCTGATTGTCATCCCACTGATTGAAGGCACCTGACTCTAATTTCACCTTCAAATTGTTATCTGCTAATCTTAAAGGTTCACATAATTTTGCTATTCTCAGATATATGATATTGGATCATTGTCCTTAATAAATAAATGACCAAGTCTAATGTTTTGACTCATTTGTTTGATCTGGTTCCCTTTATGTAGTTTTAGGACTTGTAAAAAAAATGTGATGCAGTTTTAGGTCAAATATAAGTAGAAATATGGAAAATTTTGAAGGGCTCACAAACTTTTTTGAGCACTACTGTATAGGAATACTCTACTACTGTTGACTAGGTATTGCCATGTGGCTTAGCTGATAGATTTTTATTTTGGGTACCTCTATTGTTGATTAGTGAAATTAAGATGTAAAGAGGGCCTGTCATTGGATGGAATCAGTGGGGCTGGCTCGTTGGATGGCTCTGCAGCCACAAACTTTCTGAATCCCCATCTTCTCCCTTTTTTCTTCCATACTCTCCTTTACCCAGACAGGCTCTTCTTAGGGTCTGGCTCTCGACCCTCTCAATTTGTCAAATGGGCAGTCCCTGACACTGAGTAGAAGAGGGCTACCGGGCAGTGGGGACCTCAGGCACATGCTTCAATAGACTCACCATGGGGGAACCCTGGGGTGGCCAGTTCTATTTAATTAACTTTATTAACACAAAGCTTTAGCAGGAACAGCAGTAGTATCTTTCTTCACTTCAGCCATCTGATGCTGAGCTTCATGGATGGATAGTGCAGGATTTTCATCAGTAACACGGCTCCTTTTTCTCTCTGTATTTCACTAGATCTATAGTCTCCCGGTTGCAAGCACTCACGGTAGCCCATGGGTAGCACCTCCGGCAGACAGCGTCAACTTATAGCATTGGCTTTGAAAGAAGGGATGCACTCTCAGAGGTATTTCCTCAGGAATCTCTGCAATTCATTGGACTTCTTTTTTTTTTTTTTTTAGCAAGCTTCACTTCTCACAGGCCATAATAATTACTATTCGGCACACACTAGAAATGCAGCCCCGTCATCTCCTTCAGCACAGGAGAGCTCCTCTAATTTGGACCTTTCTCCCAGTCAATCAGTATAGCTATAAAGGTCCTGGCAGCTCACTGCATCAGAGCAGTATTAGATCAGAACATGTGACCTCCTCAAAGGTCCTTACAGGTATGTCTAGTTTAGCTGTAATTACATGTTGGTGGTTTAACCCTTTACACAAGCTTTGAACCATCAGCAACTTCTCCATTGAGCAACTTGAAGGTACAAACTTAAAGCAACAGATACACAACATTTTCTTATCAACGATAAAGTCTTTAATTGGTGCAGATATGCTAACACTACTGTTAGTAACACAGTGAGAAGGTTAAAGCTCAAGGCCTTATTAAACCTGTTTACATTCCCCACTTTTTACCCATTACCAGTCCGGCGATGACGAAAACCACACAAAACTGTAATAAAAATGTAGCAGTTGTAGTATACAGTTTGGTTACTTTGGAAACCCTCTTACAGTGACCTCGGACATCGCCCCCGACAGCGAGTGCAGGGACTGATCTCTTATAGCAGTGGGAGTCGGACCTAAGGAGAGCTTGTCCAGGCGATGGAAGGTGAGGATGGAGTCAGCAGGGCCACAGCTGCAGTGTCGGCCCCGATGATTGTATCCAGTAACAGCAACTCTTTAATTGAGATTGCAAAAACACAACGTTTCTTTTCCTTATTGAATAGTCAGCACATTTCAGTAGGACTGCGCCCCATTCTTGCCATCGGTATGATCACCGCCTATGCTACCCACCGCTCTTATAGTGCATGCGTAATGCTGTCAGAATGACTCTTATATGTTGTGGCATTCTTGTAAACAGTCAATCAGTGATAAAATAGGCTAAATATAGGATGTGTGCGCTGCCATCTGGTCATGTGAAATATAGTGGAAGTTAACTTTCCAAAACTGTGTCATGGAAAGTTAGAATTTCTTCCAGATGTGTGAGCCTGTTGTTTTTTTTTTTTTCTATTCTTAACTTCAAAACTTTTTCCAGAATGTGAGGAAACCTCCATCATGCGGTAACGTGATATTTTAAATCGGTTCAAGAACTAAACGTGAACAGTTATTGCAACTGAAGGGAAACTCATTATTTAATGCTTGTACATTAACCACTGCAAATCAGTAGACTGAAAAAAAAAGTTTACCTTTGATGAGCCGCTGTTTACTCTTTTTACCTTTAATTCTCCCTGTTATAAGGGAAAGCTATTTTAAAAATGGCCTCATCACTATACCCTACTAACAGCATGAGGAGAGAAACTATGGGTACTTTTCCCTATATTATGCCTATGAAGATCGCAGCAGTCAAGATGGAGCAGCTGTAAGGAACTTAATTTCCTTCTCGCCATTTTTTTTTCAATGCCCTAATTAGAGGGGGCGACACTCATCTAAACGACTGCACAAGCGCTGACGTCGCCGCTAAAGTTGTTCGCACCCATACAGAGCGTTTAGACAGGCAGAGATCACCGCTGGATCGCCGGCTTCTCACTTAGCGCTTCACATTCACATATGTGCATTCTATATGAAGCGCTGAGTGTTTATATTCGGTGAGAAGCCCACGATCCAGCGATAATCTTTATGCTGAGTGATGGTCAGTGATAACTAATAGTAAACGTTTTTTTGGAGACGATTATCACGCATTTTAGTTAGTTTGAACTCGTTTTGAGCGATAATCGTCCCGTGTAAATGGCCCTTAAGGCAACAGAGCCCTCCCATAATCTGCAACTCATATAATGTGTCGGTAGTGTTGTGGCTTCCATCAATGCTGCAGCAAAATCAACATTAGGGCCAATACAGATGTAGTAGCGCAATTGTTGCAGATTGTCCAGAAAATCTGCAGCAGAATGTAATACAATGCTTGTGAATGAAGGTTTACCAAGCCCGTATCACATGGCAGAATCTGTGTGCATGGTAGACTGGCCCGTATTTTGCAGATTTCCAGCGGGTTACACACTTTACAGTGCAGAAGTTGGAATCTGCAGCACAATCTGCTATACGACTTCCAGCTTTATTCTAACTGCAGGGAAAAAAAGTTTGCATTATTTGAATCTAATAGAACAAATAGAGAGTAAATGGGCCGCTGCTATCACTAGGCTATGCTTCTGTGTCTTACGTATAGCCTTCTCTGTCCCCAGCCAGTACATGATTCCTCTCTAGTACTGACCTGGGAGAACAGTTTCTGTGTCATTAGGTCTATGATGCAAGGCTATAGAGCAGGGAAGGGGGATCATTACTGAAGGAGCAGTATTTTAGGTAAATTGACCGTTCATTGAGGAGAGTGGGGGTTTTTCTCCCTCT
Organism: Eleutherodactylus coqui; assembly: GCF_035609145.1. Classification (NCBI taxonomy): domain Eukaryota; kingdom Metazoa; phylum Chordata; class Amphibia; order Anura; family Eleutherodactylidae; genus Eleutherodactylus; species Eleutherodactylus coqui. Next base: position 238,235,681 of record NC_089838.1, read on the forward strand.
ATTCAACTTGCCCTGTAAAAAACTGTTTTACAATCCGGAGAATGCTGATGCTATTATAGAATGGCTAATGAGACATGGCTTAATTTTCTGTCACCCTACATTGCTTTTCAGTTATGTTGGAAAAAATATTTTTAGAAAGAACCTAAAAATTCTGCACACATGGTTGTTTTGTAACAATCACAGAAATGAACAGTGACTGGTCCTTCTTGGAACCTGTCCCTGATTTAGAAATGAATGTCAAATTATCGTAAATGCTTCAGTCCTTCTGAACTTGTTTCTTACATGTTGTGTTAATGATTTTCAAAAAATATCTTAAAACACCTCCTCGTTGCAGTATAAATGCATCCAGAGCTTTACCATCTTTCCTTATGGCAATATAATCACCTCCTGAGCTTCACCAACCCTCCCTATTGCAGTGTTATCACCTCTTGAGCTTCAACACCCTCCCCATTGCAGTTTAGTCACCTCCTGAGCGTCACCATCCCTCCCCATCGCCGTGTAATCACATCCCGATCTTCACCAACCCTCCCCATTACAGTTTAGTCACCTCCTGAGCTTCACCATCCCTCCCCATCGCCGTGTAATCACATCCCGATCTTCACCAACCCTCCCCATTGCAGTTTAGTCACCTCCTAAGCTTCACCAACCCTCCCCATTGCAGTTTAGTCACCCCCTGAGCTTCACCATCCCTCCCCATTGCCGTGTTATCACATCCCGATCTTCACCAACCCTCCCCATTGCAGTTTAGTCACCTCCTAAGCTTCATCAACCCTCCCCATTGCAGTTTAGTCACCTCCTGAGCTTCACCATCCCTCCCCATCGCCGTGTAATCACATCCCGATCTTCACCAACCCTCCCCATTGCAGTTTAGTCACCTCCTAAGCTTCACCAACCCTCCCCATTGCAGTTTAGTCACCTCCTGAACTTCACCATCCCTTCCCATCTCAGTGTAATCACATCCTGGCCTTCTTCATCCCTCCCCTTCTCAGTGTAATCACCTTCTGATCTTCACCAACCCTCCCCATTGCAGTGTAATCACCTCTAGAGCTTCACCAACCCTCCCCATCGCAGTGTAATCACATTCTGATCTTCACCAATCCTTCCCATTGCAGTTTAATTCCCTCCAGCACTTTGAAAACCTTCAAATATATCTTTCCACTCCACCTCCGCAATATATGTGTATGTGTGACCTAGTGTATGTTGCCTAGTCTCTCCCCCACCACAATAGACAAGATTATTCAAACCTCTCTACTTGCCCAGAGAGAGGTTCAAGCTTAAGGTGTATTCATTACACGGAACAATATCGTTCAAAAAATCACTGGGTCGTTCCAATTTGAATTATCATTCAGTGTAAATGAATCATTAGCTCGTTCACTAATCATTCAGTTTAAAATACTAATCGTTCAGTCGTTCATTCACTGATACACTGGCTATGAATGACTGAACAATTTAGCGAGCAATCAATTTATCTGCCTGTGTAAACAGGCTGCACGAGCGGACTCTGACATTGGTCACTCGTTCGAATGATAAATCGCTCTACTTAGAATCCCACTTACTCTCACACTTAGACTTGTGCTTTCTTTCACCCCACTGCCTGTAGTGCTAATGGCCAGCAGCTAATGAATCCCTAATGTGATACCACAGCTATATGGTGCAAAACCTAAAATACTCCGTTTTCATGTAAACAGCCAAATGAGTTAATTTTGAGCTTTTCTGCACATTCACTAAATCACATCTGATCTCACAAACTACTTAGAGGAGACAGAATGACTGTGACATGTCAAGTCAATACGCCATCTCTGAAGACCACGTCTGAGCAAACCCTGCCCCACCACCTCCTTTCATTCATTTAATAGCGAGTATTCGGCACTGGGAAAATAACAGCACACACAAAGGAGGCAAACACCGCCGCCGTGATTGGGAGGCATTTGTCATGGCGGTTAGCAGTGATTTCTGTTTCAAGGTAATTTGTTTAAGAACTTCAAAGGAAGCCTAAGTGTCTCTCCTCAGACTCACGGAGACGTTTCTAGCAGATTATGCAGCAAATTGGGGAAGCCGCTCTGTAGCTTAGTAGTATTGCCCTTTGCTATTAAATGCTTGCTATATGGAATGAGCGTTTAATCTTGGATGACTGTATTTGCAAGGTTTAACCGTCGAAATGCTGGAAGACGTGCGCTTCAAGGCGTTAACATCACAAGCTTGCTCCTAACATTTGGGAAAGATTTAATGAAAATCCATTGCAATTTTTTTTTTCTCCCTCTCCGCTAATTTGGGTTTTTCTGTAGATGCCTACTAACAAGGCCGAATGTGCTGGGGCCTAATAAGCCTTCATGTTACCTTTTGGTCTTTAGCAGCCTGTAACGATCAAAGAGCAGTTTTGATGTAAAAGCTGGTAAAACGATGACAAGAACATTAGCATGTGGTCATTGGCGGAGCAGAAATCCCACAAAATATCCTACATTCAGTCTGGAGCGTATTTTTAACGGGAAGGGCTCAGCTTGGTGCAAACTCTAAGGCCGTTAATGAACCATTAAAGCTCAAACGGGGAAAGGGAAAATGAAAATCTTTCTACTTTTGGAATATGCTTCTTTTCTTCTTTTGATGTTCACTTCCATTTATTGGTAAACTAATTTGTAGATTAAGGGAAAACGATGACCTTAGCAAAAATATCTGTATTACAACTGAACCCAAATGATTAATTAACCCCCTTAATACTGTAATTTTATAAATGAGAATTTTTTTCCTATTCTGCTGGAGTAGGACTACAAAGTGGAAGCCAAAATAATGAGCTCTGTACTATATCTTGTTGAATATAATGGCGCTTTCTCTTATAATGAAGCACCTTTCTCTGCATACATACTTGACAATTGCAGTCTTTAAGGCCTTATTCACAGGGCTGTGCTTGTGTATTTCCTGAACCCATAATAAGCAGTTAGGCTATACGCACAAGCGTTTTTTGACTCTGACCAATGTGAAAAAAATTGCAGAATGTCCTTTTTTCGTCTATACCACAAATGAGAATTGTACGGATTGGATAGCACACAGATGAGCATCTGTGTGCTGTCCGATGCGTGGTGCGCCCAAGGTTTCTCTTAATGCCACATGCATATGGACATGTGAAACCGGCCATAGGGCCCATTCTGACTGCCTTATTTATGGTCCGTGTGTGGTCTGTGTATTTCACAGACAGCACTTGGACCCATTATAGCCAATTAGGCTATACACACAGATTCTTTTTTACATGGACCAATGATCCGTGTGAAGAAAATGTGTTCTGTTTTCATCCTTATCGGGAGACGGGAATTGGGCGTGCAATGTCCACTGTCCACAAGGAATGGACATCACGGACGTGTGTATAGGCTGTCCAGTGAACGTTCTGCCTGAGAATCATGGGCACAACTTGCATATGACCGTGTGAATCTTGAAGTGTGTGAATCCTCAGTCTCTCTGAGGAATCATATTACATAGCCCAGACTTGAATAGAAGCAAATGGGCAGCTATTGGGTGTGCCGGACACATTTCTAGTAAATGTATGAAACTATATTCCTTCTGAATCTGTAGATTGTGCCTCCGTCTGAGAGCCTAAGGACACAGCGTAGAGGACTGGACTCGTAGCACTCTATGGATGCTTTACGATAAAACTTCTCGGTGAGGATTCGGCAATGAAAAGTTGCAAAAACAGTTGTAAAAAATATGTAAATTGGTGTTTTCAAAAGCCCATTCACAAGTAGCAGAAAAATTCTGCACAGTTTCTCAAATGTGCTTGATGGGTGTTAACCTACAGATCTGCCACAGATTTATTCAAAGGGTGGGATGCTTATAAAAGTCCTCGTTTATCGTGCGCAGGTTTTGCTGCAAAATTGCAATAAAATCTGGAGTGTAAATATTCTTCCGCATCTGAGCCCCAGAGAAGGTATTGGCCTGCTTTTGGATAACTAATTTAAACTAAATAGATGTAAACAGGTGAAACAAGACAGATCGGGCTGTCCGACAGATGGACCAGAGAGTCCTGCAGAGGACTCGGGTACTGATCTGGTAAGAGGCCCCGCCAATTCAGCAAAGATCAGTTGCTTTGGGAGTTAATCAGTTTCTTGGCTGTCTCTGCAAATAAGCTAGATTTCTTTTTGATGATAGGACTGGTGTATAATGCCAGAAGAGCTAATCACCCTCCAAACTGAACATGAATCATGTCTCTGGTGAGTCTGATTCTTTAAGGAGGCCTCTCTGTATTCCATCATGTACATTGTTTTGCATCAGGGTTTTGGTGGATTGTAATACAAGCGGCTTGCAGACTGACTCTCCCTCCAGATCGTTAGTATGCTGGACTGATGGCTTAGGACCTTTTTATCTTTCACTTTATCACTGGATCGTGCGAAACTGAATGATAACTGTAGAATTACTGCCAGCGACTGAATGGCAAAACATTTCTTTGCTTATCTTCGTTGTTCAGTTTAGGCTGGCATGAAAATCTAACCACCATCGGCCTCTTTATTGTGAATCCCCGACGTGATGCGCCTTTATTCACTGAGTGTTCATCACTCCTGCGTCAAGGCACAAGAACAATAATCTTTAGGGTGACTTGTTGAGTGCTTAAGCCCCCCAACAATCGTCCCGTGTAAAAGGGCCTTTAGTTTCCTTCTTCTCTACTGAAAGTTCTTATCAGCTGATTTATCACCTCAACCCAACTTGTTGTGTAGAATGGAGGCCGGATCCGGCATCTTTGATTGGCTGAGTGCCATATCGATCATAGTTTCTGAGCCAGTCAGAGATGCTACATCCTGACTCTCATGGGCAAACTGTGACATCTGTAGGCCTAGACGGTTGGACAGGTTGGACAGCCATGGGCACTCAGGAGCCTCAAGCCCTGGGGGACTACCAATATGAAAGGGTTCTCCGATGCGGTTGAGCGCTCCACTCTCGGTTTGGTAGGTACTACACGTGTGCACATTTATTTCTGCATGTGTATAGCTGCAGTGTCTACTACTTCTTTATGTAGGAGAAATTTATGTATGGAAAAGCGGACATGTTTGTGGATGTGTATGTAAGGGCGCTTTCACGTCAGCGCTGGGGATTCTGCTTTCCTGCTCCGTTCAGCCAAATGCTTCCGACGGAACCGAACAATGCTGGGCGCACCCCATTGACTATATGGGGTCCGCCACTTTCTACCCATCTGGCCAGCTTTTGGATGGAAGACAATGCAGCTCTTTTTCTTCCGGTATTTTCAGCCGCCTCCGACCGGATGTGAAACCAGCCTAAAACTGTGCGTGTTTTGTGTATAATTAGAGTAATTAGATTGTGTTTGTTGTCTGCTACATCTACTCGATGTTCACATCACATCATTCTGAAGGTTCCGACTGGTGGGGAGCCCACAATCCTCACTCAGCCCAGAGCCCGTGGTGGCCTGCTAATAGACCCATTGTTTCAGATGGACTAAGGTAAGCCATTGAATATCTAAACCATGTGTCAGAAGTATATATAGCCCTTTTAAACAACAGTAACCCTGCCAATTTATTTGAAGAAAGGTTACTGCTGATTCATGGGATCTGAAGAAGACATTTGTTCTAAATTAGTTTTTCATCATGTGTTCACAGAGCTAAATCGTTTTCATCTTGCCTCCTTTTTGTGTGTAGCCTCATCATATTCTAATTGTTACCAGCGTTGTGAATAAAGTAGAAAATTACCTGCTTCAGTTATATCTGACATGGTGTCACTCTTCCCGCTGCGATTCTGAAAGGGGATTTTTTTTCTAATTTGGAGGATTGAATACATCTTCAATTAGATTAAGGATGTTTTTACAGTTTTCACACTGGTTTGTCAATTCACTTTTATATATGTTTGATTGCTTTTGGCTACTTTTCCTGCTGCTTTGCATTGTGGGTAAATGTAGATTTATTTACATTTGCATAGTTGTGCTGACTTCAGAATACTAGAATACGGCCATTTTTAGGCTGGAATCGCATGGGAAGGGGAAGGGGGGTTCCAACAGTTTTTGACGGTCTTTTGAGCCCAGTAGAAGATAAACTACAAAGAGAAGGAAAAGTTTAAAGCAAAGACTGATCCAGATATGTCCACCCTCATCACGGTTTGACTTTGGTTAAAGGGTTTTTTTGTTCCAAGATGCACCTCTTTGACCTTGCAGGACTCAGGGTGGGTGATCAGTCCCACTTTCGGCACCCCTCACAAACATCTGCTGCAGCCAGTCATAAACCTCAGCGATGGAATGCTTTGACAAGTTATCTGAAGCCATTGGGAAGCTATTGTTGTATTAGCCCTGGTTCACATTGGCATCAGAGTTTCCTTTCGGAGCCTCCTTTGCTGGTTTTCGTTAAAATGCTGGATGAAATAGTGCTACATACAGTGCTATCTTGTCTTGTAGAATGCTGCATGGTTGAACAGACCCCATTGTAGTCAATGGAGTCCGTTCAGCCCTGTTTGCTCCATTCGTCTGAGGGATTCTGTTTTCCTGCACCCATAATGGAGCAAGAAAATGGAAAACCAAAACGTCAATGTGAACGAAGGTTTATTGCAACGCAATATAAGCCATTGAAAAGCTACTGAAAGGGCAAATAAACTGGCACAAAGCATTTTCTTAATGCATTGAGTCAAGTAAAATTTACATCTGTATATTCAGAGATTGTTCCGTAAGCAAACTGTTATTTCTGGTGAAAGCTGGGACATTCAACCAACTGAGAAAATTCCCAATGGGCCGGTTGAGTCCTGGGGCTGGCAGAGCGACGGATTTTGGTGAAATGTAAAAAAGAGAAAAAATATTATGCTCTCGCTCCTCCCGCTCCTGGTTTCTGCAATCCATGCCTGTACAGCTCAGCCTGGGAGTTCTGGGGTCGAGCGATCATGTGAAATGTACGATCGCTCCACCCGGAAGTCAGGTTTTTGAGGTTTTTTTAAACTATATCTCAAGGACACAGCTACTGAGGGGAGTGGTTGGGGCCTATGAAGGGCATTTTTAATGAGTGGGGGCCTATATGGGGAATTCTGGAGTGGGACCTATGAGGGACATTATTATATATGTGGGGAGGGGCACTTTAACTGTGTATGGCACATGAAAAGTGTCACTTATGTGGAGCCTACAGAGAGCACCGAAAGGGGGATACTATTACTATATAGGTCACCTCAAGTGGTATTACTACTATCTAGGGCACTATGGGTAGGGACATTATATTGACATTTTGAAAATGAAGCTAGATCCATCGAAAATTAAGGGGTCAAGGATGTCTGTGTGTCAAGTTCTGCAGAGACCAGTTGTGACTTGAAGAAGTCATCATGACAGTAGGGGCCAGATGAAGAAAAAGGCAAAAGTGAACAACTGCAGTAAAGTGTTACGTCACCTTTCATCATTTGATATAACGATACTGGATATAATGGTAATCATTTATATGGTCTGCAAAGTGCCTGAATCTAGTATATACTGCTATATGGTCACTGTATGGGGGAAGGGGTTATATTGATCTTTGTATAGATTGTTTTTCAGCATATTGCCCTCGTATAGTGTTATTATTGGTAGTATTGATCTTTATAGTGGTCTTTATGCACTGACAGTATGCTGGTATTAATCACTATGTGGTGATGATGTGATCATGGTGTGGCGGGATTATCGGGCCTTATATAGTGGTGGTATTGGTAATTGGTCTTGGTATATAGAGTTTTCTTTAGTGACAGTATGGAGGTATTTATATGGGTCATGATGATTGCATTAATACTGTGTGTCCGGTTTAGTTTTCTTCACTGCTACAAAATTTTAAAAAAAATTTTTTTCTTTTTTTCTTAACTGTAATTTTTTTAAAAATAAACTTTATTAACATTTATTCCATTCTTTAATTAGACCCACAGTGTGATATTTGTTATGCTCAGTATAGCAAAGAATTATTCCATGTGTGTCTAAAACTACAGAACAATCTACTGGTTGTGCTGAAGGCTCATCCTAATAGGCCTGCTGGGGGGGGGGGGGGTCTTCAGCATTCTTCAGTTGCATTTGTGGGGGGTCGATGAGGACAAAGAGAGCTCCCTTCCTCTGTCTAATCACCTAGATGCCATGGTTGCTATTGACTGTGGCATCTAGGGAGTTTAATGACAGGGATCAGAGCTTTTCTGATCCTTGCCATTACAGCTCGGCTATCGGCCAACACAGGGCGCAGGTCACATGACATGTCTTCTGTCATAGAAGCTAAAGACGAGCCAGTCTATGATGTTCATTTACGTCATGGATGTACTACATGGTTTCTTTGCCACCTTTTGAACCAACTTTCGTAGGGTTCTCTCATCAGTTCTCCTCTTTCCATCATGTCCTGGAAGGCTCTTGGCTGTTCCATGAGTAGCAAATTTCTTGATAGAATTTAGAATTCTTGAAGCCAGGATGCCAAAGTCTTTGGTTTCCGTTTTCCTGCCACATCTCTGCTTTTTCACAGATCCCAACAAATCTTGAGGTATCAGATCTGACATAGGACGCAATCATACGCCCAAATGGGTAAAATGCTGTGAGGATCCCGCAGCGTCTTACTGGTCTGCGTGATGCCAGCCGAGACCGCGTATGGCAGTGATCGCACTGTTCACGACTGCGTATCTCGCCCGCAGTCATGCGCAATGTGACTTTTTTCAGATTCTCCGTTCTGTTTCATAGCGGGTTGCATATGTATCATCGTCCATACCCAATATATTGCTCGTGGACAATGTTGCATACACTGCCCATAGGGAAAAAAAAAGGCTTCTCACGCTGCGTGGTACGTGATGAAAAAGAGCGTGCTGCCATCTTTTTTCTTGCACATATCTACACACAGTGTATATAGGCTAACGTGCATGGATCAATCAAAATCCATTTGCTTTCATTGACTCCATTCACCACGTATCAAGCACTGTTGGGAATGTGTAGCAGCAGCGGACAGGCAGTACAGTAATGTGAACAGAGCCTTGGGCATGGGGTTGGTTTCTTTAAGAGGGGATCTATAGAACAATTTACCTTTTAGTTTCAGGAAAACTCCATCTGGCATGTATTCAGCCAGTAGTTTAATTTAGCAGCTTAGCTGGCATGTACAAGAAGAGTGGTGTGTAATTACTGACTATTGTTCCCCTCACTCCTCCAGTGTTACTGTGTTACCAGTCAACCACAGTAATGAGCCGCTGCATTATTCTCTTCATATACATTAAGGGCTATGTACACCTCACCACCACATTGTTATTTTCACAAAGATGGTTTCCATTCACTGACATTTTTAACCCCTCCCTGATACAGCCATCTTTCATCTTTTTTTTGTATATATATAACCTCTGCCCTCCCAGAACCATTATTTTTTACCTTTCTGTTGCCATGGCCATGTCAGGGCTTGTTTTTAGTGTAATGTGATATATTTTTTAATGCCACCACTTAATGTACCATATACTTATTGAGAAACTTTTTAAAAACTTTTTTTGTGCTGTGTAATCCCCCCCCCCCCAATTCTAACATTGCTTTATTTATGTTGTTTTTATTGTTCTTGACTGTATGCTGAAAATGACTTAAAAAATATATTTTACTAGTTTTACAAAGTATATAAACTTTTTTTTTTTATAGCCTTAACATTATTTTACGGTTGTTGAGAATGTGTGAGGATGAGCACTGTGTCTCCATTGGGGCAAAAACTGGTGTCTGATGATCAGTATACTGAGGCCGTATTCGCACAGCCGATATGCCTGCCCGAGTTCTGAGACCGGCAGAACTTGCACGGAAAATATTTATTTGAATGAGTTCTTTCACACAAGCAAATTTGGCCTTTAAACAATGGTGTGAGTTTGAAAAAATTGCTCCATGTTCAGTTTTCATTGTGAGTCTCGCACAAGAGTGGGATATATTATATCGGCTGTGTGACTACGGTGATGACATGGTGTAATATTGGCAGGTTGAACAGCCACAGAAGGCGCTGTCACTCACACTCACACACACACTCTCCTAACATGTGACTTGGGTGCAACCGGAAGAGGTTTATCTAAATCACTCAATCTTGCACTTAATTTCCACCCAAGTTGCAAATTGAGCATAAATCCCACCCCACCACAGTCCATGCACCCCAGATTACTGGTCGCCACCACCCCAGGTTCCTTGGCCTTTACCTCAGGGGGTGGCAGTGAGTATTGTGGGGTGTATGGACTGTCTGGGTGGGATGTATGCTCCATTTCATAGAATCATAGAATGGTAGAGTTGGAAGGGACCTCCAGGGCCATCGGGTCCGACCCCCTGCTCAGTGCAGGATTCACTAATCATCCCAGACAACATTTGCAGCCTGATGACCTGTATCATGACTGTACAGCTGGTTCACACGAGCTTGTTGTAAAACGCTGCATGTGTAATGTAGCGTCTTACCGCTGTGTGTGCTGGCGTATCACTGCAGCACGCATCTGGCCGTGGACATTAGCCCTTAGGATGAGAGGTTAGTGTTTGTGGAACTAAAAGCCCCAGCATGACCAGTGAGGACAACGGCAACCACCATTTCTACCTTTAGCGTGTTATTGAGGAAAATAAACTTTGGAATGGTCTGCTGTCTGGCATAAATAACATATCTAATAGTTTGGACCTGTACACTATGGACGTGGCGATACTAATTATTTCTTTTTTATTACTTATTTATTAATGGTTTTTGGTTGATCCTGTTAGGGGACTTGAACATGTGGTTCACCTAAAGGAGGTAAAGATCGTGGCTTCCATTGGACTGGTAAACTCTCAGCTGTATTGAATACCTTAGTCTGCTGCACTCTTCCATACAGAGGCATCATACAAGAAAGCGGTATGGCGCTTGATATACTGTTTATAACATGGTGACGTATACCACTGTATGGTTATGCGGTGTTGTATGTTGGTGGTATACGTCATTAATCCTGCAGACGCAGAGGTGAATGAATGATTAATACCACGGCACACTAGAAGAGTTTGTTCCCCTCGAGAAACAGATGTCGGTATATCAAGAAAACACTTTCATTATCCTGCGGTTTCAACTAAAAACGTTTGGTACGGTGTTAGCCAGTAGAGCAATGTGGGGTTGTTCTCAGCAAGAGAAACCAAGTAATCTTGTAGATATAATAGCTTTTAATGGCTAACAAAAATACATGATGTTATAGTGAGCTTTCCAGCCCACTCAGGAACAGTGCGGATATCACGATTACCACTGTCAGTGCAGAATACATTTAATAGAACAGTTGGCAGTGCCAGGCATTAAGCAGCTGGCATGTATAATACCATATTTGAGGCCAATATTCTCCTTTGGTGAACCTTTCCTTATCGGACATTAAGGAACTTGCACTTCCAACTCTTCTCTTACAGGCCGCTCGATGATGAATCACTTCTTTTACAAGCAGCAATGTGAACAGGGAAATGTGTGCTGTTTTTTTGTGCATGCCCTCCCCAGCACCTTCATGGAGAGTATCATGGTGTCTGTCAGCACACTACAGTACTCTGCTGACAGTGCCAGGGAGAGCAGCCATAGGGAATGTGCCTTCCCCGCACCAGCTCTCTTCTGTTTTCTGAGTTGGTCTTGTATCTGCAGTTCCCTCATATAAGTAAAGGTACGCACTCCAAATATTACCATACTATGTGATGGTGCGGGAAATAGCAACAGTATAAGAGAAACCTTGTACTGGGCATGACCGATGGCGAGCCTCCGCAGTCATACCCAATACAGAAAATTCAGGTACGCAGGATGATGACCGGCCAGCTTCACAGCCGGAACCTGTTGTGTGAAGCCTGCCTTAGGGTTTGGGTTCCTCTTAACACCCTAAAGGCATCGCCTATATTTGTCATGAGGACACAACGATTTTTTTTATAGGATTTTCATCTCACTTCTCAAAAGCCATTATTTTCCGTTGACATGGCTATATGAGGGTTGTTTTTTTTCGTAGCAAGCTGTAGTTTTTATTCGCACTGTTTTTGGAGATGGGTGATCTCATTGATGCCCGCTCTTACAGCGGGAGGCTGGCTGTGGGATGGCATGGACTCACATAGGATGTAGGTTGGCAGCCATTTCAAATGTAATTTACAATGATAAAACAACAACCTTTTATTACAGAAATGATGAGACTCACACCAGCTGGTAGATGGGCAGACGTTGTCTGAACAGTTACTGCCCCTTTAAGGATGATGATTTATTGCAGACACATTGTTTACTATTTTATAGTTGATGATAACTGGTTTTATTTTATATACAAAAAAAACTAAATGGTGGCACAATTTCAGCCATTCACATTTCTGGATATTGTTCACCCCAGTCTGTTGTGAATAGAATGCAACAGCAACAGTAAATAATGACACACATGAGAGACACTAACCCATATGTAAATATATATGCCATTCTGGCTTTGCCTTATAAGCCTCTGTCGGGCATTTCATTCACCAACCAAAGATATTACTGAATTGAAGATTCAAAAACTTCCCATATAGACACAATTCTGGGGTGTAAAGATGGAAAATATTCAGAAGTAACCCATTACTATCCAGATAGTCATTCTTGTCAAATGCCAGCAGATGAACGAGATGTAATTGAATGACTATAAAGTGACTTTTCCGCACATCCACATATAATTATGGCTGGTTACATGTGGAGGTTTCATTCTCCTGGCATGTAATATGCAGTCCAGTGATTGGCCATGACCCCTGCTGCCTGCACTTGTTATGTAGGTGAAGCTTGGTAATGGACGGCTGGCACCTCCACCTGGACCCGGGGCTCTTCAATAGCTGTACTACATTATTTCTAGCCCTGGGGCACGCTTATTAGATTAGAGATTTCACCAGGGAAATCAAGGTTGCTGCATTGGCATGCTCGCTCTCCTTGTCACGGCTTCCCCTGGGCTGGACATTTACCCCGTAGGTGAAGCACAGCTATACCATTAGCAGTGACGAGCCGGCTCTGCTCGCCTTATTCACACTCCTACATGGCATTAGTTTATGTATCTTGCTTTAGTACTTTGTGTAGAAAACCTGACGGGAGAGACTTTGCATAGTGCGGTGTACATTCATCCCAATCGCATCCTGAGCAGTTAGTGGCTAGAGATGAGCGAACGTACTCGGTTCGGGTGTTTTTGCACTCGAGCACCGCTTTTTCCGAGTAACTGACTACTCGGACGAAAAGATTCGGGGGGCGGGGGGGGGGGGGCGACGTGGTGGAGCGGGGGTAGCAGTGGGGAACAGGGGGGAGCTCTCTCTCTCTACCTCCCCCCCTCCCCCCTGCAACCCCCGGCGCACCCCGAATCTTTTCGTCCGAGTAGTCAGTTACTCAGAAAAAGCGGTGCTCGAGTCCAAAAACACCCGAACCGAGTACGTTCGCTCATCTCTATTAGTGACATATCCTATTTTCTCCAATCATATTATACCCTCCTCATTGCATTTTTGTGACATTTTTCCCCCCATGGCTGCGATTAAATTGCTACTTTTAGAAAAAAATATAGCCCCCTCAATTTCAGCACCATGTGTGCTCTATTGGAGGCAGAAAGCACCATGGAATATGTTGGCACGTGTTGCCGATCTCCATATACGCATGCCAAAGTTGGTCACTCAGAAAGGTAGACAGAAGAAAAATGGATGCTTTAGAACTATAGTTCTAGAGAAGAATGCTACATGTATCATGGTCACCAACAAGACGACTGTACAGTGTATCAAACCAAAAATATCACCCAACAGCGGTTCTTACACTATGTATATATCATGCAAACTTCTATGGAAACAACATTGCTACTCGGCATAGTTAATGGGTTGCGAAGAAGAGCATGCCAAAGAGGTACACTGGACGCAATCAAGGCAAATACAAACGTATATGGAAGAACTGGAAGAAGCGGACAAGGATCCATAAAGTGACCGAAAGTTGGCCTCAAGTGAATGGATCATCATCATCTAAATCTGTTACATATTCCTACTAGAGTGGGAGCTGACTATTTGTTCTGAGGAGGGTTGATAGGTGGGTGACCTGTTATTGTCGGTGCCCGCTGCAGGCTGTACTGGCTCATGGCATCCCGTTGGGTCTGGAGGCTGACCAGCATCGTTAGTCATCAGGCACAAGTGACTTATTCGCTGCCGTATTGTGGAATAATAAATCCGAACTCTCTTAAACAGGTCAACATTTCTTGTTCCTGACTCACCCAGGTTCCCACCAATGTCATGGCCTGGGTTGTTATAATGGCATTGCTACTATTTCTGGTTCCTAACAAGCTTTCTGTGCAGCTCCTAATAGACTGGGGATGGAGCAGCTGTAGGCAATGATGGCATTTTGGAAGACCAGAATGCCTTCCTAGGATTAATGCCAGATAGAAAGCATTATCACCTTCTGCAAAAGCCTTGCAAAGTGCCCTGCTGTTCTTCCAGCCTTTTATTTTGTGCAGACATTTGGTGGGCTAATTCTGCTCTGTGAATCACTAATATGATTAGAAAAGTAGCCGACTCATCAGCGTGCGCTGCACCGTTGCTGACACTAGGGGGCAGTGTTCCTCGTGAATTCTGCTAAACAAAGAGAGGAGAGTGTGGAAATTGAACAAAGGAAGGGAGAGGGTTGTGCTCCCTTACTTTTTAAATATTATTTTGGCAATGTATGTGAATTGCATGTCATTTCATATGCATATAGTCTGCCTATAAAATTCTAATTGCTTAAACGTGTAATTTTAGCGATCTGCAATGCAAATAGTGTGTTGCTTTAAAGGTGCTTGTTAAAAGCAGAAACTGTTTTAACTGCCCTAGAAGAAGCCGCGCCGAGAAGAAGAAAAACTGCATATTAGTTTTAAGTATTTCTGTTGCTACATTCCCTTTAATACAGCTGTAAGTAAGTGTAACTTTATTGCACCCGCAGCATATGGCTATTCACACACAACGTAGAAGCTGGAAAGCTTTAGGCCCTAATGCCAATGTGTTTTATGAAAAATCATTGTGATTGCCAGGCACACGCAATCACTGCACCCTGCCCATCCGCCGAGGATATTCATGCATAATGGATGGCTTGTCACGTCTTCCTAAGCAGGTCGTTACCCGATATTTACATTTGGTCAGTCATTTTAACAAAGCTATAGGTTTAACCCACAATGTGGTCCATGGTTCACCTTGGATGTAACATGGGATGTTCATTGGGTTGGCCAAGCCCTGTTAGTTGAATGAAGCAGGTAGCCAGTATTCTTTAAGGGAACCTGTCACTTTAAATATGGTGTCTGATTGGCCAGCATCATATTATAGAGCAGATTAATATATATTATGGGAAAAATGTAGTATACGTTGTATTTTATTCACCTAAACCTCTGCGGTCCATGTGGGAGGTCCTGCTCTGGGACTGACAGCTGTCTCTGTATGCAGATATAAGACCCTTTTAGACGGAGCAATTATCATTCAAAATGGAAGTGAATGAGGATCGTTCAGACTAAATGCACGCCAATGACCGGAACACAAGCAATAATCGTTTACTTTTTGTTCGTCTAGTTTATGCAAGCATAAAAATCATTGTTGGCTCATTCGGTTTAAATACCGATCGTTCAGTCGTTCTCATTCACTTATACAGTGAATGTGAATTACTGAACAATTTCTCCATTTGAACGATATTTGCCTGTGTAAACAGGCTGCTTGAGCAAACTGTCACGTCATTCGCTCGTTCGAACCATAATCGTTTGGTGTAAAAGGACCCATATACAGGAAAGGCTGCTAAGCATTGAGTCTTTCCACCCAATGCACCACTATGCCCAGAAGGGATAGGGGTATAGGTGAATAAAATACAATTGCAATTCCAAAAAAAAGTTGGGACATAATGTTAATAAATGTTCAAGAATGCAAAGATTTGAAAATCTCATTTAACCATATTTCATTCACAATAGATCATAGAATACATATCAGGAATAAAAAGTGAGACATTTTTCCATTTCGTTTAAAAAAAAAAAACTCATTTACAAATTGCAACACAACTCCCAAAAGTTGCGATTAGGAAATAGAGGCTGGCAAAGGAAGTGGTACTAATGAAAATCAGCTGTAAGGTCAATTTTCTACTAAGTCACATGTCCGTGTATAAAAAGAGCATGTTAGAGAGGCAGAGTCTCTCAAAAGCAAAGATGGTCAGAGGTTCACCAATCTGTGTCTAAAAATTGTGGAACATTTTCAGAAAAATGTTCCTCAACATAAAATTGCGAACATCCCACCATCTACAGTACGTAATATAAGATTAAGAGATTCAGAGAACCTGGAGAAATTCATATGCACAAGGGACAAGGCCGATGATCAATGTTGGATGCTTGAGATCTACGGGCCCTCAGGCGTCACTGCATTAAACACAGGCATGATTCTGTAATGCAAATCACTGCCTGGACTCAGGATTACTTCCAGAAATCACTGTCTGTGAACACAGTTTGCCGTGCAATCCACAAATACAAGTTAAAGCTGTATCATACAAAGAAGAAGCCATATATCAACACAATCCAGAAACGTCAATGACTTCTCTGGGTCAAAACTCATTTAAAATTGACCGAGGCAAACTGTTCTGTGGTCAAATGAATCAAAATTTGAAATTCTTTTTGGAAACCATGGATGCCGTGTCCTGTGGAGAAATGGCATAGGCAGCTTACACATGTTGAAAGACACTATCACTGCTGATCAATATATGGAGGATTTAGAACAACATTCTCCCATCCAGACAACATCTCTTTTAGGGAAAATACATACAATAATGTGGACAGCGCTCCACAATGTGGAATATGCAATGCCTCTAATAAGGCTAGCTGCATTACCTGGAGCCCAGTGAAGGCTCTAGGGGAGGAACACTCGACTAGCACCTTAAACATCCCAGTCTGCTCATGAGTGGGTGGAAAACCTCTAAGGCCCGTCTTTATCCTGTGGATCCGGGAGAGCCGCTTTGCAAAGAAGTGGCACAGAAGCAAATGTAGCACAAACCAAAAAGGATCTATGTATTGTCTGTCGGAATAAGTTCATTTTTATTGGACACTACCAGTGGTCACCTTGAGGCACCTGGTATAACGAGCGCAGGGATACTTTTTTCCTTTTTGGTTTGTGCTACATCTCTTTTAGGGAAGGCCTTGCATATTTCAGCAAGACAGTGCTAAACCACATATTGCATCCAACACAACCGTATAGCTTCACAGAAGAAGAGTCCGGGTGCTGAACCGTCCGCCTGCAGTCCAGACCTTTCACCAATGGAAAACATTTGATACATTATGAAACAAAAGATCTGGCCAAGGAGACCCAGAACGGCTGAATCCTACATCAAACAGGAATGGGACAGCATTCCCTCCCAAAACTCCAGCAGTCGGTCCCCTCACTTCCCAGATGTTTACAAAATTAATTTAAAAAGTAGAACGGATGCTACAGAACGGTAGACACGGCCCCGGCACAACTTTTGTGAGATGTGTTGCTGCCATCAATTTCTAAATTAGTTCATTTTTTTAGAATGTCCCCTTCTGATATATTTTTTTCACAGTAGAATATGAACATATGTTTTTCTAAGATTTCCAAATCATTGCATTCTTTTATTTCTTTTACATTTATTTACATCTTACCCAGTGTCTCAACTTATGAGGAATTAGGGTTGTACAACCTATACAGAATTTTCCCCCAAAACTAAATATTAATCCGCTCAGCTCCTGCTGCTGCATTACATGATGCCAATAGATTATACTGCATTTTAATGGTAACAGGTTTTTATTAAGGTTTTAGTGTTTTTTTTTAGGTTTGAAAATGCTGCAGCCAGATGTTACTTTAAAGAGGGTTGTAAAGTGGACCTTTTGAGCTACCTAAAATAGCGAAGGAGCAGGAAGTTCATGGAGCTGTGTTTTATACTCACTGGGTGCCTGGCTTTGGCACGGTGGCCCTGTGAAGTTGGCGTGTGCACATAGCTTGACTCTCTTCAGCTGGCCAGTTAAAGAGTCACGCTGTGTGTACATGCCAGATTCACAGGGACATGGCGCTGGAACGGGGCCCTGTTGACTATGAAACACATTTACCCGGACTCCCCATTTCCTTACCTTTCTAAGCCCCATAATGTTGTAGGTATCAAGCCGTGTTTTTCGAATTCTGGATTAAGTAAGACTTCTGTGCTGCATTTGTATTTAATGGCATCAATAGCTGCTTATTTGTCCAGTTTTCTTAAAGACGAGCTGTTGTGTCCTCTGATAAGTGGGACGGACTGCAAACCTTTACAGTCATGTCTCTGCTGATTATTCCGGTGTCTTTATCTTGGCTTTAGCCAGCCTCACCCCCCCCCCCACACACACACACACACAGACCACCCCTCTGCCTTGTTCCCCCTTCACCCTTAGTGAATTCATGCTTTTAGATGGAATAAGTGTCGATCAAACGAGCGAACGTGTATGATAATCGTTCAGTCTAAACACCAGCCATAACCGAACAACGAATGATAATTGACTTTTCATTCATTATTCATTTTATGCAGGCATAAAAATCCTCATTGGCTCATTCACTTACCATTCAGTTTAACCTGCGCTCATTCAGTGCTTCTCGTTTAGTTTATGGTGCTATGGGTACGTGACAGGTTCCCTTTAAAAATAAAGATTTCCTCTTAAAACCTAAAAATGGCTCCATATTAGTAAATCTAAGGTCTGACCAGTGGCTAAAGTTTGGAAATTACGGATACATTAGCAGTTTCCAGACCTATTTGCTAAAGTGAGAGACAACCGGAACCGCAGCCATATTGCTTGTCACTTGGGTTGACTTAGCCGCAAGGAAAATGTCACTTTGTTATTGATAGAACATGCTGACAAAGTGGCAACTGTACCATCCGTTTCTGGGAAGCAGCCTCATTAATGACCACTCGTTTTCATTTTTGGGAAGAAGTTCTCATTAAAGGGAAGAGGACTGGCTCTACGTATAAATCTGAACTAATGACCAACACTGGACTTTTCATGGAGCCCCTTTAAATGACCAAGAGGCTCATTGAGGAAGGCTCCATTAGTGGAGGACGTTTATACGGGGCCCTAATATAAAGAGCCCTGTCCTGTCGATAGGTTCTCTTCCGCAGATAAGCTCTGCTTTGCATTGTCATAGAATCTTATATGTTACTGTGATAAGATGAGACTATATTTTAGTGCAGATGGCACCTTGGCCCCATACTTTTATTCTGCATGCATGGCCAGGTAGATTCTAGCCTCCGGATTTGCTATTCCGCCAGTTATAAGACGACGTGTGGCAGCATGTTCCTGGAAAGCCGGTAGAGAGGGGAGTAGAGGGGTCAGTCCAGGCTGACAAGGTAACAGTTTCTAGTCACAGACCATCTGAATGTGTTATATGAAAAGGACAGCAAATCCCTTTGCTAATACACTGATCTCTTCAAAGAGCTCTGCTGTCCTATCCGTCACTTAAAGTGACAGCTACGTTGTTTCTCTTATTTTGCTTCGAACCAGCTCCATATTTCCTCATGCCCCCGGTGCATGATATAAAAATGTGATGACGATAATTGTTATATTTGTTACAGTTCTCCGAATTATAATTAAATTGTGAGATCTTGACACTGAAGGGAATTTGGCATGGAAACAGTACAAGGCTCAGCAAATCGTTTCCCTATGGAGATCTTACAGACTGCGCTCTGCTTTCTGCATGTAGCGGCTCGTACTGTGTGCCCCAGACAGACAGATGTCTCATTTACATATGTGTACCCAGCATCCTTTGTGTCGGTCTTACTAGCTGTCTTCTGATGAGTGGTTGGACCTGGCAAAGTGTTCGGAGTGCAGAGGGATAATTTGAGACGCGTTTGCTTGGTTGCAGTTATTTTCCCCCCTTTTGTTGTATTGTTTTATGTTTTCGGTCCATTGAAGTGCGGTAAGTGTAAATGATGTATGCCGTTCCCATTCATTAACGTGTACTATTAACCCTTTATCCGCTCACGCTAAGCAGAGAATATCATTTCTAGCCCTGTTACCCCATAGTGTAAGGTATGTACTCCTAAAATAAAAAGCAATTATTAATTTTGCCAGAATTGCTGATGAACTGTTTTTTGCTTTTTTTTTTTTTTCTTTCTTAGATAATTATAGGAAAAAATGACTAGTCATCTCCGACTATATAATTCAGGGCACAGAGTTAGACTTGGCAGTCAGAATCATAATGCGAGATTGGTTCTAACTAATATAGCTCTACACATTTTATACTAATGCCTTCCAAATTAGGGGATTGATCTTCGGTAATTTTTTTTTGTCGAAAGTTTTCTCACATAGCTTATATATGCTTGTTTTATGCACATTTGTAGTCTTGGTCGTGTTCCCTCGGCTGTCTGTGTTTCTTGTTTTCAGAGCCGGGCAGTTTCTGAGGTTGCGATCATTATCAGCATCTATTACAGTCAATCATTGTGAAAAATCATTACTTGGGATTGTTTGTTCTGTGAACAATAGCTGATACTTTTTAACAACCCCCCCCCCCCCCCCCTTCACAATAAATATTAACGCTCGGCCAACTATGCTCATGTTCTGGATGGGGAGAAGAGAGTACGGTGCTACCAGACTCCTGGCAGTGCCTTATACCCCCAAGAACAAAAGGCTCGGGCATGTTAATATCCAGCTACCCAAATCTGCCTTCAAGGGAAAGTTGTGAGACCCCTGAACATGTTGGACAGTTGGCTCAAATCCTCCTCTTCGGCTGATGTTAGTCATTTTAAGCTGGCCATACACATGAGACTATATGAAAAAATGTGAAATATATTGAAAAATTCTCACTTTCTTACAGATATGATTTCCATAGTCCATATTGCCCGTTACAGTTGTTCAGATTGGCCAAAAATGAAAGGTCTTTCAAGGAGCGATCATTTGTGCATCGGGTGCAATGGCAAACGTGGCCGACTTCATTCATGACAATAACAATTTGTCATCATCTAAAATGATCATTTAGGTTTTACCTGAAGATTGTTCTTTATGGTTTGTAAAGGCCGTCATACTCATTAGTCAAAGATCATCTGAAGCCGCCAATTTTGAAGATACTGGATATCTCTGGCATATGTATGTATGAGAGCTTCAGGACTTTCTGCCAAAAGATGATGATGGGGGAAGGAAGGCTTAGATATGTTGAAATTCAGAGAGAAGGTGCTGCCAGAGCTGACCGGCTGTAACTTTCTCCACGCTCGCCATTAAAATGGCGTTAACGTTAGGCCAGACCAAGCATTTACATGTAAGGGGAAGCTGGGAGAAATGTCCAGCCGAGAGCTGTTGAGGTGTGTGGGTTATTTAGTCGGCCTCTATCATCATCTTTACTCTGTGTATGGGCACCTTAACAACTGGATCACTTGCCTGCTGGGAATATGAAAGCAGGGTACTAGTCCATTGCACATTTTGCCATCAGCAGTAATAACGAAATCTGTCCATCCTCTTTTGTCTCTTAGAAACCTTGATTGAGGCCTCCATAGACACATTATGTTGGGCCCAGGTGACTAATCCTGCCCATACATCATGAGAGAGCCCTTTATAGTAGTAAACCTTCCGAAGGCCGGGCTCACACAGACGGGCCGGTTTCTGAATGCAGGGAGGCCCGCAGTAGATTGCAGCTGTGACCCCGGCTAGTGACCCTGCATACCTGAATTTACTGTAATGCGGATGACCAAGGTGACTCCCCATCAGTCATGGGCAGTACAGTTTTGATATTTTTCTTGTTTGTATTTCCTACGCTGTCGCATAATGGTGACACGGGTATCTGCAGTATATAGGCAATCTTAATTGCGTTAGGGGTGCAGATCGAACGGCCTCCACTGACTTCAATGTAAGCCATCCGCGGCGAAATAGAGCAGGCTGCGATTTTTTTTCCTCCACTCGTGGAATACACAATTCGTATCCATAAGTGAGCAGAAAAGCAAAAGTACAGGCTTTTCAATGCCCGCGTTTTGCTGCGGATTCCATGTGAGCCCGGCGTAAATGTACTTGTAATAATACCAAACTCTCAACATCACAGCAATTTAAAGAGATGCTCCACATTGTGACATTGGGGAATATTAGTAAGCAAAATGCCCTAGATTTCTGGTTCAAAGTCAACTAAGACGGACGTACATGCTGTGCACCAAATTTGTGTGCTTTTTTATAACTTTCTAGATAGACCGTTTTAAAAATGTATATAAAAAGAAGAGTGGCCAAGTAAAGTCGTAAAATGTGCCAGATTTATTAACGGCACACGCCATTGTTTTGGAAAAACAACAGTAAGTCATCAGTGAGGTGGCATAAGAAAATTCTTTAACATATATAGCAAGACGCGCCTAATTTTTCACACCATGTATGTCACATTAAGGCCTCCCTCGCACAGGCATGTGCAAAAATTGCATCATTTTTCAATGCTGCATTTACTGCAGTTTCAGCAGCGCTGTCATGTATTTTTGACAGCGTTTTGGTTGTGTTTTCAGCACATCTGATAACGCAGCCAAGGATGCTGGAAAATAGAAAAAAAAGTCACTTAACTGGTGCTGTCTGGGTCCCTGCCACTGTTCATGGCCGACAAAGCATCTTGGTAGTGACAGGGATTGAAATCAGTCTCCAGCAAGAGATTGCTCTGATTGTCTGAGGCTGCTGAATGTCAGCTAGCTCAGCCAATCATAGCCAGCGCTGGATGCACCAATCACAGCCATTCTTTGAATGGCTGTGATTGGTGCATCGAGCTCCAGCTCTGATTGGCAGAGCCAGCTGACACTGCATAACAACGGCCGGGATGCCCACCGTATGTGCTATATTTACCGGCCAGCCTATTTTACGCTCCGGAAAACACTGGAATCCAATGCTTCAGATGGTCGCAATTTGCCCCCAAAGATGACTAAATAAAAGACCATGTAAACTACTTATAACCTTGTCCAACGCTGTAAATTGCTATAGAAGCCCGTATCATATGCTGGATCTATTTACTCTGGAGCAATGCTTTGGGTTTACCAGCAGTGTATAAGTAATTATGTTATGTTGAAAATATGATCTGTATTTAGACTTTTAAAAAAATATATTAACTTAAAAATAGTTCATTACTCCCTCAGAGACCCCGTAACTTTATGACCAACTTCACTTTTTTTTAAATTGTTTTCCTCAAGCAGGAAAAGTATTTAGTTGGTAAGTCAACTATAATGACCTGAGCACATTAAAGAACGGAGCATAGCTGTATTGTTGACTTTGGCCTTCTGTTACATTAGTGGCTCACCTCCTATAGTAGCATTCCACTCCACCACTTTTTCCTTTTATGGACACTTGCCAGGTTGAAGAAAAGGTGCTCCTTTTTTTTCTGTAGACCTGTTGCTGTTCTTGGATTGCGAGCCAGCTATGACTGGTGAGATCCGATATGCACCGATTCCTGGGAATGTAGAGCCAGTGGATATCTGTAGACAGAAGACCTGCTAATGACTTTACAAAGTGGCAAGCAGATGTTTCTCTCTACAGAGAAATGTAAATTCACAGCATAGCATAGATTTGATGGAAAGAAAACA
Source organism: Eleutherodactylus coqui (assembly GCF_035609145.1). Classification (NCBI taxonomy): domain Eukaryota; kingdom Metazoa; phylum Chordata; class Amphibia; order Anura; family Eleutherodactylidae; genus Eleutherodactylus; species Eleutherodactylus coqui. Next base: position 238,259,068 of record NC_089838.1, read on the forward strand.
TAATTAGTTACTGTATTACAAGTCTCGACTTTAATCAGATAGATTCTGCAATTAGAGATTCTTTTAATCTAAATTTTATATTCTTGGTGGTTATGAGTTCCTCTGGCAGTGCCACCCTCTCAGAATGTAAAATCCTGCCATTCTTCCATCACGGAGCCATCCAGTGACACAATTATACCGCTTGTCTGTTTTATTCAATCCATCAAATCTTTACAGATGCAAAGAATGGAAAATAGATTTCTTTTAGCGAACTCTAACATATACGATGTATACATTTCTGGGGAGAGCTACTAAAAATAAATTGACCTCTGTTCAATTTTCAATCCCTGATCAATGTAACCTCATTTATTTCATTCCTTTGCTAAATATTGTGGCCTATATTTAGAGAAGCCACCCGCTACTAAAATCTAAATACCATCTAAATTGCAGATGGAGGCCAGAAAGAGTGCTTACTAGAGATGAGCGAGTATACTCGCTAAGGCACATTACTCGAGCTAGTAGTGCCTTAGCCAAGTATCTCCCCGCTCGTCTCTAAAGATTCGGAGAGCGGCGGGGGAGAGCGTGGAGGAACGGAGGGGAGATCTCTCTCTCCCCCCTGCTCCCCATCGCAACTCACCTGTCACCGGTGCCGGCCCCCGAATCTTTAGAGACGAGCAGGGAGATACTCGGCTAAGGCACTACTAGCTTGAGTATTGTGCCTTAGCGAGTATACTCTCTCATCTCTAGTACTGCTTACACACCTGCACTGGGGATTCCCTTTCCTGCTCCATTCGGAGAGCAAGTAAGGGGAATCTCTGCAGCCGAAACAGCACTGGGTGGACCCCTTTGTCTATAATGGGGTCCACACTCTTACCGCCCAGCTGCCTGGTTTTGGGATGGCAAAAAAAAGCGCTGCATGCAATGCATTTTCTTCCGGTATTGGCAGCCGCATATGTGACGGAACCTCAAACCCAATGTGAAACCACCCAAACACATGATTGCAGACTACGCACAGGATTGCTTGTAGTGTGTAACTATGGAGTCACATGAATCTGCCAAGGAGCTGTGTACACCAACTGGTAGGATTTTTATTTTTTTTTTTAAATCAAGACTATTTGCAAAGTAGTTTTTTAAGATTCTACAAGGATGAGGGCAAAGACATTCTTACAAAAAAGTGCATTTAGTTATTTTCTTAGTAGTTTATAATGTACTTCTCCTTTATAACTTGGTTATATATTTGGACAAAAGATGCTGGGTGGCAGCTACTATTAGCTGGAGTGTTAGGCTGGGTTCATACTGGGCAGATTTGCCATGGAAATTCCGTCTGGAATTTCGCCGCAGCAAATCTGCCTGTGGCCGCTAATCCCGGGATTAGCCAGCCATGTGGACGAGATTTCTCAGAAATCTCTTTCACACGGAACAACGAATGCACCACGGCAAAGCCGGCAGAAGCCGGCACTGCGGCGCAGATTCGCTGGCCACAGCATGTTAATTTTTCTCCCCCTCTATGGGAGCGCCGGCCGCAGCGGAAGAGCATGTGGCCAGGCCACTTCAAAACCCACGGGTTTTGAAGCAGTGGGTTCCTGGCGGAAATCTCGCGAGATTTCCGCCCGGAATCCGCCCAATGTGAACCCAGCCTTATAGTGTTTGTCATCCAGTTTTCTATATCCCCTACTAATCCTTCGAATGAAGGAGCTGGAACACTACTCAAGGGCCTATTCACATGACTGTATGCGTGTTGCACCCGAGGAACTCGGGTGCAACAGACGTTGGTAGGTACGCTGAAACCTGTCCATGTTTGGTCTTATCTGCACGGACCTCGCATAGTGCATGCCCTTTTCTTGTCTGTGGAAATACATGAGAATAGAACTTGCTGCAATTTTTTTTTTCACACAGTCAAAAATTGTAAATCTCTTCATTGGCTGTAATTGGGCTGTCTGCTGTCCATGAAATACACAGACAGCCTGATTATACACCCGTGTGAATAAGCCTAAAGTCGACTATATAGGTCTGTGTTGCAGATCTCTACACAATAGCTTCATGGCAGCACTGTTGTCCGGGGGCAAAAGGGGCTGCATTCAAGACATCAGCCATGGTCCCAGATATTGGACTGCCAGCAATCATGAAGTGAAGGCATTTCCCCATAATCGCCTCCACCTACTAAAGCGCACCGCATTCACCCACCACCAGACAAATATGGACCACTATAGATGCCACAATCGCTGTTCTATAAAAGTTGAAAATTCTGGACACTTGGCAGCAGATGCCGATTTGTAACATAGATGTATTTCAGTCTACTTTTAAGGCTATATTGAGTATTCTGGCTATCAGAAATTAGTCCTCGGCTATTAGTGTGAAGCTTGGCCTCCAATGTAGTCTTTATTTTGCTGCTGAGAAGTCATTCCTTGAAGTGTTTCTGGTAGATTTCCTCATGCTGTAGAATGACATTAGGAAACAGAGTGCATATTTCCCCCTCCTTTGAGCCATAAGAGGTCTGTGCGCACACGTTGCTTGTGTTCAGAATGCATTGTGCTGATTGACAGGCTTTGTCCGCGGTTATCACAGGTTGCCAACATTTTTCCTGGAGCTCCTGCATTAGAGAATTTGTTAATATTCTGGTCAGCGTGTTTTAACAGTTCTCCATAGCCAGGCGTGTGCTCATACAATCCCATCTCTCCTCACATGCATTTAGAAGACTTGACCATGGTGACCTACATGTAGTTATGGGTGTCAGATAAGTGATGGGCTATCGCTTCAAAAACATTGCCTTTGTTTAACACTTTAATCCATCTTTTCATTGACCCAGGAAATCTCTTCCATATTTCCTTTGTCGGAATCCTTGTAAGCGTTCTGCAGTACTTGTGTCTTACATGTCTCTCTATTACTTTCCCTTCCTGATAGTTGCCTATGACATTTTCATTCTGTAATGCTTACTTTGAGCAAGGGTCCTTTTACACGGGACGGTCTGTTGGGCGTAGATGCCCGATAGGTCATCCCAGCTCTGATTTTACACAAGAACGATCATCGTTGAGTGAATGGAGACAAAGTGGGTTGAAGATTTCTCAGCCCGTGTAAAAGGGCCCTAAATTATAGTATGTCACATGGACATTGGCATGATAGCAGTAGCATTTGGAGTATGGCACCACTAATAAACCTTCTCAATTCAATAGTCAAATAGATTTTCTAAGACCACAATGTTTAAAGCCTATCTCTGAATGGAGCAGAGTATGACATACTGTGCCTGGAACAACTTTGAATGGTGCTCCTTTCGTGATCGGTGTGGACCTTGGAGTTTGGAGCCCACATCTATTAAACATTGATGGTTATACTTAGAATTCTACTTCCCTTATTAACAGCTTGCTTATTAAGTGCATTTTTTTCAGGGAAGATTAATGCTAAATCACTAGAAATTGCAGTACCCAAAATATAACCTTTTATTTCATATGTATTTAAAGGGGACCTGTTACTAGCGTGGAGATGGTGACACCCATATCATGTAGGGAACACTACATTAGAGAGTGTGGCAAAGGTTCTTTCATTAACCCTTTCCAATCCAGTTTATATCCTGGTTTTCCTAGGGGGCTTACTCTTTTTTTTGCCATTGTACAACAGCGCTTTATGCTGGCTAAAGCCAGTACTGCATGCGGTGACACGTTGGATAGGCTCCGACAGAAGAGAGGCTGGCAATATACAGTAAGTGAACCCCGACGGACGTCTTCCAACATTGGAGCTGTACAGCCTTAAATCATAATGTCTTTAGACGTCAGACAGTGGATTGGAAAGGGTTAAACCCTGTAGTCCCAGGCAAACGTAAGCATTAATCCCTGCTGCGCTGTATGGTAATAAATCCTGAACGGTCATGTAGGCGGGCCCAGACAGTCTTTGCTGCCTGCAGTGCCCTCCAATCCCCCACCTTTCTCTCTGTGATTGATTGGTTACATGGATGACGCATGCTGCTATGTCATCTCCAGTCCTATCCAAATCACACATATGCGTCGCACAATCACGGACTCGCACACCGTCAGAAGAGTCAGTTGAGTATGGCCACAATATAGCGAGACTCAGCGCACATTGGTAGATCTGTGCTTGCCCGAGATTTGGACAGGTCTGTGAATGACATAGCAGACAACATCCACATCATCCATCAATCACAGATAGATTGGCTGGGGATTGGAGGGCACCGTGGGCAACAGAGACGTCTGGATCTGCCCACCGGACTGTTCAGGATTCACTACCTTACAGATCAGGAAGGATTAAATTTCACTTTTACAAAAACAGCTGGAAGGTCAATTTTATACTAAGTCAAATGACTGTGTGTAAAAAGAGCATGTTATAGCGGCAAAGTCCCTCAGAAGCAAAGCTGGTCAGAGGTTCACCAATCTGTGAAAAACTGTGTCTAAAAATTGTGCCCGTATCACATCTTGTATCCAAGCTAGAGGCTGTACAACAGGGTACTAGAGCCTCCATGCCCACCTGTATCACATCTTGTATCCAAGCTAGAAGCGGCCAAACAGGGTACTAGAGTCTCCATGCTTGCCGGTATTACCTTTTCTATCCAAGCTAGAGATGGTACAACAGGGTACTAGAGCAACATGCCCCCCGTATCACATCTTGTATCCAAGCTAGAGGCGGTACAACAGGGTACTAGAGCCTCCATGCCTGTCCATATCACATCTTGTATCCAAACTAGAGGCCCTACAGCAGGGTACTAAAGCCTCCATGACTGCCTGTATCACATCTTGTATCCAAGCTAGAGGCGGTACAACAGGGTACTAGAGCCTCCATGCCTGTCTGTATCACATGTCGCATACAGGCTAAAGGCGGTACAACGGGGTACTAGAGCATCCATGCCTGTCCGTATCACATCTTGTATGCAAGCGAGAGGGGTTTACAACAGGGTCGTAGAGCTTCCACACCTGCCCATATTACATCTTGTATCCAAGCTAGAGACAGTATAACAGGGTACTAGAGCCTCCATGCCCCCCGTATCACATGTCGCATACAGGCTAAAGGCGGTACAACGGGGTACTAGAGCATCCATGCCTGTCCGTATCACATCTTGTATGCAAGCGAGAGGGGTTTACAACAGGGTCGTAGAGCTTCCACACCTGCCCATATTACATCTTGTATCCAAGCTAGAGACAGTATAACAGGGTACTAGAGCCTCCATGCCCCCCGTATCACATCTTGTATCCAAGCTAGAGGCGGTACAACAGGGTACTAGAGCATCCCTTCAAGGGGTCAGTTTTCCACAATCCTTTTGCTTTATTGTAATTACTCATATCAATGTTACAATTACACATAGAAAGTCTCATTCAATCCAACTCCTTATTAGGCTGAATTGCTTTTGACAATCAGTGTGTTTGTGCCTTTAAGTCATCAGGGTTTTTTTTAATAAGATATCTGTCAGAGAAGAAGTTATATAATTCTTGGTTATTAATTATTTTAGTTCTACTCCATTCTGCACTTGATGTATCCTAATTGTGCATTTGTGACCATGCCTGCCTAGGAATGACTTAACCTGGAGTTCAGCGAACGTGCTGGATACAAGTTCACTATATTAAGAGGACACAGGGGAGTTTTCGATTTCTCCTTTATTGCTTAGGTGACTTGATGGCCTTTCATCAGAGGAGCGTGACCTATCACATTATATGCCCCGCTCCGCAGCACAACTGATAAAGACATTAATGTAACCCAATACAGCGTGAGTCATTCTTACTTTTTGCATTGATGTGTAGGCGTTCAGGCTGCACATTTATGCTAATATTTTAAGCTTGTGTCTGTAAGTAGCAAACAGCGGTCAGGTTTCTAAAGCAGCTGACATTCCTGATTTCTTTTGTCTGCATGTTTTTCGTCTGTCTTGAAGAAGGGGGCAGCGCAGTTGTTGCTTTCCTTGTAGGTGATACATGATCTCTCACTTGTCAGCAAAATATCAGCCAGACCAATATACTCCATGCTGTAAAAGAAATCTCCTCTGGTGCCTGGCAGGCATCGGACAAGTGGACCTTCTTCCTTCTGTGGAATGTCTTGTGGCACTCACTTTACTTTTTTTTTCTATTATTGCTGGGAAGAGTTCACTTTTATAAGGTTCCCTATAAGTTTTTGATTTGTCCTCTTCTGTCTGGCAGTAAAAAAAATAATGATCTGCCTACATGCGTATTGATACTGCAAGAGATATCCAGTCAGGAGTCTGGGACAACTGGGTGCCGACCCTGGTGGGCGATGTAAGGATGGCCATATTCAGCTGGTGACACACCACAGTATTTTGGTCATGTTTTTGCATCGGTAATACAGACGTGTCGCAGCTTGACTGCTGGTATACAGACCTGACCTCCTGGCATCACATGTTACTCGGAGTTTGAGTCAGGAGATGCATGATCAGGTCAGGCACATGTCTGTATTAGGCCTCATGTCCACGGGGAAAATCAGACCCGCCGCGGATTCTTCATGCAGAATCCCGCAGCGGGTCCCTCCTTTCCCGCGGACATGAGGCTAATAAGTAAGCATTACTTGCCTGTCCGGACGCTGCGGATCTGCCCTCCGTCGTGGCCAGATCTTCTTTCTTCGGATGTGCTCGGCACGCCGGCAGTGTGCCGCGCACATGCGCCGTGCACTCCATTTTTTTTTAAATTCCTGCTCTCCCGCGCCGGAGAGCCGGAATCCAGCTGCGGGTGTGCCGCGCATCCATACGGCTTTCATAGGCTTCAAAAGAAGCGTGCGGGAGCACCGCACTAAAATGGAGCATGCCGCGGTTGTTTTCCTGCACACACAATCCGCGCCTCAAGAGAAAATGACATCTGCAGGTATTTAAATACCTGCGGGTGTCCAATTCATCCCTATGGGGCGCGGATCACGCGTGCGGATGACCCGCTGCGGATCTGTCCCCGTGGACATGAGGCCTTAGGGATTGAAAAACATGACCGAAATATAGTGTCTTGTCGCCGGTCTTAAATGCAAAAACTTGAAAGAGCTGAACAGGATTTTTTTTGCCAACTTGCAACATTTCATATGACCCAACAAAATGAAATCCTTTACCAGTGTTCTTAATGAAATTCCTTCAAAGTAAGGCCAGACTCACACGAGCGGGTCGGATTCTGCATGCGGGAGGCCCGCAGCGGATATCACTGTACTGCAGATGGCCGTGGAGGCTCACAGGCAGTCATACGTAGTACAGTTTGTTTTGGTTGTTTGCATTTCCCGCGCCATATGCCACAAAAATGCAGCAATACGTGGGGATTCGCGATTCCCTACGCAAATAAAGCACTGTGATTTTTACGCAGCATTTTACGATAGTCGTGTGATCCTGGCCTAAGGATGGGTGGAATAGTACCAGAATAAACTCTTGATAACCAGGGTAGGGGTTTCAAGTTGTCCCCATCTATTGGTCTCTGAAGTGAATAACTCTTCAGGCAGTCATCCAGTAAATGTACGTGTGACTGTGCTAAATACACATATTGTGCTTGTATGTTAGACAGTAGTGCAGGCACCACCCATATATGCATGTACATTTATGTCATACTGCACTGTCTGCTACATAGACTCAGCGGCTGATTGGATGAACATGGAAATTTAAAGATTGAGACTCCCTACTGTAGATGTCGCTCGTCTCTTCTCTGACTACAGGCCCGACAGAGCAGCTTCCCGGTGGTCGAAAACCATGCCGAACAGCATGTTGGTGCAGTTTGCTAATTCATTGTTATCGACTGTGCTGCTTTTTGGGCAAAACAGCTGTTTACCCGCAAATCATATGACCATTAACGAAGAGTTCATTGGGCCACAAAAACCCATGCCCATGCCAATCAATTTGATCACAACGGTGCAGTTTTCGGCTATATCACGGCTGTGTCACAGCCTCCTGGTCATTGCTCTGTGGCCTTACTCTAATAGTCTTACTTTTTACTTAATGTTAATTGACAAACCCAGGTGCTACAAAAAGACAACCAACTTTCCAACTTTCACAGAGGCCCCATTAACATTTAAAGGGATTCTGTCACTGGGTTAATGAAGATGACTCAGAGCTGAGCTCCGTCATGGAGGCCGGTTGCATTGACCTCTCCCCGCTGGCAGCATGCAGAGTGACAGCTCTCTTCTTATACACAAAAGAGGAGAGAGCGGTCAGGCTGCATGATGTGGGTGGGGAGAGGCCGCCACATCCTGACTCGGAGCTCCACTCAAAATCAACCTCCATTAACCTGGTGACAGAATCCCTTAAACTTTTTCCATCCAACTTAACTTTTTTTGAGATTATGCATTGCAAGAAACATAAACCCCTTACCGAGTAAAGAAGATCTATTGGATTTTGGTGTCTACATACTAAAGACAAAGTTACAAATGTATATGAAGTAGCTGTGATTACACACATTGACTCCTGATGGGATTAACCCTTTCCAATCCACTGTCTGACGTCTGAAGACATTCCGATTGAAGTGTGTACAGCTATGATGTCGGAAGACGTCCGGCAGGGTATTCTTACTGCATATTACTGGCCGCTCTGTTGTCGGGGGGCCTCTGGCATGTCACATACTGCAAGACTGGCTCTAGCCAGCAGATGGCGCCATTGTATAATGGCAGAAAGAGAAAGCCCCCTAGGAAACCCTGAATCCAAAATTAGATTGCAAAGGGTTAAATGCTGCCTTTGCAGAGCAGCGCATCCATGAGACGTTATGACCAAGGTGAAGTCAATAGGATTGATTTCTACAGGACCGGAAAAGATGGCGATCCACACAATTTATGCTCAAATATCCACTTCTAAAAATATCTATTCTGACATGAAGAGGGCTGTTCCTTATTTTACAGCACAGTTTTTTGGTAATATCCCTGTTTAAATAAACCAGCCAAGACGTCTTCCAAAACTGGAGAGATATCCATGTAAACTTGATGCCTAAAGGCTTCATTAATTTTAACACCACTTCTAATAGACAGCTGGCATGGAGCAGATGCTACCTTTTCACCATAGAGTACAAATTAGGAAAGCAGTATCTAAGTGTACACAGTTTATGTTAGGGCATTGGGCTGTGGAGAAGGAGAGGAAAAAGACAAACAGATTTTGTAGCTTTTCTTGCTTTTTCATCTTCTGCCTTGACTCTACCCTAATGGCATGTAACGTGATGTCAGTAAATCCACAAGTTCTCCGGGGAGTTGCTTTCTTGCTTTTTTTTTTTTTTTTCAAATGTTCCTTAAATTTGTGGTTTAGATAATAAAGCAGGAACATCTGTATTAACGGTTTGGCTGTCTGGAGCCGCACTTTAAAGTCTGTTGAAATGAAATAGTTGTGCTTTTTCCTTTTTTTAACTTTTGTTGTCCAGTTTAGCATTTTTCAAAACTTTTACCACATCTCCATTAATGTGCTGCTTATTGGTCGGCTCGATTTTTAGAAGGGGGAAACATCAACTTTGAAGAGGTTTGCAGAAATCTGTAATTCCTTCTCCCCCTTGTAATTTTGCTTGGAGCCCATCCCGATGATGCCCATGCTTCCCTTACCCCCTTGTCATGTGGCCACCAGTGACGGAGCAGTTGTATATTTTCTGCACACCCAGCTTACAAATCCCAACCTGTGATGGGAGAACAGGATGAGGGCTTACATGTCTGGGTTTTTGGGAATTCTCTTTCTAGCGGCCTTACCCACAATGAAGCCATTCTTCTGAGCTGACCCTGTATTGCCTCACCCCTTACAAACATGCACTTGGGTCGGCACAACACACACTGACTTTCTGTTGACTTTGTACTTATACTTTACAACCTCTTGGAACTAGCAGACCTTCAGTGTAAAGCGAGGGATTTAGTAGTAACCCGACCCGTTCGTGAGAGAGCAGGTGCTTTTCACACTGTTCACATTATAAAAAAAAATGGTAACAAATTTTTGGGGGGTCAATGGGCGTAAGTTTTTGTAACCCGTTCTATTTCAGTATTTGCTTTTAATGGCTCGCATAGCGGTTTGTGTAATCTTTCCTAAAAGCATCCCAGTCTTTCTGAGTTCTATTGTCATCCTGGCTTACTTTCCAGAAGTGATATGAATATATTCCTTAGGCTGGGTTCACACACGGCGAATTGTATCACTGTTTCTGCTGTGGGCTCTCTATGGGGAGAGATGGCCCCAGCGGAATAAGCTGCTTTCAAAACCCGCGCAAAATGTCTCACAACTTCAGCTGCGGGAATCTCATGAAGTTTCCGTGCGTTCTCGCTGTGGACATTCTCCAAGATTTCCGTGGAATTTTTTTCCCTGTTTGAACCCTACTGTTGTATCTTGTTACACAAGAACATAATGTAACATTCAATGACAAAACATAGGCCTCACGGTTATACAGAAAATGTATGCTAGGGCTCCTGCACACGGCAGAGCAGGATTCCGCATGTGGAATCCAGTCCCTGGAAGCAGCGGTGTCCGCGCGTACCATGTCACTTTTATTTTCATCTGTACTCCGGACATGCGCAGTCCAGATTATTTTTTTTCTTACACACCTTTTACCGCGTCATCCTTATGTCATTGCGGAAGGGACGCAGATCGAACTGTTTCCATTGGCTTCAATGGAAGCCGTCTGTGCAGAATCCACGGAGAAATGGCGCATGCTGTGATTTTTCCTCCACTGGCAGAAATCACAATTGGTTTCTGCAAGTGTGCAGGAAGAATCGATTTCCCATAGGATGCCATGGCCGGCATTTGTGCAGATACCAACCGCGGATTCCGCAGCAAATATCCGGCCGTGAGCAGGAGCCCTAAATAATGTAGCTTGGAGAACCTTCATCCACTGTTTGCTTCGCTTGGCTGTTCCAATACGAAGTGGATGAGCAGTGCTACAATAATGTTTTAGCACGCTAGTCAGGACGGTGAGCTTGCTACATCGGTAGGTCATGGGCTCTTACAATAAAGCTCTATTTCTGTCCTTATATGAAATGTATGCATGTTTAATGTCCTTATGATTTTTTTTTTTACATGCAGTTCTTGTTAGATGAAAATGAGTGGTCTGTTGTGGTCCGCCAAGTGCAGTCGCCCTTTCGTTCTCGTGATTATTGGGAATCCCCATGGGCTGCCCACCAGTCACATGCTGGGATTATTATTTGCACAGAACCCCCTAAATAACAATTTACTGTAATACCCAGAGGTCAATAACCTGACTCAGGCCAAGTACAGGAAGTTACATAATGCGAAAAGCATTGTGTGTCTTGATTGTTACCCCCCCCCCCCCCCCTCCCGTCACTCACACAGACGGGAAATAGAAACTAACAGAGGAAAGCTGTAGGGAGACCATGGCTGCTGTACCTGCTCCACACACGGCGGCTGTCGGCCATCTTTCACAGCTGATACCTGCCTGCAACAGCCACGATTGGAGACGGCACAGATTGCAGCTGTTAACCCTTTAAATGTTGCTGTCAATTCTGACAGCAGCATTTAAATATACCAATCATGACTGCATACAGCTGCGAAAATTGTACTGCGCGTGACCGCTTACTCACACAGGTGGTCATGCGCAGTGCACGGGTTTTTTTGTTTATTTTTCCCACGCCACCGCTTAGCGATGATGCGGATACCTACCGTCCATACACATTGTAATTGCAAGAGCAATGGGCTCCATGTTGCAGATCTCCACGGTAAAATAGAACATGCCGCATTCTATTTTCCTCGAGCGGATTACGCAATTCTGACACACTAACTTGAGCAGAACTGTGTAATTCAGTGCATTTGATTTGATTACCACAATTCAAATCTGATCGCGTGAGACCGGCCTAAATGCACCTCGCTTGACTTTCCTCTCGTTTTTACTTTTTTCTTAAGATTCTCCGGATTAAATTATAAAAAAAAGTTGTTATAAAACAATGAAAATTTGTAATTCTTGGACTAGTTGTAATTGCTGAGAGTTCTTTTCGAGTTGACAATGGTGAACTATTCATGTTAAGCTTCAATGAAAGGATAAAAGAAAGCTGTGCCATGAATTATCAGTCTGCGTCTAGAGCGATGAGTGCTGTATACACTGTATCTGGTATACCATAATAATGTGGAAGGCTCTAAGAGCTCCCCGCTGCATCCGATCTGCCTCATCTGGTGAACGCCATCTACAGAAAAGCCGCTTTAGACACTTCGGAAAATAGCAGAATTATCCTACACTTTATTCTTCCTGCCGGCGCCGAAGCATTGAGACAAGAGCCGAGAAGTGGGCTCAGAGAAGCCCAGGTAGTCCATGTAGGTAAATATAGGGCTAGAACACCTAATTCTAGGCAAGATCAGGAGTTCACAGACAGTACTAGAATATAGAACTACTGTATCCTCTACAAGAGCGATCCCGCTAAACTATAAACGGCCTGCTGCTTTTGAAAATGTATTTTTTTTTATATTTTCTTGATACTTCAGTGTGAAAGTAACTCCTAAATGACCCCAATGATACGGTAACAATTTTTTTCTTTTCATTTTTTTATTTTTATGCGTTTTTGTTTTCCTATTTTTTCCTATTTCCTAAGGCTAAAAGGCCATCTCTCATCTTATTGACATACGCTTGACAGGCTAGCAAGCAGTTGAGGACAGATAGAAGTAAGTTTGACCATAAGATGAGATTATGCTGTGTTTACACAGAACAATTATCGTCCAGACAATCATTCAGACAAGCGAAACTGAACCGTTGAGTTTAAAAGCGAGCCACAACTGAACGAAGAACGAGGATCAGGAGTTTCTTGTTCGTCGTCCAGTTACAGCCGGCACAAAAATCTGCGCCGGTTCCTGCGGTTTAAAGGAGATGTCCCGAGGCAGCAAGTGGGGTTATACACTTCTGTATGGCCATAATAATGCACTTTGTAATATACATTGTGCATTAATTATGAGCCATACAGAAGTTATAAAAAGTTTTTTACTTACCTGCTCCGTTGCTAGCGTCCTGGTCTCCATGGTGCCGACTAATTTTTGGCCTCCGATGGCCAAATTAGCCGCGCTTGCGCAGTCCGGGTCTTCTGCTGTTCTCTATGGGGCTCCGTGTAGCTCCGTGTAGCTCCGCCCCGTCACGTGCCGATTCCAGCCAATCAGGAGGCTGGAATCGGCAGTGGACCGCACAGAAGAGCTGCGGTCCACGAAGATAGAGGATCCCGGCGGCCATCTTCAGCGGTAAGTATTGAAGTCACCGGACCGCCGGGATTCAGGTAAGCGCTGTGCGGGTGGTTTTTTTAACCCCTGCATCGGGGTTGTCTCGCGCCGAACGGGGGGGGGGGTTTAAAAAAAAAAAAACCCGTTTCGGCGCGGGACATCTCCTTTAAACATAGGAATGTGCAATGTTAAACAATTAGTGAGCGGGAATTGCACGATTCTCAGTGATTCTCAAACACGTTGCCTGAGCGCGGACGAGCTGGTGAAAATCTGTCCCATGTGGTTGTACCCGGTGGCTCATCACATAGGAAATGTGTCAACCTACCTTGTAAGCCCACTGATGACCAACGACCGTAGCAGGAGAGCTTTAATGTTGGAGTTCGTTTAGCAGTAGTTGACATACATCAATTCATTTTGGGGTAGTATTTAGTCATGTGGTTTTAGCCCTCTTATATCAGCAGTGAGTGGAAACGTTTGACAGTTGGCCTTTATCCAATACACTAGTATTGGCTTTACAGTTTTATTAGTTGTTATGACCTTTTTGTAGATTTTTGACATTTTTTGTAATTTTTTTTTTATTTACCTCCAGTGAATCATTGTTTTTACTGTGAGATCAGTTTGCACAAGTCAGGAACAGTACTGCTCCACCCTTTAATATTAACATAAGTAAAAGAAGTGAATAAATATGACCATTAGCATAGTACTAATATAGAATGTAAGTCGAGAGGTTCTTCAAACCATACTGATTGCTAGTGACTAAGGAACTGATGCTCCATAACTAATAGCTCCCGACCGAGACTAACACTACTGCTTTGATCTTTTATACTGTAGTTAGAACACAGCAAGCAACTGATACATATAAGGCAGGGTGGGCAAATGAATGCGGCAAGAAAAAAAGGCAACCACAGAATGCTATGAACCTCGCTGATTTCAGTAGGCTTATTTTAATGGATTTTGGCCTTCTGGTAGCTTTACATTTGCGCTTGGGGTTCCGAGAGCAGGAAAGGTGAATCCCTGCGGCCAATCAAGTTCTGTCTCTGGACGGAACCAAACTGCGCCGGACGGACCCTATTGACTATACTGGGGTCCTCTTTCTGCCTAGCTTGCCTGGATTTTAGACGGAAGAGAAAGCTCTACATGCAGCACTTTTTTTCCAGTATTTTGAGCTTGATCTGTGACCATCGACCGGAGGTTTCAACGCAGATGTGAAACCGGCCTTGACAGTAGTGCTAGAATAAAACAAACTCATGTCCTGCTGCCTATGCTGTAAAAATGGTGTATAGCTTATTCGGCTTCCTAAAATAAATGGCTCTAGATTTGTACAGGTCCTGGAAATAAGGATATTGGGGTTAGAGTCCTGTCCTGTTGCAAGGAAGGCCCTGAACCTCGTGGCCATGGTGACCCAAGTACATTTGCAGCCATTGTATTCCATTTGCCTTGCTCATCGGTGTTGGCTAACATCAGCAAAGGGTTACCTGCTGTCCTATAATGCAGAAGGGCTCGAACTGAGTTGTGTTTTTCCTGTTCATTCATGTGGCGTCTGGTATAGTAAATATGTGCCATGTGCAATTTTATAGTTTCATCAAGGCGCTGAAGAAACATTACCTAGAACTTCTGAGCAAATGGCCCACAGCTGCCAAAACCTTGAACAGTAAAAGAAATGTGTTTTTAAGCCTCGCGTGCAGATCAAGTGTGTTTTTCAGGAAATATCTGAGTTTTCACAAGTGACGAATGTAAAACATACGTAGTTCTGGGGCGTTTTGCCCTCTTTCTGTTTGTTTATGTGTATATTTTATTAGCTTGTTGAGCGCTGTTTAATTTATGAATACACTTTTAATTTAGTTATTTAGATGAGTGTAGGTGTTCCTGACAGCTGTGCCTTTACTCCGTTTCCTACCTTCTCTGTGGGGTGTGCCGGGATTATTTCTTGTACTACTGCACTATGTTAGGAGGCTTTCACAACCTGCTGGGGATGCCGTTTACTGTGATTGAGGCGGGCAGGACGGACCGATCCGCGGGATGCCTTTACTAGCGATGATCGTTCCTGTGTAAAAGCACAGGAGTTATTAGTGCTTGGACGACCTGTGGGGCATCTGTGTCCAACATTGTGTCCCATGTAAAATTGTTCTACGGGTCCTTTTACATGGCAAGGTAAATTAAAGAAGCATGCACCTAGTGGCATGTAGTAACCGGATATCATTTGTTTGACGTGTATTCACACTGAACAATAATTGGGTAGTTTTGATCATTTGAACATAACCACAGCTCTTTCTATTCAGCATATCTGACACCTGTTTACACAAAAGGATTTGCTGAAGATGAATGATGATTTTTAGGTCTGCGTGAAAGATGCAATCCATAAATTTATTGGTGATCGCTGCAAGCGTTTACACTAACGATTATTCGCACGATAATGGTGCCGTGTAAAGGGGCCCTAAGAACGATAAGCGTGTAGTTCTAGGAGATGTTAAAACATACTTCATGTCTTTGAATGAACAGAGGTTGACTGATCTGGAGGAAACTACACTCAGATTTGGCAAAAGACTTCACCTACTTTCTATATGTGTGGATTCTGGAGCAATGGTTGTTGGCCAATCCCATTGATTTTTCATGGAGTCCACTATTAAGATAATGTTTGACTGTCCTCCGCTGTTTCCTATTAGGGCAACTGAGGATTGGGCAAGTTGCGTTTTTACCCGTCTGAGCCTTTGTTTCCCACAAAATAGGCAATACTTATTATGTAATGTAATTATTTTACTCCGTTACACAGCACATTGGACACTTTTAAGGGACCACAATACCTAAAGTATAAAACTTTTGAAGATGCAGTAAAAGTGGTTGTCCACCTCCACACTATTGATGACCTATCCAAAGGATCCTCATTTTGTTTCGAACGTTTTGATTTATAGTTTGTATTGTTTTGGATTACAGTGTGCACATGGTGACAGTTTTGGTTGGCATTGGGTTGTTTTCTTTTTTATGTATATATTTTAATTTTATTTTGTACATTTTTTTTTTTTACTTATTTTTGCAACAATTTTTTATTTTTTTTACCATCTACATATCCCGTGATGTCATATAATGAAAAGAATGTGGAAAAATACTGGTGTGATGGAGCAACCCTCTAAGCTACCTGAACATTAAGGTCCAATATGTGACAGTGAGGGCACTTCTTTTTTATTTCACAAAATAAAAACCAGCAATTGAAAACGCGTTTCAGGGAGGAGCCCTTTTGTCAGTTCGGCTGGATTGAACAAAACAGGATGCCTGGGGATGACCCAATTCAAAGGTTTTTGGGATGTTCCAGAGGTTCTGT
Source organism: Eleutherodactylus coqui (assembly GCF_035609145.1). Lineage (NCBI taxonomy): Eukaryota > Metazoa > Chordata > Amphibia > Anura > Eleutherodactylidae > Eleutherodactylus > Eleutherodactylus coqui. The sequence goes on from NC_089838.1 coordinate 238,275,426, forward strand.
ATGTGGCAGGCAGACAGGGGAGAAAGAAGTGCTTCATCATGTTGCGCCCCCACCCCAGTTTTTTTCCACATTCTTTTCTCTATACTCACACCCACCTTGGTGGTGCGTCATCTGGTTGGCAGCACCTCCATCATTTGAAACACTTCGTACTCCAGAACTATTTCACCACCATTACTGGGTCTTACTCCACTCTGTTTTTTCATCTCTTTTACTCACATGATGTCATGTAAGACCTTTTTTAATCTCACACTTTTTCACTGTAGCTGGGGCATCCATAGGAGCCTCAGTTACAGGGAAAACCTCACCCCGCAGTGACAATAGTCGCCAACAGAGTTGATCAGGGTTTGCTAGGACCCTGCAGCTCTGCTGTCACATGAGGGCACCCAGTGTTCACGTGATTGCCGGGTTGCATAGTGGAACTAATACTTTCACTCTTTAGTACATAGCGCTCATTAAAGGGGTTGTCCCGCGCCGAAACGGGTTTGTTTTTTTTTCAATAGCCCCCCCGTTCGGCGCGAGACAAACCCGATGCATGTGTTGAAAAAAAAAAAACGGATAGTACTTACCCGAATCCCCGCGCTCCGGTGACTTCTTACTTACCTTGCGAAGATGGCCGCCGGGATCTTCACCCTCGGTGGACCGCAGGTCTTCTGTGCGGTCCATTGCCGATTCCAGCCTCCTGATTGGCTGGAATCGGCACACGTGACGGGGCGGAGCTACGAGGAGCAGCTCTCCAGCACGAGCAGCCCCGTTCAACACGGAGAAGACCGAACTGCGCAAGCGCGTCTAATCGGGCGATTAGACGCTGAGAATTAGACGGCACCATGGAGACGGGGACGCTAGCAACGGAACAGGTAAGTGAATAACTTCTGTATGGCTCATAATTAATGCACAATGTACATTACAAAGTGCATTAATATGGCCATACAGAAGTGTATACCCCAACTTTGTTTCGCGGGACAACCCCTTTAAGCACTAAGTAGCCTGAAAAGGAGAAGGCATAAGCAGTTAAAAAACGCTTCTACCTTCTCCGGGTCATTGGCTGTGTCTGAACGAATTCTGCAAGCACAATCGTTACTTCTAAATGGGCCATAAGTGTTCTAGGGGGTTATTAGAACTGGGTACATGTGAGATGAAGCAGTGATCAGGGTGAGCGACAATTTTTGGGACTTTGTAGACAATCCCATGAAAGAAAAATGATCTCTCAATATCTCCCAAGACTAAAATAGCTGATAACATAAAAACAAGAGACTGCATTCAACTGCAGGGAGATAAGATGAACTTTAGCTATAGAACTTTTTAATGTCTTCCTGTGTGGATCTGTGTATGAGCTGCCAATCAGTGATCAAAGAAAATGGTCAGGATGTATGTATCCTTTAGGACATGAAAGCCGGCAGTGTTCCGGGACCAGACATCACCTGAGCGAGGCCTTGGTTAATCTTGTAATTGGGGAAGTCACATGCTCACCGTCTGGTAAATATGTTTTTAGGCTGGGATGGTGAAGCGAGTAGCAGGATTTGTTTGCCTGTGCTCTATACCAAGTCTTGATCATTTCCTTTCCACCCTCCCATGAATGAGGTGACAGCTTGTTTTTCTAGACGCTGATTGTCACATGATTAGCGCCGGGTCATTTTAGAAGTAACATCTGTTTTTCAATGGATCCAATGTTTACAAATTATCAACAGATGGGTAGACCGGAGCACAAACAGGTCAGGCAACTTGTGCAAGGTCAAAGGGGAGTGCAGGAAGAGGGAGTCATCGGCTTACACTGCCTGCTGCTTCTCAGAGATGACAGTACAATGGGGCATTCTGCGGGCAGCAGGAGATAGGGCCACTTACTGCTTCTCAACCAGTCTGGGCTTAACATAGACAGAGCTTAGAGGTGGGGGGTACATTTTTTATTTTAAAGGGTGAATACCCATAAAGATGATATTTGCATTTGTTACATAATGGCATTTCTTGCAGGTGATGATAAATAGATTATACTTGGTTCACACTTTTATCTGGGCATGTTTTATTCAATTTCTTTTTGTTTTCTCGAGAACAAACCTATTGAAAATAAACGCATAAGTGACCATATATCTTTCAGTCCATAATGCAGTGCGTAGTCTGAAAGAAATCCGAAAAAATGAAGAAATCTTAAAAAAATATATATATATATATATTTTTTTTTTTATATTTTCCCCCTCAAAAACACCACATTAGGTATTACCACATTGATAATGACCCAGACAGTGAAAATGTTTTATGTCACACAGTGAGCGCCGTAAAAATGATACACTCCCAAAAAATGCAATTAAAAGTAATCCAAAGGTCAGATGTACCCCAAAATGGTACTAATAAAAACAACTTTTCTCGCAAAACAAAAAAACAAGTCCTCACAAAGCTGTGTTGTCAGAAGAATGAAAATGTTGTAGGTGTTAGAATGCGGCGAAGCAGATTCACGTGCTTTTCTTTAAAAATGTGTTTTTATTGTGCAAAACTGCTAAAAAATAAAAACTACATATACTTGATTTCGCAGTAAGGTCATCTCTCACGAACGGATATGAATAGCAGATTTGGTAATCGCCATGCGCACATATGATACGCAGTTTGAACGCGGATTCGTACGCACATTGCTAGGAGACCAGATACAAATGGAATAACGAAAACAGGAATTTGTGGGCAGACAATGCAGGACGGTCTGGGGGGCAACAAACCATCCAGACTGCTGGCTGCACCTCCACTTGTTCTTCCTCCACAAGAATAAGTGTTTGGTTTTTTTTGTTGTTGTTTTTACTATATGGTAGTATGGTATATACTATATTTAAAAAAAGTAATATAAACCAGCCAAGCCTACTGAGCCATATACCTTTCCGAAGGCGCTCAGAACATCTCTCACCATGACAGCACAAGAGAATGTCGCCTGAACGATAATAGGGTGTTTACAGGAAGTTGGGGAAACTTTCTGTTGTCATTCCCTGCTTGCGTTTGTTCCTCCACTCGGACGATACACTGTCGTGCTGATCCAGATAGGAAAGTTACCATGTTATTTTTATCGAATGGTGAATATGCCGTAAACACAAAACTTTAAAAAAATGGCGGAATTTCGGGACATTGTTTTTCCACTCTATCCCCCCCCCCCTTCCCACAACCCCCGAAAAAAATGTAATGGAAGCTCTACAATACTTTCTACATATCCGAGAGTGGTGCCATTAAAATTTACAACTCTTACCCCAAAAACAAACCCTCTTGCAGCTATGCGAACAAGTTAAGGATCTCGCAATGTAACAATGAAGATCGCTTGGTCTTTAAGGCAAAAAATAGGCCCATCACTAAGGGGTTAAATACAACCTAATACAGGTCGTCCCACTTATTAGCGATCCAGAAAAATCTATATAACACCCAAGTCCACCATGCAACCCGACAGCAACATTTTGCTTCAGTCGCATAGCCAATAGAAGCCGTGGCGCCTCCTGGAGGGGAATGTTTACTGGAACAAGCTATGAACTATACAGGAATTGGAGAGGAACATTTTGTAAGAAGTTGCTGCAGGGATACTGGACATGCTTGCCAAAATGTTCAGCAACATGGAGCATTGGGTTCAGGCATGCTTGACTGTAAATGGTGGGCATTTCCAACACATGTTATGAGGGGTTCCTGATTCTACTTGAGTAAGGTATGTTTTGACCAAATCTCATTAAAATGTGTTCATTAGTCTTGGAGGTATAGTCAATTTTTTCCAGGCCTCCAGCTAGTGGGACACCCTGTACATGCCCTCATTTTCCTAATTCAGACCACATCTGGAATACTGTGTCCAGTTCTGGGCACCCCGCTTTAAAAAAAGACATCGACAAACTGGAGCAAGTTCAGAGAAGAGTTACCAAGATGGTGAGCGGTCTGCAAATCCTGTCCTATGAGAAACGCTTAAAGGATCTTGGAATGTTTAGTTTGCAAAAAAGAAGGCTGGGAGGAGACTTAATAGCGGTCTACAAATATCTGAAGGGCTGTCACAGTGCAGAGGGATCAGCCCTATTCTCATTTGCACAAGGAAAGACTAGAAACAATGGGATGAAACTGAAGGCAGGAGACACAAATTAGATATTAGAAAAAAACTTTCTGACAGTGAGGGTGATCAATGAGTGGAACTGGTTACCACGGGAGGTGGTGAGTTCTCCTTCAATGGAAGTGTTCAAACAAAGGCTAGACAAATATCTGTCTGAGATGATTTAGTGAATCCTGCACTGAGCAGGGGGATGGACCTGATGACCCCAGAAGTTCCTTCCAGCTCTACCATTCAATGATTTTAGTGCATTTGCACCATACTTGGGATCTATGTGGCCTTACCCTAATAGAGAAAAGGTAGACCCTGTCCCTTTTCGCTCTGAGCTGAGATGTGCTCCTTTTGCTCTTGTCATACCATGAAGATAGTATAATAATGGACATGACAGATGTAACATGACTGTTCTCACCCTCTTGCCACTTCATGTGTTTTGGTGTGATCAAGTTAAAGTCAAATGGTAGAAAATAGTAATGAACTGGGTATGCTCAGGTTTGAAATGTGATGTTTGAAAACCACAATATTAACTCTAAGCTGTTATCTCATCTGGGAAACCCCTTTCCATTTGCCTTATTAGAGCATATATCCGTCATAGAGGAGGGTGCTTTGCTTGAGGCACCCTCCCCATTTACCTTTTTGAGCTAATGCAGAAAGCCACAGCCAGCGGTGCCTCTGGCAGACTCGCTCTGTCCATGAACTACATGAGTCATTCACCCTGAATACTGTTTCCTGTAGAGAAAATGTATATCTGGCCACCTCTTCCTTCAGCAGAATCGAGTATGTACTGGGCGTCTCGGGAGGCGATCAAGCAGTGATCAGCTGGTCTGTGCAGTAGCTACAACTATACCATCAGATTTTCATTTTAGCTTTTTTTTTCATATATTCAGATTTACAATTCATTTAAACAATAATTGTAATTTTCCCTCTCGGTTGTAATGTCAGCACCTTCTCTGGGCCTGTGAGGAGTGCTGTGGGAGTAGATTGTACAGCAGATTTACTGGTGATTTAATGACTTACCTTTTCTATACCTAACTTAAAATATCATTTAAAACCATTAAATCAGTCTAATCAAAATTATTACAAGCGCTTAATGGAGGTGAGTCACGAAATCTTTGCAATTTAACGGTATTAAATGATATCTGCTCTATAGTTTATTAATTTTCCACAAATTATACTTGGGTATAGATTAATGAATAAAAGGCTGCTGAGTAAAGCGCTGTGACAATGTGGAGGATGGAAGATCTGTACAGGGGCCGTCCACACTGGCGGTGGCCTCAGTTATACAGCAGAGAAACCGAAATAAAAATGGAATTCAATAGCTTTTCATTAGAAACGGAAATATTTCCGTTTACTGCACTATTTGCTCCTTTTGAAAAACGGAAATGGGACAGAATTAATTCGAAATAAACTGAAATATTTCCGTTTTTAATGAAAAGATGTTGAATTCCATTTTTATTTCCATTTCTCTGCTCCAGAAAGGGAACCGAGAAACGGAAATGTATAACTGAAGCGAAAACCAGTGTGAACGAGCCCTTGCAGAAGATGCAAACAGATGTATCAGAAATAAGACTTTGGCTTACAGTGCACCAATGTTCATCTATCTTCCTAGAGGAGTTGTCCGCAACCAGTGGCTCCAACGCCTTGCTGTGGGGCTCGGCATGGGACTTCCAAGTTCTGGCCATGTGTACTCACAACTGATACTGAAGACCATTTCAGATGGCATAGTACTAGTGTCAACTTCCACACTGAAATATCAACAAATGCTTCACAAGTTCATACTTGCCTGTTTCTCCACATTTAGACTCACGCTTCCGAGTGACTTTGGGCATGACATGTCACATAGCCAAGGAGGGCACCTTGACTATCCTATACCACATCCCGATGTAAGTGAATGAATGTAAGTTGGTTTGGGACTCGAAAGTTGATGCAACTATCAAATCATTGTCCAGTAATGTCCTATCTGGATTGTAGTCTATACAGCACAAATTTGGAATCCAGATGTAGGGGAAGAAAGTGACCCGACTCTTCTTGACGTGGATTCCATATAAGGAAATCCATACTCCCATTAATCCCATTGAAAGAGGCTAATCCATGTGTGGATCCGCGGCAAGTGCATGTGAAGATCACGGCCCTGCTGCGGTTTTCTGCTGTGGCTTATGAAGCAGATTTGTGGCCGATTTTTCTGGCCCAGATTCCTCCCGTGTTAACATGGCCTTACCGTGCTCTTTGGTTTTTTGTTGTTGTTGTTTTTTAACCTTGAGTGGCAACAGCTTTTTTTTTTTTCTATAGTATCAAGATACTATACTTGATTGTACTTTGCTCATTACTAGACTGCCATATTTTTACTCCTTTCTGCCTCTTTTTTCCTATAGCACACTGTGCTATAAGGCTAAATGCCCCATAATGCTTCATATGTGATCAGCATTAGCAGCTACACTTTCCATGTAAGAGATGAACTATATGGAAAGTTTTGCAGAACTATACAGCTGTATCTGTACACAACCATATTTTTCCATTTAGGCAAAATCTTTTTTCGGTTCTTTTTAAGCAACACCCAAACTTCTACATTTTATTTCTATAAGGTGGTTTCTCAGAAGTACATTTTTTGCTAATCTTTTTTTTTTTTCTCCAGTACTCTGTAAAAGTATAAACTAGTAGACATACTTTTGGTATCAATCATATTTCAATCCTTTTAGCACCTTCCAAACTATATGCTGTTCAACTTTGGACTGGATCTATATATAATTCCATCAGGGGCAAATTTTAATCCTCTGGCAGTGACCTTAGAATTAGTAAAGAAGACCTTGATTAATGTTCACAGGATCGGTCATCCATAGCTGATCAGCAGGGGGTCTACCAGGGACCTCGGACGGATCAGCTTTTTGCCAGTCCGCTATGACCTTGAGCAAAACGCAGGTAGTTCCAAACATTTTGTAGTGGCCCGATTTGACACAGTTCTCATTCACTTTCCTATGTCATGCATTTAGGTTCTGCACTAGCCAGAACGGTATTGGTTTTGGCCAGTTTTCCTTCATTAGGAAAATCCATTCAAATGATCCTCTGATATGTTGTAGATGATTCATATTGGTGAAGTCTGTGATCTCAGACCACCTCGTTGTTTCATAACATGCAAGATCTTCACGATGACCACATTAGATTTCACTTCATGATCAATGCCTCTTGGTAGCTCATAGATGAACTTATATGTTGGAAGCTTTGTGTGATTATGGCTAAATCTTTGGGTTCATGGGGGCCCTTATGTGTGGCCAGCTTGACTCGCATCGTGATGAGCGCAGTAGTCTTGTCTAAGGAGCGATGTGGGGTATGTTATCCACCATGGGTTTTATATGCTGCTCTTGGTGATTCAGAGCTCGCTGAGTCTGCAGCGCTTCAACTTTGGTCTTTTTTCAGGGCAGAGAGCCTGATTCTTTCTAAACAAACAGGACTGATAAGTGGTGATAAATCTGAGTGCAGACAGCTTTGTTTGGCAGCTTATTTCATTAACTCCTGGTTTCAGCCGGTAAACTTCCAAGAATTAAGAAGAGGGATGACAGCTCCTTATTCCCCAGAATATTTAAGTGTTGATGTCATTGGTTTAGCGAGATAACGATTCTTGGGACAGATGTGCTCTGGTTCCTTTACAATGTGGGAGAGGTTGAAATTTAAACAGTCCTAATTTTGTTTGCTTCTATTTTTACAACAGAGCGAAATTATTTTTCAAGCCTCTTTTGTGCCTGATGTGTCTGCAGAAATGGGAGCCGAGGCAAGCAGAGATACGGCACGCACCGCTTTCTTTGTTTGTGACCTTGTACTGGTCATTTACTTTTTCTCTGTATACTTTTGGCTTCTTGGGAATTTTGGCTAACTGCAGCTGAAGTACCCAAATAAGTTTACTTTAGGGTGTGCTCATGTAAGAAATGATTGCCACTGTGATTACTGAAACGCTCCCAGCCAAGCAGCCGTTCTCAGTAAACTGGCTTCTGAGAAGTTCGGTACGTCCTTTGCAGTGGTATGTACTAAACTAAAGTTTTGCTCCCCGGAGAGCATACAATAGAAGCCATGGCTATAGAGCCTGCATAAGTTTTAGGAGACTTTGTAGCCATAAGGTTGAATCATCTCTCCGGTCACCGACACACGGCTCACACGCTGCATGTTTGTTGCATACATTTCTGGCAAGGCTTCAAGTATTTACATATCAGTGATTGTTTTTATTGTTATTTTTTCATCGCTCGTTCATGGATTTCTGCAAACACCTAATCGCAGAATAGTATGCCAGCTGTCTGCCGCTGGTGAATATACTGTACCCTTAAAGGGGTTGTCCCGCGCCGAAACGGGTTTTTTTTTTTTTCAACAGCCCCCCCGTTCGGCGCGAGACAACCCCGATGCAGGGGTTAAACAAGAACACCGGACAGCGCTTACCTGAATCCCCGCACTCCGGTGACTTCTTACTTACCTGCTGAAGATGGCCGCCGGGATCTTCTCCCTCGGTGGACCGCAGGGCTTCTGTGCGGTCCATTGCCGATTCCAGCCTCCTGATTGGCTGGAATCGGCACGTGACGGGGCGGAGCTACACGGAGCCCCATTGAGAAAAGAAGAAGACCCGGACTGCGCAAGCGCGTCTAATTTGGCGATTAGACGCTGAAAATTAGACGGCTCCATGGAAACGAGGACGCTAGCAATGGAACAGGTAAGTGAAAAATTTCTGATAACTTCTGTATGGCTCATAATTAATGCACAATGTACATTACAAAGTGCATTAATATGGCCATACAGAAGTGTATAGACCCACTTTGTTTCGCGGGACAACCCCTTTAAGGTGACCATAGACAGACGAAACCAATCTTTGTGCGATCCTATGATGATTTAGTGACTACGGTAGGCCACAGAATATCTACACACTAGATACATGTTGGCCAGACAAGCCAACCTTGTAACAATAACTGATGTGTATTACAGTGCTAAATAATGGGAAATCCATATTCAGTAAGTATTAGGAGGGCTCCTTTATACACCTTAACTGTGTAAAGAAGAAAGCCTTGAATTTCAAGCATTTTTCATTGCGGTTTTACAAGGATTTTGGGATTTTTATTTTTTTTTTTTCCTTAAAATTTTAAACATGCTTTCTGCCATTTTTTTCAAGACCTATAGATAAGTAGAGGCCAATGGAAAAGATGACCTCTAACCCAAAAAACCCAAAACCTATGTATGTTGTATGTAGACTTTACATCTTGCCACGTGGTATTTGACCTAAAAAAGAAAGCGCTACGAAGAGCACCAACAAAAAATTCAAAAAATCCCACAAAACATTGTGTGCATCCCCAGTAAAAGGGGTTTTCACTTTATAATTAGTGGGGGTCCGACTTTTGGGACCACCACTGAGGCCAGGCTCACAGGATTGAACGTTTACCGTACTCTGTACTCCCGTGTGACATGTATAATTCACCGCCAATCAATTACATTGTCTTATGCAGTTCTGCTCACATTGGCGTGTCGGAATTGCGTAATACACGAGCGCAAAATAGAACACATCATGTTCTATGTTACTGTGTATTCCTGTGAGATATAGCCTATTGTTCTCTAATGTCTCTAGTGTGCGCTGCTTCATTAAGCAACGGCACAGGAAATATAAACAAAAAACCCCTTGATACTGCATGTGACAGCGTGCATGAATATGCAGTTATGCGCAGTACAATTTAGCCGCCCTGCAGGGTTACGCTAGACTACGGCTGCGTGAGCCCAACATGAGTCTGAGCATGGAGGGTCCGTAACAATGATTCTGGGCTGCAACCCCTTCATAGTAACATACATAGTAACATAGCATGTTAGCTTTAATGAAGACAATGCCCATCTGGTTCAGCTTGTTTCAACCTCCTTGTTGATCCAGAGGAAGGCAAAACACTCCAAGAGGCAGGAGCCAAATAGCCCCATCGGGGGAAAAATTCCTTCCTGACTCCATCTGGCCCAGTCAGAGTACGAACCATTTATTACCACCCTCTGCTTTCTATTTCTGAGCCAGTTCTTTACCCGGATACACATGTTTTCGCCCAGACCGAGCTGTCTCATTATATATATCAGCCTATTATGCGGCACGGTGTCAAATGCGTTAGAAAAATCTAGATATAGGAGATCAATAGACTCTCCCAGGTCCAGCCTAGATCGTACAAGCTGATCAGATTTGTCTGACATGATCGACCCCTCATGAACCCTTCACTCCACAGCAGCAACCCGCTCATCTTCATGTCCTAGCGTTTTGCCATCAGTTTATGAAATGAGAATGCTCCTTTAAAGGGAACCTGTCATCTATAAGCGCCGTAAACGTAGTTCTGGTGCTTCTAGTTGAGTTGACGTGGAGTCAGGGAGGCTTTTTGCCCAGTCCCCCGTCCCTGCTCTGCCCCCCAGTGATGCTGTGCACACACCAGGTTGACTCTTTTCAGTAAGCTGTGCGCATGTATTCATTCATCTTTATAGGAGTGCGCATGCATAGCTTTCTGAAAAGAGTCACTCTGGTGATGTCCCCTAGAGAAGTCATTAAACGGGGGAAGCAGGCAAGTATAAGGGGCTCCCCGCACTCCACCTCACCTGAACTATAAGCACTATAGCTTAGTTTATGGTGCTTATAGTTGATAACAGGGTTCCTTTATTGTTTAGACTATCTGTCTTTTCTCATATAGTATTTGGTCGGGTTGTTGAGGCCCTTATAATTCTGTGCCAAAAATCTAATCTAGCCCAAAAGTCCCGATTATTGTCCTTTCTTCCATTCGAACGATGCCTGTGATCACAGCATGCAGGCATCCCACTACACAGCAGTTCTCCTTCTGTGGGATGACATCACTTTGGAAATTCCCTTTGCGTTGCATTACTAGGATAGAAAACTTTCTTGGAAGGGTGGAGAACTTTCAGCGTGCTGATAATTGTTTCTGCTTGGCCTGTTTTGTTGGCTTTGTCAGAATCTAGATTATTTCTCCTGACCTTACCGGTCATAGCATGAGCATTTCTCAACCGTAGGGTGCTGACATTCATTAACAGATCCTTTATCTTATTTAGTTCTTCTTTGAACTCTGGTATTGCACATTTATTAAACACGGGACCCATGTGACTTGTGAGTGAGTTCTTAGAAGGCCGGGCTCACACAACCGTACAGTAAGAGCTGTGTATCCCTGCGCAGTGTTGCCTTTTTTACGCACGCTGCCCTGCACTGGCTTGCTGGTAGCTTCTTTTCAGCGTTTTACCGATCCGTTCGTGGACATGTGGCCTAATTGTGCTTAAATGAACTGTGTTCCTAACCCAAGCATGGAAAACAATAGGACTGTACGCACGTAATACGTGGTAAAATAGGCCATACTGCGTTCTTTTTTTATCCGTGTAATATATGCAATAAATATACGCAAGTGTGAATGGAACAATGAAAAGCAATGTGTTTTCATTGAAGCCATTCACCACGTATTATATGCATCTACATTATTTGCGTAATATGCAATATGTTTGTGTGAGCCCCACCTTACCGAATTTATATCATTTGTAATTGTATAGCTAAATTCGCAAATCAAGCCACCCATAGGGAAGCACGGGCGTCTGCACATGGCTTAAAGAATGCATATCTGTTGTGCGAAGCTTTTTGGTCTGGAAAACAAATAGCAATATGCTCTATTTCAGTGCGGATCCCGCACGCACAACTTCCATTGATGGCTGTAAATTGTGGATGGGCTGCGGATTCCGCAGGAGCGCGGGAGTTAAAAAAAAAAAAAAAAAAATCCACTGCGCAGTGAAGAAAATAAGAGGACCCGGACGGGTAAGCAGTGTCCTCGGCTGCGGGCAGGGCTTGATTCTGCTGCGGGCTCCCGCGTGCGGAATCCGATCCACCTGTGGACATTGGGCTTTAAAGGGACTATACCGCCACCAGTAACATTAAACCATAGAAACATTTTCCTTTTTTGGAATGCTTTTATTTTTGGATTGTGGCATGTTTTATTCTGCTGTCTATACATGACTATGGGGACGGCCATCTGTCCGGAGCTACATTTAACAGCAGATACAGTATTTAGAAGATATGCATTACAGCAGCCTTGTGGGCCGTTCACAAAACGGACAGGAGGGGACCCATTGACTTGTATGGGAGACTATTCTACACATGCTCTGTGACCTGTGCTCAGGTCATTGTACAGAGAGGGGGAGTAAATCTTCACAGTTTATACCTCTTGTGATTGGTGGACCCTGTGTGACCAAAACTGGAAAAAAAAAAATCAGCAACATTTTTTTTTTTTTTTTTTAACACACAAATGTAATGTAGATCATGTCTTTTTCTGATGACCCCTTCCCTTTAAACCTTCTCCGTAGATTGCATATAATTGTTACATTTTCTGTGACCTATTTTTTTTGTTCATTACTGGTGTCTTACATTAGATATGGTACAATAGGTTTGAAGTCCATTCAAGTATATTAGAAATATTTATTTTCCTAACATATGCTGCAGCTTTGCATCAGTGAGTTAAAGAAGACGTGCCGAAAAGAAGTAAGCCTGCCTCCTTATGGGGATTGAAAGATTACAAAAAGTGCATTTGCTTGACTGGAAGGTTCTGTAACATCATGTCAAATTCCAGAACAGAATGTCTGTTAGCTTTTAGTTTATTTGGACCTCTGTGTTTGGCCCTGAAGATTGTAGACCAGTGGGAGGTTCAAGGTTGAAGTTGGGGTATGTTGACAAGGAGCAGAATCCACGTCGGATTTTTCTATGTTTATCCCACCTCAAAAACTGTGGCAGAATTCTGCACTTGAATCGGCATACAGATTTAGCCATCTGCAATGGAGAAATCTGCGTGAGGAATGCCCAACGTGGATTCCATGTCAAGAAATGAAAAGTTTTTTGTTTTTTTTTCCATGTGTGGATTTGAAGACCACATACTGAAAAAAAATCCACACTGTATATACAGTACTACAGCACAGATTCCTATTGACAGTAATGAGGTGCTTCAGGGAGGCAGCTAGGCTTCAGATATTCTGTGTTCAATCCATGGCAAAATACCACTTTGTAAACATACCCTAATGGTATGTTCGCACGGCTGAATCTTGCTGTGGACTTGACGCGGAATCTTCATCAAATTCAGGGCAAATCTGCATCCCTCAAGTGCTTCATTACTGGCAATGAGAATGTGCGCTGTAGTCTATATCAAGTGCATGGCCACAGCCTGGCTGCAGTTTTTGATGCGGAATCGGTGCCGACTTATCCAACGTGTATAACTCATGTGAACATACTCTCAGGGGTTAGCCTCTACAGCAGGTATGAATCTCTACATACCCCATGTTTACAGTGTAGCTAACATTTTGTATTTATCTAAAAAGATCCAAAATGATGTGCAGATTAATTTCATAATGCATCGTTTATGAGTTACAACTCTGTTTTTGATGGTTTCAGATCTACTTTCCTTCATGCAGGGTTAAAGGAGTTTCCTGGTTAGGTGGCACTCTTTTCTCAAGCTTTCACTGGACAGGTAAAAACTAATAGATCAGTGGGGGTTCGCCTGCTAGAACCCCAGCTAATTGCCAGAACGCACCCCAGCTAATTGCCTAAAGTACCCCGAATGAATGCAGCGTAAGCCATACATGCATGCTTTTCATTGAGACTTCCTGAAATTTTTGAGATCTTCAACTCTGCTATCGCTGCAAGTCACATTGAAATGAATGGAGCCGTAGCGTGCATACTAGAGATGAGTGAGTATACTCGCTAAGGCACATTACTTGAGCGAGTAGTGTCTTAGCCGAGTATCTCCCCGCTTGTCTCTAAAGATTCGGGGGCCGGCAGGGGACGGGGAGCAACGGGGGAGGAACGGAGGGGAGATCTTTCTCTCCCTCTCCCCCCCCCCCCTCCGCAACCAACCTGTCACCCGCGCCGGCAGCCGAATCTTTAGAGACGAGCGGGGAGATACTCGGCTAAGGCACTACTCGCTCGAGTAATGTGCCTTAGCGAGTATACTCGCTCATCTCTAGTGCATACACATTCATTCTGGCGATTGTGGAGGTTCTAGTAGTCGGAAACCCCACTGACTAATCAGTTTTCACTTATGCAGTGGGCAGGTGAAAACTTTAAAAATTGTTACCTAATTAGAATTAGAATTTTTTTTTTCTTTTTTAATGCCAAAACCCCTTTAAGGGAAGATAAAGCTTTAACACTTCTAGAGATTGCAAATTAATTTTATGAACTGAGTGTTTTGGGCCTAGCTAGATAGATACACTTTAAGAATGAGATATAAAGCTGTCATCAGAGGGACTGACTGCTGTGAAAAAAGAACAAAAGATTAGTTTAGGCATTCTATAGAGCACATGTGTCAAAATGAAGCCCCGCAGCCCTAATCCAGACCTATACGTCATTTTATGCGGCCCGCGAAGAGGTCTGGATGTAGAAGGACAGGATGTCCACTTTTCCCAGAGGACGCAGCCAGCGCTTGGCAAAGGGGGCAGTGCCAGTACAGTAAGCTGGTGCCATCTTGGATACTGTGCTCCTGCACAGCTCCACACATCTCTGCTCAGCAACTCACAGGTTGTGGCACAGCTCTTATAGCCTTACCCAAGCATCCGAGCCAGCCTCCAAGTTAGGAAGCTTATTGCTAAAGAGATAGAAGGGGAGAAATGCCTTCGTAGAGCTTAGCCATGTTAAGTAGTTCTTACATTTAGGGCTCATTCACATGGGCGTATGCATTGTCCACTGTATGCATTTCCACAGATCAAAAATATGTGTATTCACATATGCGTATTGACTGCATTTTTATGCAATGCCATTGACTTTAATGGGCAGTTTCGGTCCAAGATATGGATCAAAATAGGACATGCTGTGATATTTTTCACACGCATGAAAAATGCGTGTCTAGATACCTTAATGCAAATCAATGGTGTTCAAGTTGTCCGTATTATGCGCTTACCAAATATGCTTACGATACGGAGCGCAAATACATCCGTGTGAATGAGCACTTATAAACGTTCCTTTGAAGGCAGCCATAATGCTGGTGTGGCCCTCGGTAAAAATGAGTTTGACACCCCTGATCTAGAGGTAAGGTGCCATGCACAGGTCAGTGGTCCTAGAGTGGACCCTCTACGTCACCATCAGATATGGCTTAGGGCTTCATTAAGGGGGTAGAGCCTAATGGATTGTTGCTTCTTTAAAGGGGTATTCACTCTACATAGGGAATCCCCATGTCATGCACCAAGAGTAGCCCCCAATAACAACATTTTATGGCTTTGTTGGTATTCCTAAGCACAGTACCACAACTGAAAGGCCAAAGTCAAAACCAAAGAACTTTGCTGTAGTGTTAATATCCCAAGCAAGTTTAGAAAAAAGAGCTCCTCTGATGGACTGGGCACCAACATGGTTTACCTGCGTCGGGCCCTTCAGGAAACCATACGTCACCTAGAGGATGCAATGATCCAACATTTCAGTGGCCCCTTCCCTAGTTTCCAACAGAATAGAGAAGTGACGGCTAATCCCTCCCAGAGCGTTAGAGCAGACACTTTCTGGCTACAAGTGCTGTTTGATATAGAAGTGGTTATAGCTATAATTTTCTCTTAAGCCTCAGATTAAATCTATTTCCATACAGTATAATTTTGTCTGTGCCAGAAGTTGATCTATCTCATGATGACTTGCAGATAAATTACTTCCAAGTGTTTTATGGATGCGCCTGTGGTATAAATATATTTACTTGTTGTCAGCTAAGCACATATTTACATAGACTATCAATCCTCTCTTGTCACTGAGTGATACATTAAGGATACCTGTTCACACTTTGCTTATCTGCAGGCCCCAAGCACATTGCACCACTTACTTATAGGCATGGTTAAAAAGTAGTCATCTTACCATTTGTGATTAATTTACACCTTACTGCACTATGTTAAGGGCTCCACACACTCCCTGCTAAAATACAGCGGCCAACATGACTCTCTTCATGAGAATATGGAATGGTGATTCTAGTCGTATTTCATCTCCTGAACTCAGATAGGCTGTTAGATTTTTTTCCATCAGACAGGGTTTTTTGTGACTTGTTTCTTCTTTTTAATTAAGGTGTTCTTTATGGTTTGCCATTGCAATTAGTGTCCTATTCAGTATGTGATCAGAGGAATGAGGTCGTCCTCTTATGCTGTTATTCGAAAACAATGGCCTAAACGTGCAGCTCTTATTCCTGGACACGTATGTGTCACGTATATCTTTAGTGAATATCTTTTGTAAAAGCAATTGATCGAAATTTCCCAAAGTTAGTGATGTGAAACTGAAAGAAGGACTTTTTATAGGACCACAAATAAGATCAGTGATGGATGAGGAAACATTTCAGGAAACTGTTAAATCCATTGCAAAAAGCTGCCTGGTCGTCATTCACAAATGTTTCTTCTGCTTTTCTTGGAAATCCTATATCAGAGAACTAGAGTGATCTAGTGAGCGATCTTGTGAAATCAGACCAAGCTATGGGATGCAATATGTCCTTCAAACTTCACTTCTCAGACTCCCACCTGGACTTCTTCCCAGAAGATCTTGGGGCTGTCAGTGACCAGCATGGTGAGTGTTTCCATCCGCAGATTTCTAGGATAGACTAGAGGTACCAAGGCAAGTGGAGTGCTAGTATGCCGACTGACAAAAAAAATCCCTCAAGCAAGTGATTTTCAGTGATAGTTCTCCCTTGTAAACATGGCGCTCAACAGGATGCAGAGCAGGAAATCACTCAGTAGTAGCTGGTCACTTTTTTTAACTCCCTGAAGCGAAGCGACTAGTGCGTGTCTTCTTGCTCAGTATAAACAGGCAGCCCTTCATTTCTGAACGACTGCCTGCTCACAGTAAATGAAGGCGGGTGGTTGGAAAACAACTGCAGCGCACTACAACTACAGCTCCAGAGTGTAAGCGAGGAGCGATGAGTCGTCCTGCAGTCCAACAGTTGACCCATGTAAAGCCACCCTAAATTCTTTGTACAGATTTTGTCCTGGCCCACTGGATTTGCTGCAGGAAGGGGAAGGGCCATAGTGAGTTAACATGTTTGGGACCCCCATTCTAGTGACCAGCCGGGGTCACAGCTTTCAGGCATTTATCACCTTGTTTTGTGAATTGATGATAAATATTGATTTTTGAAAGCTTTTCTTAATAGCCCTTTACTGTGAATGGACGTGGGTGGGGGGAGAACACTCCCTGGCCGCTCCACCTCCATTCCGGCAGCGCTGTGAGCGATGCCAGCGATACTCACCTCTGTGTAACAGGAAAGCACAGGCTCTGTGATAAAACAGCCACGTCTTATGTTTATGAGCAGCAATGCGGTTATCTCCTCAGTATTTGACTGTTCTAGTTCAATGCTAGTAACTTCATTAATGATAAATGAGGCGGTTTAGAAGTAGTCGGAGGTACTGAGGTTGTAAAATGCACCTGGATTCCTGTGCCCATGGCCTAGACTCTCCAGCAATGTAAGTGGGCAGTGCGGAGGTGATATATCAGGCTAATTGACCAGTGCAATGGGGCTCACTGTCTAATTTACCTGTTTCAAGCATGTGCACACATCTCAGTGCCAATTTCACAGGGAGCCAATTAACTTAATCATTTTAATGAACCGAGAGAACATGCAAAGTAGTCCTTAGCGGAGTTAGGAACTCACGACCCAAATGCTACCGTTGTAAATACTGAGCAACTCATGCCATAGAAATGTGTGTAATGGGTGATGTATGCGTATTCTGATAGCATATTAATGATTCTAATTTCTTGGTGCTTCCTTTAGTGGACTAGCGTGCTACAGGCACTATAGGGTCAAGTCAAGTAGACTACTGCTTCCTTTCAAGGGTTATCCTTGGGTTCTTTCTCACCTCTTTCAAGATTGCCGGTTGGGATTTTGAAGTAATATTAGCAGGGCATTCCCTCCTAGGGAGAGTAACAGCAACAGTCCTGAATTTTCTCCATCTGTAGTATGGATTGATTGACACCCAGCTCTTTAGCAATGCTTTTGTAGCATCTTCTAATTCCTTGCTTTTATAAAACATGTCTTCCTAGGTTTCTCTGAAAGTTGTTTGCATTGAGACGTGTTTCATACTAATGAATGTTTCTTGAGAAGAACAGATTAGTCAGTAACCAGGCTTTGTGTGCCTTTATTCAATGAGCAAACCCATATTTCCAATCTCATCGTCTTCATTAAACCAGCTTTTGCCAATTAGCTCTTGGAAAAGTCATTAATGCTTCTTTTACACTGAACGAGAACTGCACGATTCTCATTTGCATGAGCGAACGAGCTGGTGAGATAATCACCAGCTCGTTCGCAACCGTGCAGCCTTTCAGCGTTTCACATTCCTTGGGCTCACGTTTAAACTGAATGATCGTTCACTTTTACGTATACTTTTATTATTTGCGTTAATGTCATCGATTGGTATTATAGAATGATAGCACACAATATACTAGACTGGGAAGTAAAGAGAGCAGAAAAAAAAGTTGACCTATGCCTGCTGCCTGCAATGTATCAATTGGAGTGCATGTTGGTAGCGGAGGTGGTCTGGCGACAGATTTCCGCACAGCCTGGTGAGTAGAACATGCTCCCGTACCCTTTGTTATAATTTACATTGATTCGGGCAGAACTTCTCAGCTGGAAAGCATGTGCTTTGTTCTGCAGCAAAGGTTTGAGTACATTTCTATTATGTGCAACTGTCCGGGAAAACCTGTCTGCTCTACTCTGTATAGCAACAAACAAGTGTTCGCAGTGCAGCGGCACAACAGGCCGCGGGATCCATCACTACTTTCTGCCGGGTGGACATTTCCAAGTGAACAATGCTGCCATCTGTATCTGTTGCAACCTGCGTGGATAGATTATATTCCTAGGAACAAAGAGGAAGGAGCCCGACTCGCTTCTTTGTGGCGGTAATTCCTGTAAACATGCGCGGTGCAGATTACAGCTTGCACCTGTGAAGCATCAGTCATTAAGGATTAGCATGAACAGGACCGATGCCGTGGCAAGTCAACGCTCCTCTTACTGTGTTTAGACTACATTTATAGACTGTGAAAGCGGCATGATGCACATTGCAACTTGCTGGAACTGGAAACAAATATCTGAAATGTGATACTTCTAGTCCTGGTTTTATGTGCCTTTTATGCTATGGCTGTCTCTCTCCACAGTGTATGCTATAGTAGTTCTCTTAATGAGCCAATACCGGTGAAGAATGAGATTTTATTTCTAATGCAACCAATATTTAACCTTTTGCCCTAAACGGAGAAGAGTAAAAGTGGAAACATTTTTCCATAGTACTTTTTTAAATTGACTTTTGCCCCTTTTTGTCCGATTGGACTTTGGGAAGTAGTAGCACGTTAATAGTAAATTAGTGGAAGTCTGTCACCAGGATTCCCTGCCAAGTAGCTGTTTTGCGGGGCCATTGGGCTCATGCTCCGAGCTGATTTCTGCAGGAAGTCGACCATTCTGTTCCCGCTGCTAGGGCTAGGCTTTGTATTGCAAGCAAAGTTTCCATTCACTTCAGTGAGAGCTTGACCTGCAATACCAAAGCGGGCCACTGCAGTGGAAATGGAGCTGTCTGCTTTCTGCAGAAATCGGCTCAGTGCACAAGCGCATTGGCCTGATGAAGAGCTGATTGGTGTGGATCCCGAATGATGGACCCCTGGCAGATAAGTCATCAATAGCCTACAGATGGACAACCTCTTTAATACATGATAAAAGTCTGTCTATCAGTATGAATATTCCGACTCTACTACCAGATAGTGTCGATCGACAATTAGGTGATCTCTTTTTGCTCGTTGCAGATCTGGAACAAAAATACTAGGGTTGTGCCACTGACATTACAAAGCATGGCTTCATCCAGGCCATGGAATTGAACATGCAGACTTTTTTTGCCCGACTTATCATACTGTACATTACAATATAGTGAATCATGAATAACTCCTGCCACATTTTTTGTCAGTTTTTCCCCTTTGACTTCATTGTTGATTAAAAAAAAAAAAGCACTTGGAAAATTGAATGCAAACAAAAACTATACTTTTTTTTTTTTTTTACATGTGGACTGCTAAAGATTTCTATCAAAACAGTCGGATGAACAGCTCCTTTGTGCATCAATGTGTGTTACTTCCCAAACTGTTTATTTTATCTTCACCCTGCCTCCTAGCTTTTAAAGAGAGCAATCATTACTTCTAAGGCCCCCTGTCCACGGCAGTGATTTCGCCGGGGGTAAATCGCCGGTGAGTCACGCCGGCTGAAGCTTTCCATAGCATTACTATGGAGAACACCGGCCCTGTGTCCATGAGCGGAGAATCATTGCGATTCACCGCTCGCGGCTGGCAATTCGCAGCATGCTGCGAATTGCCCCGATTCTCCACGGTCAGCCTATCTGTCAGATAGGCTGACTTGTAGAGAGCCGTCTGCCGGCTCCTGCTCCCGGCTCCTGTGGCAGAGATTCGCCGCGGGATACCGCGACGCCCGTGGACAGGGGGCCTAAGTCTTTCCATGTTTTCATTGTTGGTGCTGGCCAACAACGCTTTTCGATTTGGTGAACTGTGGTTCATCAGAAATATTTCTAGTACCTCACGTCACTATAAATGGGTTGTCCTCTTCCACCCGCCTCCTTACAATCTCCTCTTACATCCAGTAAGATGTCTGTAATCATAGGCACACATGGGTCAGCATGGGGATTGTGTACGGAAAACACTAGGATATTTTTAATGAAATTGTAAAGTTTTCCCAGCTTACAATGTTGATGGCCTATCTTTAGGAAGGCCGCCAATATCTGCATATCAGTTGTTTGGAGAGGCCACCTCCTTTAAAGAGCTGATTGGCAGGGGGTACTGAGAGTTGGACCCCCACTCATTTGATATCCATAGCTTATTAATCGGGAAAACCCTTTTAATTCCTGAAGCAACAGCAGTAAATCTTGACAGAATGCTTGTATGTATAAGGAATTGTAACCATAATCATATATCTGTCCCTATCAATCAGACACGGCCAAGAATCTCAGGATTCCCATTTCCCCAAGCACACAAGCTGGTGGGGTCATCGTCAGCTTGTCGGTGCGCAGGAAGCCTATTTAGACTGCATGATTCCCGTTGAGACTTGTGTAGTTCTTGTTCACTAGTCGGTCATTGTTTCACCTTCCTATGTTTAAACTGCATGATAAGTGCACAAGCCACCGGTGAAGATCAACAAGAAGCACACGATTCTCATTCATTGGCTTACGTGTAAACTCAACGATCATCGTTCTGCTTTGCTCGTTTGAACGACTTTCTGCACAATCATCATTCCGTGTAAATGCAGCATTAGTTCTCCAAGGCCAATGCTGGCCTGGCCCTATGCTAATAATGCAGAAGATTGGAAACCACTTGCCATTCCCTCTCTCGGCATGTACCATTAATGACAGATTTTTTTAAATACATACTCCTCTTCATTCACCGCTTTCTTGATCATGTTCAACATATGGATAGATCTGTTGCCGTATAGAGTCTAGTTATATAATGTTTAATACAGAATAGCTTTCTGTTAAGTGGTGATGTGGCACTTTCCTTCTTGCATTCGGCTAGTAGGGCCCATTTTCCCATGGTCTTCTTCATCACCAAGCCCTATGATGTTGTGTACAGTGTAACTCGGTAGGTGCGTATCACACAGCACTAGTGTCGTCTTCCTTGGTTAATTTTAGCTTGTCGCCAGCACAGACTTTCCCAGCTTGTATTTGCCGGTCTTCCAGTGTAACCGGGGTTAGCACACACTATTTCAGCACCTTGGCATGTGAAATGGCATTCTGCCAACAACTCCAGCCCTGCTGTCAGAGGAGGCCGTTACACCTCAGGGTAGAAGAGAACCGAGGTCCTGTATGTAATGGTGAGATATATATGAGCTGCTGGCTTGTAACCTCTGGGGTTTAACCTCTTCTACTGCAGGAGCTGAAATTCTGATCAGCTTGCAGCGAGTTCCACGTAGTTAACAGTATGGAACACAACCGCATGTGTCTGTCTGGCCACACCAGGGCTCGGTGACAGCATTACAGACGATTTTTTTCATGGGTCAGAGGCTTTTGTTTCTATATGGTTTTGCTCACACCATATATGTGCAAACACGAAGCCCCAAAGTATGCAACTAGTTGGCTTGCAGTTGCATACGTTGCTCATTGACTGCCACAGAATACCGTCCGGGATCCCTTTGTAGTAGAAGGCATAGTTTACTATGCAATGAAAAGTAAGTCATGCAGGGCATACTGCCCAAATGTATGCAAAAAGGACATGTAATTGTAAGGCCACATTTACGCCTCCTGCCCACGGCCGTGGCAGACTCCGCCAGCGGAATATCGTAGCCGAGTCTGACACGGCGCCTCACCAAGACCCCATACTCACCTCTGTCGATCCGTTGTGAGAGTCCTTTCCAGCGATCTGACATGCATGTGCAGTGCAGCGCATGACATGCCAGCGGTGGGCGGTGATGTGTAATTTACTATACTTCCACTGTGCTCATAGCGGAAGTATTGTGTGACGGACGGCTTCTATTGAACATAATGGAAGCCGGCCATGCGTTTTTCCGCAACAGTTAGAACATGCTGCGATTTCTTTCACGTTGTGGAATTCCGTGGTAGCATTCTGCAGCGTGAACATTGCAGGGCAAAAAGCTGTTAGGTTCAATAGAACAGAATAGCTGCGGGATAACGCTGCGGATTTCCACCTCGTGAAACGCGGCAGAAATCCATCAGTGGGAATTAGGCCTTACACAGCCGATAACTGTGATATGTGGGATGCAGCACATCTGCATGTCCTGTTCTCGTGTGTCTCGCATACTGCAATTTGACGGTTTTGCAGCATCGCTGCAAGAGAAAAATCACCCATGTAAATAGACGCATTCATCTCACAATGCACAAAACATGTGCATGTAAATCGGTCTATATAGTTTGGGGGGCTGTAGAAGTCTGTGGATGCCTACTGGGTGAAAAGAGCCTTATTTTATCACTTATTACAATTCTTTAGATCTTTTAATAATAGATTTTAGTATTGCTTTTTTGCTCTTTTACGGCTGCTTTATGAACCATAACTCAGGGCACTTGGTTCTCTGTGTATTTGTCTTCTTTTCGGAGCTTCTGACGCTCCTTTGTCAAGCAATTCCTGAAGGTTTTTTGCTCTGTTCCTATGGGCAGAAGCTCCGAAACGCGTCGCAAACCGTATCCATTTTTGTACCTTGTCTTTGGGAATATTACGTTTTTACTGAACCTTTAAGACAAGTACTCTTCTTGGGAATCCTTTTGGGAGGTCTTCTGCAGAAGTGAGACCTCCTCCACTGTAAGTGCTTTCTATCCAACACTTATTTGCACCTTACCCTGAGAGCACCTGATTAATTTTCTTTATTGACTCACATGTTCCAATAGTTAAAATGGAAAGATGCATTGCACTCGCATGAACATCACATTTCCATACCAGCTCGATGCAAGTTCTTCTTTTGCTCCCATAGGAATGAAAGGGTGATTCTGTTCCGGAATCCCCCCAAAAATAGAAAACCCATAGCATGTCCTATCTCTCGGGCCCAGAGAAAACTCACCCATGTGCATAAACCAAACTAAAATAAGGGGTTTTATTTTACGTGCGGGTTTCGTCCATATTGTAGCCAGTCAGAACTCGTATGTGAAAATCATTTGTGGAATACACCCTTAAAACATGCAAAGGCCGGGCTCACACGGCTGTAAGCATAAGCCCGCAGCAGATACCAGCTGTGGGCCCAGTTGCGCCCCCCACGGTGGTGGTCATGCGCAGTACACCATTTTTTTTGTTTGTTTATATTTCCTGCGATGATGCAGATACCCGCAGTGCGTATTTCTGTGACCATAGAGACCAACGGGCTCTATGTTGCAGATATCCACAGTAAAATAGAAGTCCTGCATTCTATTTTCCGCAAACGGATTCTGACCCGCTAATGTGAGCGAAACTGTAAAACAATGCATTTGATTGATCCGCATATTACCGCAGATCAAACGCTCGCGGAATTGGCATTTCAAATCCAGTCATGTGAGGCCGGCCTTGCACAGACTCTTGCAGCGCCTGCTTTCTGGTATCTGCCCATGATTGCTGCAAGTTGCTGGAGAATACTCTGGCCTGTGATTATTAACTGTACTGAAAGAAAAGGTAATGTAACACTGCCAGCCATCTATATGAGGGTCTTATGTGGCTCGGCTTTGGGAAAACAGAGTTATTAGACTAATTCATACAAAATCAGCTGCAGTCCATTATTAAACTTCCTGGACATACTCAGGTTTTTGTTATTGTCTGTAGGGTATGGTATTAGAATGGCTATTCCTGCCCGAGTTAATATATTCCGTTTTATTGGGCTCAATGGACTGAAGACTGACAACTGTAGGATTTGAGAACAAGATAAGCTAAGGGAAGCGCCTTGATTTTTTTTTTATATATATATAATTTAAGGCAGCAAAGTCTATAAATGCTTAGACCCACCTGGTACCAGGGGGTGGACCACAGTTAAAGGGGTTGTCTCACGGCAAACATCAAAATTTTACATTACCCCATTCCCCCTGTCACCCCCCGGCATAAAATAGCAATTTAAAGCGGTTTTTAAACGGCTTGCTACTTACCGATCCGACGAAATATGAAGTTTTAAAAATCTTCTCCCTAAGATGGCCGCCGGTCCTTTCCCAGGGATGCACTGCGGTTTTCTCCCATGGTGCACCGCGGGTCTTCTCCCATGGTGCACCATGGGCTCTGTGCGGTCCATTGCCGATTCCAGCCTCCTGATTGGCTGGAATCGGCGCACGTGATGGGGCGGAGCTACAATGACGCGGTGACCAGCTCTCTGGCACGAGCGGTCCCATTCACCAGGCAGAAGCACGGACTGCGCAAGCACGTCTAAAAACGCCAGAAGACATCAGAATTAGACGGATCCATGGAGACGGGGACGCTAGCAACGGAGCAGGTAAGGGAATAACTTCTGTATGGCTCATAATTAATGCACGATGTACATTACAAAGTGCATTAATATGGCCATACAGAAGTGTATAGACCCACTTGCTGCCGCGAGACAACCCTTTTAACTGAGCTCACCCACTGGCACGGAAGTCTGGACGGGTCTTGAACTTTAGTACCGGAATAATCCGATGGGTTCTTAGAGCATGCCTTTGAACTCGCCCCAAAAAGCACTCCAGTGCAGATGGGTAAGTGTAGATCAAGCAGGTATCGTGCAATGCGCAGAAAAGGAGTTCCTTGTTGCTCCTGTGGGATACTCCAGGAGGATTCGCTACAGTTTTCTAAGGCGGTCCAGTGTAGTAAATAGTGCCATATAATACTACAGCAAATCTCTTCCGTAGATCAAACAAAAATCTACAACGCGTTTCAGGGCTTGCAAGTGCCTTTTTCAAGCAGACAGATGTGGCAATGTGACATACAATATATATGCAAACACATAACTCACTTACAATTAGCTTAACTCTCAACTCCAGGCTTACCCGCGGGACGCCGGAGGGTTGCGTGACGTTACTCCCCACTTACGGAGCGGTCAATTGACGCATCGAAGTGGGCGTGATTAGAGAAAAAAGATGGATGCCATATGGAATTCATATGCGTTCTGCCTATGTTTTTAGCTAGTGCGCCTGCGCCAAGTATACGGGCCCGAGTAAGAGGAAGAATTCACCGTATTGCAATGCGTATAGAGCGCAAAGTGCGTTCCATTTCATCATAACTCTAATAACAAATATAATACAATAGATTTGATCTCCAAGTTTTGTTCCGTATATACTAAATATCCAGACACGGGGTGAAATATAACATCAATAATAATACTCCAGAAAACGCACATAGATACAAAAGAGATTATATATATATATATATATATATATATATATATATATACATACACACACACACACACACATCTGGAATATAATAAATATATAAATAAATATATAAATACATCATGGACCTCGCAATAGAAATCTATAGGGCTAATCGTACTTATTGATCCGATTTTAATATATTTTTTAAATTCATTCTGTTCACAATGACCAATAAATTATCAATATACTAAAAAATAAATTAATCATAAATATTAAAAAATGTACCTGGAATAATCCGTCTTTTTTTACCATATTTTTTCCAACCTTTCATAAGTCCATTCGGTGACGGGGTGTTCGGTCTGAAAACCCAAAACATTTCTTTACTTTTTAGTTGTGAAAAGGAACCTGATTTCATACTTTTCCAGTGGAGTCTACAGTGTGTGCTGTGTAGTTGTCACTTCCATCTCTCCACTTGTCATTGCCCAGCAGATGGCAGCACTGAGCTCATTAGAGAGCACTGGGAAGTCTGTTGCATCCCGAATCATGATAGCAGTTAGGAGTAAAAAAAGAAAACAAAAAAGGTATCCATTATTTTAATTTCTATTACAGTTGAGTTGTGGAATTTTTGCTGTTCCATTGATAATGAAATGAGTTCTGACAAGCTTTGCTTTCATTATTCCTTTTGGGTAAAGGAAGGGGATGTGAGTTACTGGGCTCTGTGTAAGATATGATGAATCAGTATGAAGTCTGGCATATTTCTAACATCATCGGCCCACCTAGCTTGACTATGATCCACTTCATACTAAATGTTTACTCATGTTTTTGTAATTTCAAGGTCATGTCCTCGCTTAACAGAATACAATGTTGTGAAAACATTTTTAGACTTTTTTTTTACCTTGAGAAGCATTTACAGATGTGGTTCTGTTTTGTCTTTAAACATTTCAGCAGCTTTGCAAGATTTGCAAGAAATGATTTTGATGAATGAATTCTGAGTGTGTTTTTCTTTCTGCATACAGAGTGATTAGTGAAATATTCAGGTCGGGACTGTCCGACACGATTTTTAAGAAATTATCTTGAATCGAAAAAGCCAATTCCAACTCCCATTAAAATCAATGGGGGTAAAAATCGACTTCACTAAAATGTGTGTGTGTTTCTTCTATGAATGTGACTCAACTGTTGGACAGTGCTGGGTCCTAAGTCTGAATCCCCTTAAGGATAACTGTTTCATGGACTTTGAAAAACTCTATCCAAATGTTGCTCTTGGTCAGATTTGAACTCACAATTCCAGCACTGCAAAACAGCTGTGCTAAAAACTACGTATAAATGTTGGCCTTGGATAGACTTGAACCTACAACGCTAACACTACAAAGCAGCAGTGCTAATAACTGAGCCACCACACTTGTTGGTTCTGCTAAGGAGGGTGAGAAAAGCAGGAAGAATGAACTCAAGAGATTATAAAAACATCCAAATGTTGTTCTTCAGATTTGAACCCAGATCTCCAGTACTGCAAGGCAGCAGTGCTAACAACTGAGCCACCACACTTGTTGGTTATTCTAAGGAGGGTGAGAAGAGCAGGAAGAATGAACTCGCATAGATTATAAAAACATCCATATGTTGGTCTTGGACAGATTGGAACCCAGAACTCCAGTACTGCAGGGCAGCAGTACTAACAACTGAGCCACCACACTTGTAGGTTCTTCTAAGGAGGATGAGAAAAGCAGGAAGAATGAACTCACAGACCTTACAAAAACATCCAGATGTTGGTCTTGGACAGATATGAACCCAGAACTCCAGCACTGCAAGGCAGCAGTACTAACAACTGAGCCACCATACCTTTCCTATTTGCTCTAGAGAGAGAAACATGAAAAATAAACACAAAGAGAATGTAACAACAACATCCAGATGTTTCCCTTGGACTTATTTAAACCTAGAACTTCAGCACCACAAGGCAGCAGTCCAACAACTGAGCCAGCACACTTCTTCCTTTATCTCCCTTTTCCAAAGGAGGACAATATGGAGAAGAACAATAATAACAAACCATGCAGATGTTGTCCATAATCAGACATGAGCCTAGAACCCCGGCGCTACAAGACAACAGTGCTAGCCACGGAGCCACCAAGCTTCTTTCTTGTTACTCCTCCTGCTTCTTCTCTAGAGGAGAAGGAGGAAACCAAATCATCTTATTCTTCTTCATCTCTTCCTTCCCTTTCTTATTCTTATCCTTCTTGTACTTCTCCTTCTACACTGGAGGAGGAGGAAAAATACAGTAATTATCCAACTTTTGGATTCCTGCCTAACTACTGAGTTACTAGTATGTAGTATTTATTACATTTTGGGTAAAAATCCTCTAATGTGTTGCTACAGAAAGTAGCAACTAAAACCTAATAAAATAAATAAATAAAAAACCTACTTGGCTTTGCTCTGTAGGTGTCTGACCATTGATGCTTAACCCTTTCCAATCCAATTTATATCCTGGTTTTCCTAGGGGGCTTACTCTTTCTGTCGTTATACAATGGCGCTATATGCTGGCTAAAGCCAGTACTGCATGAGGTGACACATTGGATAGGCTCCAACAGCAGAGAGGTTGGCAATATACAGTAAGAGAACCCCAACGGATTTCTTCCAACACCAGAGCTGTACAGCCTTAAATCATAATGTCTTCAGACGTCAGACAGTAGATTGGAAAGGGTTAAATATTGCAGCTACAATTGTCTTGTGGCTATGACTTATATAAGTAGCGGGCTGTTGTCAGCTTGTAAATTGATTCTCTTTTTGATGCTTTTACTATCTCTAGTGACCTATTTCGATATCGAGAGATGTTTATACTGCATGACTGCTATACCAGAACTGTTTTCAGACAACTCCTGGCAAATCTTGTTGGACCCCTTTGACTGGGACCTGTTGGGTTCTTGGTATTGTTGATGCTTAGAACAGTGCTGCAGACTCCATATTGTCAAAATAATATGTACGGAACCCGCAACAGACGTCATTATTGCTAATTTGATGATGTGTTCTAGAATGGTGTTTAATAACAATCTGCTTGAGAGGTCGGAGTTCATAAAGGGCATGTCCTATTAGTATTGCCCAGAAGCGTCGGCTGCACATCTTTTACCAGTCCATTGGCACGGTAATCGTCTGCGAAGTGTGACTGGGGAGCTCTGGAGCAATGTAATATATGACTCCTGCGGGAGCGTCTGCTGGAGTACGTAAATAAACAACTTCTTTATCATTGTGTTAGTCACAGCTTGGAGAATTTCTGCTAAATCAGAGTTGGAATCGGCCTTAACATCCTGATCAGTCACATTCTAGTAATATGAATGCCTAGCCCAGCGAGGGGGGCAAATTAAAGAGCTTCTTGGATGTGTATAAGCTGATCTGAGTTGTACTGCACATATACTATAGACATTCTCTCCAAGTTTTCGGGCTGAACTGAGACATTACTGCATACATTAACCTTTCTACCCTATTTTGCAGATATACACAAAAAATACTTTGCATATAGATTCTGAGCCTGTTGGCCAGAGCTGTGTATCCACATAGGCGTTGTGTGCAGCAGGTCAGGTAGATGCGTATTAGATGGGGTTGGGTTCCAACGTGATCCATCGTATAAGTCCAGAATGCTAAAAGGTACGATGCACCGCCAGATACTACTTTCTTTTATTATAGAACACAAATAACAGCAATGTTTTGGCACGTGTTACTTTCCTGAGCCTAAAGGCTGCTTACCAAAATATTGCAGTTATGTGCGTTTATTAGAAAAAAATTGAAAAATGTATTGCTTTATTGGCCAAAGCCATGTTCACAATTTTTCTGTTTCTTTTTGTTTTTTCTAATGAAAATGGGGGATAAGCCTGTTGATGGACACATGTCTAAGAGCTTACCTGAGAAGGGAGCAGTTAGGCAGCATTTCCACAACATTTATCACTGCGCTGTGGGATTCCGTCTGGGGGTCACATCATGGGTGGCAAAAACAGCACTGTGACAGAATCCCGAAAAGAAGCAAACAGACCCATTCATTGTCATTAGTGAAACGGATACCTCCTTAGTGTCCATTTGACAGGCTTTCCATTAGTTTCCATTACATAATTGTTATTGTGGGCGTTTTTCCTAACATATTTTGGGGTTTATTATTCTTCTTTCCTGTCATGCATAGTAGCTTGATATAGGCCGCTTCCACATCTGTGCCGGAATCTCTGGTTGGAGGTTCAGTCACCGATCCGGCTCAACATATTGGAAGAAAAAGTGCTGCACACGGCGCTTTTTAGTCCGTCCAAAAGCTGGGCAGAATACAGACGAACCCCATTATAGTCAATTCGGCCCTGTTAAGTTCCATCCAGAGACTGAGCCGTGGGGATTCTCCTTTCCTGCTCCCCGAATAGACCAGAAAGCAGAATCCCCAACGCAGCTGTGAACCCAGCCGTATTGCCTGTGTGTAGCACTAGAATTTCTAAGAATATAATATAATATAGTTGTATTCTATTGGCTCATTGTGCGTTTAAAGATCAGGATGTTCACCCCAGACTTTCATGCCATGCGTAAGAACAGTGTAGATCGAAACACATAGGTAGTGTTTGCGAATCTGGGGTCTGTTTGCTACTATTTTGTTCTTATTAAAGTTTAGATAAAGTTTTGGATTTTACTCCTCGGTCCGGGTCATCCTTCTCTCCTAGTATACAATAGGAGTAGTTGGTTACGTTCGTCTATAACTTTATGGAACTTCTACTTTCTTCTATAACACAATAGTGTTTGGTGTGGATGTTTGCTTTATAGCGACCCTCCGATCCTGGAGAAACAAAGATGTCCGCTTCTCTGACTATCTGATATACGCTGGGCATTAGTATACATCATTAGTACTGTTCCATCTTCTCATTAGTACAAGGCACTACACCTGTTTTGATTGGCCAGTCGGAGCAGCATGTAGTGTCTTGACTACCATTGCATGCTAATGCACAGTGTACACATCAGGTAGTCTCTGTTTCTGCAGGACCAGAGGGCCGCTTTAAGTGCAGCATCTACAGGCTCGTACTGTGTTAGTATAGACATAATCCCGAGATCTCAGCACAAAGAGGAGGATTTTTGCTGCACTTTTGGTGCTCAATTAAATAAGCTCTGTTACAGAATGTAAGTAAGGCAGCACGTGGGAATCAGTCGTCTTACCAGTAATTTTTCATAAAAAGGAATCAAATCTTTATTGTAGTCCAATCAAAATGCGACGTTTCGACCAAAACATCTGTGGTCTTTATCAATATATTGAACGATAACGGTTGGCATCAGCCCTAATTCCCATATACACAAGCTACAAGCGCTTCAGGATCATCTGGCGATTCCTTTGGGCTCACTCACACAGGCGTTTTATGTATGTGTTTTTCACATGCGTAATACACAGTTACATACGCATGCAACGTGCGTATTTACAGCACATTTTAAACCCCAATAGCCTATAATTGGCATATTACATTTCAAAATAGGATATGCTACATTTTTTTCACGCTCGTAATATTCAGGTTAAAAAAAAAAAAAAATGCATATCTGAACGGCTCAATGGAATACATGGACTTTTAGGTCTGCGTATTGCACATGTGAAATATTTGTATGTTATACGCAGCCCCTTTACAGCTGTGTGAGTGAGCCCTTGAGGCTCCTTTACACACAACGATTATCGCTTGAAATTCACTCAAAAGCCATCTTTTGAGCCATAATCGTTGTGTGTAAATGTGCGCCCATCATGCACTTATCGTGCACTTTTTGTCCATCGCTGACTTCAGGTCAGCACGAAATCCGTAGACTCTAAGAAGACGGACTGAACACTGAGTTCTCCACGGGCAGCGCTCATAACATTCTTTAACAGCCGCTGTCCCGCTGGAGAAGAATAGTGATGTATTTAGAGAACAGACCACCCGCTGTTCTCTAAATACATGCATATGAAACTACTAGCTTTATTCATTACTGATTAGCCCATTAATACCCATGCAAAATGATTGGTCAAAATTGTCTGTTTCTGACGAATTTTGAGCTATCTGTGTGTGTAAATGCACCTTTAGGGCTCATGTCCACGGGGAAAATAGGATTTAGGATCCGCAGCGGATTTCCTGCGTGCGGATCCGCACCCCATAGGGATGCATTGACCACCCGCGGGTACATAAATACCCGCGGATCGTCAATAAAAGTGATTTTTTTAAAAATGGAGCATGAAAAAATCTGGACCATGCTCCATTTTCATGCGGGTCTCCCGCGGGGACGGCTCCCGCGGGCTTCTATTGAAGCCTATGGAAGCCGTCCGGATCCGCGGGAGACCTAAAATAGGAATTTAAAGCATTTACTCACCCGCAGCGGACCGCGAAGCTCTTCTCTTCCTCACGGCCGCATCTCCCTTGCTTCGGCTCGGCGGATGTGCCCGGCGCATGCGCGCGGCACGTCGACGACGTGCCGGCGACGTGCCGCCGGCGTCAGGAATTCATCCGCCGGCCGAAAATGAAGATCCGGCCGTGAGGAAGAGCAGAGCTTCGTCGCCCGCGCCGGATAGGTAAATTCTTTTAAATTGCTATTTTCGGCGCTCATGTCCGCGGGGCAGGAGGGACCCGCTGCAGATTCTCCATGGAGAATCTGCAGCGGATCTGATTTTCCCCGTGGACATGAGGCCTTAGGGTGGGTTCACACAGGGCGGATTCCCGTCGGAAATCTCACGGTTTGGCCGCAGCAAAAACTGCGAGATTTCCGCCGGGAGAACCGGCGGCTTTGAAGTGGCTCGGCTGCATGCTTTTCCGTTGCGGCCGGCGCTCCCATAGAGGAGAGCGCGGCCACGACGTAAATAAACAAAAAAAAAAAGTAAACAGACATGCTCAATCTTTGGAAACCGCGGCTGCTGCCGCCGCAGCCGCCGTTTCAACCGGGTTTACCGCAGCGGATTAGCCGTCCCGTGTGGACGAGATTTCTGAGAAATCTCATCCACATGGCTGGCTAATCCCGAGATTAGCGGCCGCGGGCAGTTTTGCCGCGGGCGGATCTGCTGCGGCAAAACCACGGCAAATCCGCCCTGTGTGAACCCAGCCTTAGGGCTAATGCTGACGGCCGGATTTCCTCCGCGTTTCACCGCAGCTATTAGGTTCTATTAAACCTGATAGCTTAATGTGCACTGTGGAATTCTGCAGCGGGAAATAACCGACATCATGTCCTATTTGCTGCGGGAATACGCATGGACGCCTTCCATTGTAGTCAGTGAAAGCACAACGGAAGTATAACGTTAATACGTGCCCCGCTGGCCGCACCATATGACGCTGCCGGTGCGTCATGCACTGTACTGCACCGGCGTGTCATGTGGGAGCTACGCAGTGCATCCAGAGGTGAGTATGGGTCTTTGGGGGGGGGCACCGTGATGGACTCTGCTGCGGTATTCTGCTTGCGGAGCCCGTCACGGCCGTGGGCATGAGCCTTAACCCTTTGCAATCCAATTTTGGATTCAGGGTTTCCTAGGGGGCTTTCTCTTTCTGCCATTTTACAATGGCGCCGTCTGCTGGCTAGAGTCAGTGCTGCGGTATGGGATATGCTGGAGAGGCCCCCAACAACAGAGCGGCCAGTAATATACAGTAGGAATACCCTGCTGGACGTCTTCCAACATCGCAGCTGTACAGCCTTCAATCAGAATGTCTTCAGACGTCAGACAGTGGATTGGAAAAGGTTAAGTCTTATTTTTGGACTATTTTTTTATATTACAAAATTTAGGGTTAAGGATAAAAAATGCTTTTTAGTATTTGTTTTTATTCTTACATGTGATTATATGTACACTTTGTCAAAATAAATAAATAAATCAAGCACCTAGAAGGAGGAGTTGTTTTGCTGCAAAACACAGCACTGAGTTACATCTCAAGGAGATATGAATATGATGCGAGTTATGATGTGATTAGATGACCAGTCTTGCCACCTGAGGCCCTAAAAGTGGTTCCCCCCCTTGGCCTATAAAAGGCTCTCAGAGGCTCCTTGTGTGCAGTGACCTCTTTTCCCACTTGTGTAGAGCTTGTTGACCAATAGACATCTCTACAACACAATTGTAGAGATTTTGCCTAATTAACAGACTTTGAGAGGGGTCGCAGTATTGGAATTTAAGAAGCTGCATGGGTCATATCAACAAATTGCCTGCTACTTTGGCGTTTTCCACTGGATTATTAGGAGGTGTTGGGACCAGTGGATGCATCAGGGTGACTGGGCCCTTGACAGACCACCAGTAGAGAGTGTCTGTCAGAAGCATTTCCAGGTGCTTGGCTGAAGGACATTTGGTTTCATGGTGCCAATTATTTGTACGGCTTTTGACACCCACCCACCCTCACCTCCATTTTCAGTGGAGGTCCAAGGTTTATTTGGGCACTGATGATGGCCGAGTTTGCCTCTGGAGCACCTCAACTCTGCTTTTGTTGTACATCACACACTACCATCACTGGTGGTATGGTGGTTTGGGGGACTATTGCATATGACAGTGAGTCGCCCCTAGTAGTGGTATGAGGGACAAGGACAGCTCAGTGATATATATTTAAGACATCCTCCAGCCACATGTGTTCCTCTCATGGTGCAGCGAAAAACCGCAGGATTTCGGCCAGGAGAACCGCTGTTGCAAAACCCGCGGCGGCTTTGAAGTGGCCTGGCCGCTCGCCCTTCCGCTGTGACCGGCGCTCCCATAGAGGAGAGCGCGGCCGCAGCGGGAAAAAAAAATGTACATGCTGCGGTTGGCAAATCCGCGCCGCAGGGGCAGCTTCTGCCGGCTCAACCGCAGCGGATTTGCCATCCCGTGTGGACGAGATTTCTGAGAAATCTCGTCCACATGGCTGGCTAATCCCAGGATTAGGAGCCGCATGCGGATTTGCTGGGGCGAAATTCCGCACAGAATTTCTGCAGCAAATACGCCCTGTGTGAACCCAGCCTTAGACTCCAACAACTCTTTCTAGGGAGGGATTATTTTATTGTATTTATTTTTTTACAATAA
This sequence comes from Eleutherodactylus coqui, assembly GCF_035609145.1. NCBI lineage: Eukaryota > Metazoa > Chordata > Amphibia > Anura > Eleutherodactylidae > Eleutherodactylus > Eleutherodactylus coqui. The sequence goes on from NC_089838.1 coordinate 238,310,177, forward strand.
GTATATTACTAATAATGACTGAAGTTTGATTGATTCTGGTCCTTTATCCCCATTTGAATTATGTTTTTGCATTTAGGTATAAGTGGTTTGGAAGACTTTGTCTTGAAGTCGGCTACACTGTCCACATCACCAGCATGTCCTCCATTCATTCCTCTTAACTTTGAGGCAACCCCAATTGTGCGAGTAGCTGTTGAACCAAAGCACCCAAGTGAGTATGAACACGTTGTCCGGCAGATAATGACTACATGACTAAATTATATCCTCTCTTAAGAAATTTCTGAGAAAAATTTACATTTTCTGCACATCTTTATTTTGCAAGCTACAGTATCCATGTTTTATGTAAATTGTGTTTTACCGAGTACTGACTTGGGGAAAAAAATCTGTCTGAAAATGTCTATTTTACTGAATCCTTGTATTCCCCATAAAATACCAACACTGAAGCATCTTTTCTTAAAATTCTTCATTCTGCTGTTCCTCTTTTATTCCTCTTGGAAGTGTATGAATAAATTACCAGATGGATGTTACCATTACCTTGGTTAACAGGATGTGTTGTGTTGCAGCGTGACTCGCATAGCTTGGATTGGCCAGTGCTAGGCTGTGTAGGAATACACAGAGCATGGTACTGCCCAGTTGTCAGGTTATTCATAAATGAGGCACAACGTAGAGTTCTAAGAAAAGATGCTCCAGAATTATTATTTAATTGGGAATACAAGTATTTAACCCCTTAAGGAACAGACAGTTTTGTACCTTAGGAACCAGGCACTTTTTAGGGATTTTACACATGTGGTGGTTTTACGGCTCTATTTTTTTACCTTTAGTTATCAAAATTATTTTTGCTGCATTTTTTCAGTGACCTATAGGGCGATTTAAAAAAAAAATGTTTTTTCACTGACTTTTTTTATATAATTATGTTTTTTTACTATCCATGTCCCCCATGACATCATTTAAGACCCCTGGGGGACATTCACAGGTTTTGTTTTTTTTCTTTTATTCGACATTTTTCCACTGTAGTTGGGACATCCATAGGAGCCCCAGTTACAGGAGACAACATTCTCTGTAGTGACATTAGTCACTGGCAGAGCTGGCCAGGGTCTTGTATGACCCTCCAGCTCTGCTGCAGCAGGAAACCGCAGCAGTCACATGACCCCCCCCCCCCCACCCCCCCCCGGGGCTTTCTAGTACACAGTGCTCAATGAGCGCTGTGTACCTGGGGAAGCAGAAGGCAGAAAGGGTTAAAAACCACTTCTGCCTTCTCCTCCGGGTTATCAGCTGTCACTGACAGCTGATAACCTATCCTGCCTCTAATTGATTGCAGAGCCAGGAGGCTTAAAGCACCGACTGTAATTTTACATACGGCTAAGCATTAAACCCAGGACCAGGTGCCATAAACTTACAGTGCCTGGTCCTAAACGGGTTAAAGGCAACCAGTCATTAGGTTTGGGGCCAGTAAATTACTACCATGTTGTTATGCTGCTGGGTTTAGCCTTCCTAACCTGCGAATGTCAAGACCATGTGTTTCTCCATTGCGTAGTAAAAGGACTTCTAAATGACCAAGATGAGTCCTAGACTGATCTCCAGCAGCATCAGGTGCATTGTGTAGATGAGGATGATTACACCTCTCTGCATTGTGTGCTAACCCCAGCTGTACAACATGCTAGTGGTCTAATGTGACCAAAAGAGAAAGCCATATTGAAACTGCAGCCTTATCGGTTACGACATTCGAAGGAATTTGTTGCAGTTTGGTAAAATGGTTAGTTTGTTATTGCTGGAACATGAAGACAAAAATCCAGTTTTTGACTCGTGCCACCAGTTTCTGAGTCCTACCCCTAGAAAGGGTTGGTGCTCGGGAGGTAAGCCTTCATGGACTGTATATTCTGCCTGAGATTTAATTGCTCGTCCTGCCTCGTTCCAAGCCGCCTTCATTTGCCATCACTGCATTGAGGATGTGCTGTGTTGTTTATGCCATCCCGATTGCTATGCAAGAGGTTATCTTTTTATTGCATCATTGATTAATTAATTGGCACCATGGAATGTATCTGAGTTCCTAGGGCAATGATTATAGAATATTACTCATATACTGTATTTAGTGTTTGCTTTTCTGAGAATACCTATAATTCATTCACACTATCTGTCATGTAGTCACATAACTTGTTAGGAGTGGGGAGATAAAAAGGAAATGTACAGTGCATAAAAAGTAATGTTGAGATGGCACTTATAGCGGTAAATCATCGGGTACAGCTTGTGGCCTCTCTAATCTACCGGGGCTTAGTCTTCATTTACCTTTCCAGAAACTGAATTTTATGCAAAGACAACTTCTCAACCAAAAGACTCCTTCCTGATGATCTGATGTAGCAAGTGAAAGCTAGTAAAGCTACATCCTTTTGTCGCTGGCCATTTTAGAGCCAAGTGATTGAAATAATTGGATGTCACTAATGTATATTGACATTGCTAAAGCTGCAAAAACAGGCATAGTTATGAAAAAACTGCATGTGTCTGATGGCCTGTGGTAGACAGAGAGCCAGATCTCGACTTGTAAAATGTACCCACAAACTCAGGACGAGTCATTTTTTTGGGCCTATTATTAAATACTGTATTGTAGTGGCACATTTAGAGGGATAGCAGTATTAATTGCTCAATCAAATAACCTTTATGTCTCGGAACGTGAGGGGTCTGGAACATCTAGAAAAAGAGCTATGGTGCACACATAAACCTCATATATTATACTTACAAGAAACTTGTCTCATCCGGACAATCGCCACTTTTTAAAACAAATTCTTGTTTTTAATGGCCCCGACATGCTTGCCATACCACATAATCTAGAGAAGTATCACTTTTTATACATAATTCCATTAGATGGGAACCAGGCCAGATTAGAATAGACTCACGGGGTAGATATACCTTTTTAACGACCAAGATTAATAATGGCTCTTATGTAGTTCTATGCATGTCCATTACAACCTACCTTCACCTCTTTACTCAGTATAGTGAAGGGAATTTCCCTTGCTTCTGTATATCCAGATGCAACCACCATATGCACAGGAAACCTAAAGTTACTAATGGACCCTTCATTAAATTGAAATTGGAGGAGCTCGCCAAGACCATGTAGCCAATGCCACTACCAGATTGGATGCTCTGGTCGTATGCCATCCTAGTACTCACATTCTCCTGTCATATACCTCAAAGTCACACACCTCACGTTGTATCAATCACATCTTAGGATCACAATCTAGATTTGTATTAATAGATTTACCTCTAGGTATCTCGGACTATTCTACATTATGGTTAGCATTAACATCTCTGACCACTCAATCTATTAGAAAATGCATGATACACCCATTTTAGTTATCCCTTTCTGTACCCACAGATAGAGTATCAGACCAATTACATATCTTTTCCGAATCAAACTTCCTTGACTCTGATACTATAATGGTTTGGGATACTTTTAAATTGTATTTACGTGGCTATTTAAAATCCTCTGTTATATTAACTACAGCCCAATGAGAGGAAGACCTTGAAAGTATGAGGTTTGAATCAGAAAAATTATTCATAAAAAACCCCACTGAAGTAACTAAAAGTAGACGGTTAATGTCAGGAAGAGAATTCTATGGAAATAGTCAATGTTTTAGTTTGCAATCAATGCAGTAAACGAATAGCTCATATGGTTCACCAAAACTCATCCTCTTCCCCAGTACTGAAAATATGCTCTCCTGAAAACCAAAAACTTACTGACTCAACTAGCATAATTAAAAGATTTACTTCATTTTATCAAGATTTATATCAGTCTCGAGTCACATATCTGAATAAGATAGATTTCCCTAAACTTTCTACAGAATAAGCTTCCTTTCTAAATTCATCTATCATCCAGAAGGAAATGGCATAAATAGTATAAGAATAAATCACCTGGTCCAGATGGCTTTCCAATTGAAGTTTATTTACAATATAGTAATTTTTTTAATATAAAATATTTTTTTTGGGGGGGGAGGGGGTTCATCAGTTTTCTTATTTAGGTAAGGTAAAGTCCCCTGGTTCAAGCCCCAAGTCATGACTGACTCCATAGGGTGACGTCACACTGGGACATTTTCTTGGCAGACTGTTTTTGTAGGGGGGTTTGCCATTGCCTTCCCCAGTCATCTTTTATCCCCCAGCAAGCTGGGTATTCATTTTACCAACCTCAGAAGGATGGAAGGCTGAATCAACCTTGTGCCGGCTACCTGACCAAAGCGGGATTGAACCTGTAACCTTCAGGTCGTGAGTAAGAGCTTAGGACTGCCCCCCAACTATAGCACAATGGCTTAATATGGTCGATACGGTTATTTCTTAGGAAAGAATGGAATTTAACCCCTTAGTGACTGCCCTATAGTGTTTTTATGTCCTGCAGCTGCAGGACATGTGTATTGAGGGAGATCGCGGAGTGATCTCCCTCCATACATCTCAGGTGTCAGCTGTTTCTTACAGATGACATTAATGGGCAACAGCCCCGACAAGCTGTGAGGCTGATCAGGGCTTTTAACCCTTTCGATGCCGCTGAAAATTCTGACAGCGACATTTAAATCCCCCAAGCGATGTTCAGGGGTCCCGTATGCCCCTCTCGCGATGAGATTGCAGGCAGCCATGCAGGTGGCATGGCAGCCGGGGGCCTTGGGGGCCTTCTGAAAGGCCCCAGGGCTGTCTTGGCAGTATGCCTATCAAGCCATCCTTGTGGGGTGGCTTGATAGACTGTCTGTCAAATCGCAGGCAGCGAGGGTGGCATAATGCTATGCCATTACCTCATACTGCAGGAGCAATCAAAGCATTGCATGCCGTGGTCTGCTAGGAGGACTAAAAGAAAATGTAAAAATAACAAAGTTTTACTAATTATTAAAAATGAAAAGTAATAAAAGTTCAACCCCCCCACCCTTTGACATATTTACAATAAAAGAATCTAAATAATAAAACAAAAATACACACTTTGTATCGCTGCATCCATAAAAGTCTGATCTATCCAAGTAATGCATTATCTACTCCACATGGTGAACGTCATCCGGGAAAAAAAACCCGCCAGAAATGCGCTTTTTTGGTCGCCCTGTCTCAAACAGTTGTGTGTATTCAAAAATGGTACCAACAGAAACTACAGGATGTACCGCATACAATGAGCTATCACACAACTATGTTGACGAAAAAGTAAAAGGTTATTGTGCGCAGAAGATGGAGATAGAAAATAATTTTAAAAATTAAATATTTTGTAGTTTTTGCAATATTATACTTTGATCATTTTGAATCTATTACACCTATTATACTTATTGTAAAGTTAATACATTGTAACTGAAGCTGTTTATATTAGTAGAACTTCCTATTCTTCAGTTAAACGAGCTAGAAAAAAATTTTACCCAAAATTACGAGATCAGAGAACGGTATTGTTTTATCACCCTTTCAGGCTTCATGCAAGGACTGGACACCCCGGCAGACACATGTGACTCTGTGAAGGTGTAGTCTGCAGGAACCGTTCCCCTTCCTAGAAGTACATGTCACCTCTGCTATTTCTGCTCAGACAGCTTTGTGAGACTCTATGACTTGGGACTCTGGCATTTATTAGACCTCGCTCATTTAAAACCTAACTGCTATTCAGCATATTTTCCATCCTTGAGACGGAGGGTTAAATGGTATAAATGTAGAGGCTGGTGAAGGCATCTGGGCGTTCGGTACCTGCAGGCGGTGTGATATGTGATGAGCTGTGATTTCTTCAGAGGGATGATATCCTGGTAAGTGTACGGACGCTTTCATCAGGCAGCTAGATGAACTGGCAGAAAACTTATTTTGGCCTTAAAAGGCAGAAGCACGGAAGTTATAAACTGGTGATTGGGATCACAGGCGCAGAGCTATCCTAACAGCTCCAGATGCAGAATGGTTTTAACCCTCAGCGCAGGAATGCAAGAAGAGATGATCAAAGGAAGGACGGCAAAGTAGTGCTGGAATGTGCGCAGATGAGAAGGCAGCATCTTCTGTGATAGCAGGACTGGTTGTAAGACGGAATCTGAATGGAAGACATATGATTTTGTTACATTATTAAATGACCTAATCTCCGAATGAATGGGATGAGCCAGTAGTTCTCTCATTGATTCAGCGGAGGTCAGCGGTCAGGACATTTATTAATACCTGCATCATCATAAATAATGCACGGCTTTTAGAAGAGGTAGAATTGTTGAACATCAGATGAGGAATAAGTTGGCGCGATACAAATAAAGGTTATTATTTATTTATTATGAGATGACTTGGACCTTGTTTGTGTGTTGGGTAACATTTCCTGGCAATCCTTTTTTTTCCAGTGTATTGTTTGCACCTAGAATTATTTAACCTTTCCTGCTCCTGTGCATTCCCCTTCTGCAGTTTTTGGCTCATTTATCCTCTTGCCTAAGTGGGAGCAAACAAGTCTGTGTAGCACTTAAAGGCAGTCTGTTGTATAGTAGAAAGAACTTCCTGTGGCCTATTTTGTACATTTAAGTACGTAGTTAAAGGGATTGCACCACAATATCAAATGCATATAGGTTATCCAGAGGATAGGAGATAACTTACTGATCTGTGGGGATCTCACCACTGAGCCCCCCGCAGGTATGGAGAATGGGACTCCTATGTCCCACTCTACTGTCACTGCGGGGGTTGCTTCTCACTGTGCAGTGATCTGACTCTCAATGGAGCACTGGTGCAGTCAGCGCTCCGTTCATTTCAATGGGAGTGACAAATACCTGAGCGGGTGTGCTTGCGCAACAATCACTCAATTCAGTCTCCAGGCGGGGGAGTATAAAGCTGGTAGGGATGCTGCCCCGCTAGAGGCCAATAGGGAGGTTGCTATTGGTCTCTGACTGGACAGCATGATTGGAGCCACTATGGGGTCACTGTTACTACTGGGACCACTATGGGGGTCACTTTTACGGTATTAGTGTATCTTGATGCCACCAGAAGTACAGGTGGAGCCAAGATAAAAGGAGTTTAATAGGGGGTTGACCCCCCCCCCCTGTTATTGATTGGCTGTGCTGCATTCTCCCTGTCCTCGCCCTCACAGGTGCTGTAGCCACTGCCAGCCGCCGTGGGGGAAGGTGAGAGGCGGCGCTTGGTATGTATGAGTGGTTGTGGCCAGCGGCCGAGGCCGTGGAGGAAAGGGAGAGTGGTCGGGCTGCACTCTGCAGCGCTGCTGTGCGAAGGAGCGGTGACCGGCGGCCCGGCAAAGTTCAGAAAGCTGTGCTGGGGGCTGGAGCGGTGACAGTTTGTGACCTCAGACGCAAAGAACGGTGAGCGCTGCAGAGCAGCAGCGGCAGGCGCAGCAAGGGGGGGGGCATCTATACTCACTTATGCAGTTGCTCTCCTCCTGCGGCTCCCCTACACTCACAGCGTGGAAGGATGGAGATAGGGTCGCCAGAGAGAGTCACAGCGGTCCACTTCAAGGCAGCGGAGGTGACAGCCAGCCAGCAGCAAAAATTTGTAACGGCGAAAAAGGGGTGGCAGGGACAGTGAAAACGTGGGTGCTGGGACGCCTGCTACAGTCAGCACAGGGGGAAAAAACAGGACCTGTGAGCCCGAGAAAAGGGAACAATGGCCTGCAGCCAATCATGAACAGGGGGTGTCAACCCCCTGTCAAACACCTTGTATCTTTGCTCCACCAGTACTTCCGGTGGCGTCAAGATACACTAATACCCACTGTTACTACTGGGACCACTATGGAGGTTACGGTTACTACTTGGACCACTATGGGGGTTGCTGTTACTATTGGGACCACTATTACTACTGTGGCCACTATGGAGGTCACAAATGGAGCTTGTCCTTAAAAGTACGCTGCTTATTTGTGTGACCAAAAATGCATGCTTCGTTGTGGTTTTCCGTGCACTAATACTCTGCGTCAAAAAAGCCTCACTAAACTGGAGTGCATGAGGAAACTGTAGACACCAGCAGGATCTGTAGGGGCACTAATGATCTCTTGGGGTTTTTCAGTGTTGTGTGCAGAAATAAAGAACCAGTGAAGGCAGCAGACCTCACATCCATCATGTGTTACATGCCAGAAGTCCCAAACTGCAGGAGTGAAGATTATAGCCTGAAACTTAGTGCCACTTTGTCTTTTCTTTTTTAACTCCTGCTAGTAACTAACTTAAGAGAGAACTATCCTTTCCTTAGGTGGCAAGTGTTTACAGCATGAGAGCGGTCTATACGATGGAAGCAGAATAGCCGTATTATCAATTAAAATGAACTATGATCAGTTCTCACAGACAAGTGAACTCTTTAATGATATCCATGAATGTTTAAGAATTGTTTACAAGCAGACCCTTCAGATGAAACCGTCTATCATTCTAGACCCCTTCCCCCTCGCGGTACACATGTAGTCATGCATTTTGTGCGTGGGTTTAATGCTGACCATGGCGTTCCAGCAGTGCGTTCTCCTCTGCCTTGTTTCTATCGTAAGGTCTGCAGTTTCCTTAAGTGGCTCTCTTAATCCACTCTGACTTCAGTTCCCCTTCACAAAACAAAGCCGTTGGCTTCTGTGGTGAATATATAAACCGGGGCTACTTAATACCTGCTAAGTACTATTCACCGCAGTCACGTCTGCGCCAGCTTGATCCACTTCCAATTGCTTGTTGGCTTTCTCTGTGCTATTTATTTATAACAGCTTTTACGTGAGGCATTATGTACACACATTAGCGTGAATTAAAAGCGGAAGTATCTGTACTTCAGAACTGAATATCAGCAGTTAGAAACTAGACCAAAACAGTCCCCATCCGGGCAGCGCTGCTGTCTACGGTTTCCTTCACTGCAGTGGGATTGGTGTGGTGATGGAATTGCGCACCTCAGCGGTATATACTACTCCTAAACAAATGACAAGTTGTTTAAAGAAGTTACAAAATTTGTGTTACGTTTCTTAAAGAAGCAATCCAGGGAATTTTTCCCTTCCACTGTTTGCTGCAAAGGGAAATAAAGTTTTGGGATGCATTAAAAGAGGTATAGGGGCGAGGGACGAGAACATTATCCTCCCCCTATATAAGGCACTTGTCAGGCCTCACATGGAATACTGTATACAGTTCTGGACACCGGTGCTCAGGAAAGATGTTGCAGTGCTTGAGGGGGGAAAAGAGAAGGGCAACTAAATTAATAAACGGAATAGGAGGACTAGAATACCCAGAGAGGCTGTCAAAATTGGGATTATTTACCCTGGAAAAAAGACTGCTAAGGGGCGATCAAATAACTATGTATAAATACATTAGGGGACAATACAAAGATCTCTCCCATGATCTGTTTATACCCAGGACTGTGACAGTAACAAGAAGGCATCCTCTACGTCTAGAGCAGTGGTAGCGAACCTATGGCATGCGTGCGAGAGGCGGCACGCAGAGCCCTCCTTGCTGGCATGCACCACCGTCAGCCGCTCACCACGTTAGTGAATACCGGCAGGGGCCGCGGCTCCCCTGCCGGCATACACTCAGCAGCGCTACTAGCAGCTCAGCTCCTGGCACACACTGTGACGTCAGTGTGTAGTCGGGATCCTCTCCCCCTCCCCTGACATCTCCCACCTGGTTCCCCAAGAGCAGGGGGAGGAGGCGTCTGGCAGCAGACTGACGTCACAGTGTGCACCCAGGATCAGCGGCGGCAGCAGCGCCGAGCAGAGGAAGAGGGAGTAAGTATGTGGGTCTCAGGGGGTCACGTTTACTACTGGGGCCGCTGTGGGATGTCACTGTTACTACCGGGGCCGCTGTGGGATGTCACTGTTACTACCGGGGCCGCTGTGGGATGTCACTGTTACTACCGGGGCCGCTTTGGGATGTCACTGTTACTACCAGGGCCGCTGTGGGATGTCACTGTTACTACCGGGGTCGCTGTGGGATGTCACTGTTACTACCGGGGCCGCTGTGGGATGTCACTGTTACTACTGGGGCCGCTGTGGGATGTCACTGTTACTACTGGGGCCGCTGTGGGTTGTCACGGTTACTACTGGAGCCGCTGTGGGATGTCACTGTTACTACTGGGGCCGCTGTGGGTTGTCACTGTTACTACTGGGGCCGCTGTGGGTTGTCACTGTTACTACTGGGGCCGCTGTGGGTTGTCACTGTTACTACTGGGGCCGCTGTGGGTTGTCACTGTTACTACTGGGGCCGCTGTGGGTTGTCACTGTTACTACTGGGGCCGCTGTGGGTTGTCACTGTTACTACCGGGGACGCTGTGGGTTGTCACTGTTACTACCGGGGACGCTGTGGGTTGTCACTGTTACTACCGGGGACGCTGTGGGTTGTCACTGTTACTACTGGGGACGCTGTGGGATGTCACTGTTACTATCGGGGCCGCTGTGGGATGTCACTGTTACTACCGGGGCCGCTGTGGGATGTCACTGTTACTACCGGGGCCGCTGTGGGATGTCACTGTTACTACCGGGGCCGCTGTGGGATGTCACTGTTACTACTGGGGCCGCTGTGGGATGTCACTGTTACTACTGGGGCCGCTGTGGGATGTCACTGTTACTACTGGGGCCGCTGTGGGATGTCACTGTTACTACTGGTGCCGCTGTGGGATGTCACTGTTACTACTGGGGCCGCTGTGGGATGTCACTGTTACTACCGGGGCCGCTGTGGGATGTCACTGTTACTACTGGGGCCGCTGTGGGATGTCACTGTTACTACTGGGGCCGCTGTGGGATGTCACTGTTACTACCGGGGCCGCTGTGGGATGTCACTGTTACTACCGGGGCCGCTGTGGGATGTCACTGTTACTACCGGGGCCGCTGTGGGATGTCACTGTTACTACCGGGGCCGCTGTGGGATGTCACGGTTACTACCGAGGCCGCTGTGGGATGTCACTGTTATTACTGGGGGGGGGGGGAAGGCGCTGTGGGATGCCACTGTTATTACTGGGGGGGGCGCTGTGGCATGTCACTGTTATTACTAGGGGGGGGGCGCTGTGGCATGTCACTGTTATTACTGGGGGGGCGCTGTGGGATGTCACGGTTATTACTGGGGGGGGGCTGTGGGATGTCACTGTTACTACTGGGGGGACCGCTGTGGGATGTCACTGTTACTACTGGGGCCGCTGTGGGATGTCACTGTTATACCTGGGGGGGGGGGCTGTGTGATGTCACTGTTATTACTGGGGGGGGCGCTGTGGGATGTCACTGTTATTACTGGGGGGGCCTCTGTGGGATGTCACTGTTATTACTGGGGGGGCCGCTGTGGGATGTCACTATTACTTATGGGTCCGTTGTGGGTCGATAGAGCAGTCTAGATGTCTTTGTGGAGCACTACGACATTACAGGATATAGGCATTAGGTGACCAGCTGCGTTGTTCATCCGGGTCTTGGAGTCAGTTAGGAACTTTCAAACGTTGATCCAGGGATTATTCTGACTGCCATTATGGATCCGAGAAGGAATTTTTTCCTCCAGAATGAGGGTAAATTGGCTTCTACCTCACTTGGGGTTTTTTCTTTGCCCCCTTTTGGATCAACAAGGAAGGGGGTGGAAACAGGCTGAACTGGATGGACATTTGTCTTTTCAGCCTAGCATACTATGCTACTATGTATGTTTGTAAAGTACCTAAGAGAGCCTCAATGTGATACTCCTAGGAAATGCACAAAGAGATTAGCTTCCAGTCAACACAGTAGATGGTGTAGTATTCAAGTAGTGAGAATGGAGCTCATGTGGTATGACCTCAGATGGGATCAATGTGGACAGTTTAGCAACTTACCGCCTACTAAGGGAATTACCAACACTCGGGGCTGGTGTTGGCTACGTTTCACTCATGTGTTAGCACATGGCTACAGCCACCAGCTTGTGGGGCTGCACCAGACAGATGTACACTGGGAGGATCACCCCCTTTAGGTCCCCCCGGACAGATGATCATCTACCTCCGTGCAGCAATGCCTTGTGCAGCTACATTAATCATCCTCCTTCTGGCTCTTATTCTCTGATGTGCTGCTTTTAGCCCATCAATGCCCCCACAACACAATCACTTAATTCTGCAACTGTATTTGTTATGAGCTTGATTTTGGGGTTCTATTTATGTTGTGAGCTTGGTTCTGGTGTTGCATATATGTACTGAGGTTGTTTTTTGCTGTTTTCTTGTGATGTGCTGGGTTCCGGTGCTGTATTTGTGTTATGAGCTTGGTTCTGATGCTGTATTTATGTACTGAACTTGCTTGTGGTGCTGTATTTATGTTATGAGCTTGGTTCTAGTACAGTATTTTTTTCACTGAGGTGTTCTGGTGGGGTGTATGCTGTTTTCGGCACAAGCAGAATACAGGCAGACTGCCTACCAGTGCAATATATATAATTCTTTTTCTTATGATGGGGTAAGGTGGAAAACAATTTTTTGCACAGGGTGCCATGTAACCTAGGGCTGGCACAGCCGACACTACTGTTTACAAACTGTACTTCACAGGAGAATGGTGATATTTTCCCAAAGTGTTTCTTTAATATCCACTTTGCAATAAATTGGTCTTTGAGAGCAGATGTTAGGAGCCGCTGAATATAGGGGGCTTAGTTCATCTATCTGTAGATTCATTTCTCTATAAGGATCAATTGTGTGTAAAGCCATATCCGCTGTCTATTGTAGAAACTTTTGACAATGGATGATATGTTCCTCTAGTACAAATGCAGCAGAGCGGACTGAAGTAGCTGCCCATAGAAAAACAGTCAGGAGTCTACTTTTATCTTTGTAACTGGAAAATGAGAGCTCCAGTGTGATTGGTTGACCATTGGGCTAGGTGTCATGAATTGTCCCTAATGAGAAGTGAAATTGTTCAATAACCGTTTCTTATCTGCTAAATCTGTAAGTTTATTCTTATTTTAATGCCTCATGTCCGCGGGGCAGTAGGGATCCGCTACGGATTCTCCATGGAGAATCCGTAGCGGGCCTGATTTTCCCCGTGGACATGAGGCCTAAGGTTATGTTGTTTCATAGTCATCTGCTGTAGGCGGGTCGAAAAAGAACAGTGAAATTCTGGAACCCAGTCTAATGATGAACGCTCATGAAATTTCTGCATAAAACATCATCACCTCTCCACTCAGTACCTGATAGATATTAGATTGTGCGGGATCTGGCTGCCAAGACCCCCACCAATCTGCAGAATGATGGACCTCATCCACAGTCTTTCAGCTGCTGCAAAGAAAACTTTGAATGACTTATGGTTAAAGGGAAGCGATCACTTCTGAACAGCATCATAAAATTATGGTGCTATTGCGTGAGGTGATGGGGAGTCAAAGGATGTAGACGTCTATGGTAGAGTGTATGCACAGCGGTCTGAAATGAGTCGGAGCTGGTGAGTATAAAATAATACATTCCCGTCATCTTCCTGAACAGCACCATAACTTAGTTTATGGCTCTGTTCGGAGGTGACATATTCCCTTTAAACATGCATGCTTCATTCAAAGTGTATAGTACTGACAGAGCTAAACACAGCTCTTGGATGGATCCCATCGGTCAAACACCCATCAATAAAGCCGATCACAGTAGATAGCTGGTTTAGGACTGAATAGTCCTGTAAATACAAGAATTAATTAAGATGTTCATGAGTAGTTAGGATGCTAGAATGCTTGGCTCAGTTTAGGGAGCCTGAAAATGCAATCCAGTCTGCTGGCAGCATGTTTCAGAGCTAAATAAGCTGAGTAAATTGATATATTACACTTGTGGGTCATTTATACATTTTTAAATCCCTGCTCTTTCTATGCTTAGGAGTCCAATGGGCGGATCTATTAGTTATCTGTATGCACATTCATACAGGGAAAGCTGCCAATCACTGATAGGACCGCCCACTGGACTCTTAAGCCTAAGACAGAGATTTAAAGGAATAGATTACTACTTATACTGAATCTTATCCCACATCAATGTATATCAATCTGCTCCGCTCCTCCTGCTCTATAACCTGCTGCCTGTAGATTGGACTGGGCTGTATGTTCAATGTGACAGGGTCCTTCAAAGCAACAAGCACAGGCCTGTGAATCTAGCCAACAACACTCTTGTCCTATTTCCAGGTATCTCATTGATCTCACCTCTAGGAGACAGCGGCACTTAGCGAATCCCGTCTTTAGTCTTCAAGTGATTAAATAATACTTGGATGTTTATGACCTGCTGGGAATATAATTTTCTCTTCAGTTTGCGTGCACAAGCTGTAATCTCTAAAAGGAAAACGGTTCTTGAACAGCAATTTACAACTTTATAGAGCAAAAACCCACATAAAATCTTGATCTATTTGTAAACCCTTTACTTTAGTCATCGTGTTCTGAATTTGAGTTATATGAGGTTTTATTTTTCATTTCATGTCTAAATCTAAATTCACAATTCTGCTCGCTTCCTGTCGTGCATTGTGGGAGCTCGGATGACAGCTACACAGTAAGAACTTAGCTCTTAGGTCATATGTCTGACAGCGGGGAGGAAGGAAAGCAACCAGCAGATCTTGGAAAGCAGTTAGGTACGGCGTATGAATGGAGAGAATGACATAACATAACTGAACATCAGTACTAGAAGAGTCAAGTAAAATATTTGCTAAGTTTTTTGTGCCCTTTTTTAGACCCGCCAGCGCTTGCAGAGAGCGGTCTGCATGTTCCGTCTTTTTTCGGCATATTGGACCCTGATCATAAATTGCCATTTTCATGAACCTATAATTCTTTTTGCAGGTGAAATGCCGCAACTGGTGAAAGGAATGAAGCTCTTAAATCAGGCCGATCCCTGCGTTGAAGTGTTGATTCAGGAGACGGGAGAGCACGTCCTTATTACAGCAGGAGAGGTTCACTTGCAGCGCTGCTTGGATGACTTGAGAGAAAGGTTGAGAAAACAATATATATTTTCCTGTAAACATTTTGTAGGCGACCTTGTCTAGACACTGATTTATGCCTTTTTACTTTGCTAGAGATTCTCATCCAAAAATCTTTCCGCATCCTCTGGACCCTAAGTACATTTATTAATGGCTATGAAATGATCTGCTGTTGGCGAGGGCTGCTTCTTCTCTGGCCTTGCATCCATCCTGAACACTTTTTGGCAGACTCCTTCTCATTACTTGTCACTGAATGCGATCGCTTCATTTATAGCTATATACTCAGTGTGCAGTGGGTTTTCCAATTAAAAAGCGATGTAGCTGTAATGAAAGAGTATATTTATTTATCTGCATAGCTAATGCTACTGTAGGCATGCAGATGGCGTTTCCTTTCATCTGCAAGGGGGCAAGCATAGGATAATGCAACTTTTTTTTTTCTTTTTGCATGTTTTATTATTTTCAGGGTGATTAGTGAGAGGGCAGAAATACACTTATTGGCTAAAGCCGGCTGCACACGGGCGGATTTGCGTTGCGGAATCCGGAGCGGGCGTCCGTTCCTGGGTTCCGCAGCAAATACTGCATGCTGTGGCAAAGAGCGATTTCCTCTACACGAGCGGAAATCGATTGTGCAAATATCAGCATGCTCTATTTCTGTGTGGATTCCGCACAGATGGCTTCCACTGAAGTCAATGGAAGCAGTCAGATCTGTGGTCCTTTCGCAATAACATCGCCTTGCGACGACGTGGGAAAAGCCGGGATTTCAAAAAAACTGTCCTGTGTGGGTCCAATGGCTCACTGTGCAGACTATCCACGGTCCAGCAGGCAAAAGAAAAAACAGGTATGCGTGGATGCCGGCTGGTCACAGAGTCAGATTCCTTATACAGAATTTAACCCGTCCGTGTGTAGGCGGCTTAAAAAACATCAAGCACCTAATTGAAACTTTGTGTGATTCTATGTAAGGCCAAAAAAAAGACATATGTCCATCCAGTTCAGCCAATTAACCTCCAATGTTTTGTAAATTTCACAATTTATTGTGAAAAACTGAACACTTGATGGAGGCTCTAGTACACTGTTGGGTCGTGTCTAGCTTGGATACAAGATGTGATGCAGGCATACAGGTTGCGTATGGTATCTTGTGACATATCTTTCCACATTTGTAGTAAGTGAGTCTCTAGATTGTGCAAACTCGTAGGCTGTCAAAGTTGGCATCCCAGATGGTCCCATACATGTTCTATTGGCGATAAATCTGGCAAACGGGCAGACCATGCAGGTGTGGCAATACAAGTGCAACACTTTTGACAATGTGACTTATCAAGTCAGATGTTTTAGTTCCCCTGGACCTTACTCACGTTGCTGCAATATGCCTGAGAAGTTGAGGTTTGCTGTATAAAGTGCACATAATACTAAGTAGGGAAAGTGTCACAGTCAAAAATGGTGTCCCAGATGGTCCCTTAAGTGTCTTATTGGCAATAAATCTGGTGACCAGGAAGGACACGGAAGTGTGACAATGTTGTGGAGACATTCCTGTGACCCGCTTGTGTGTGCAGCCGAGAATTATCCTGCTGGAAGATGCCTCTTGGAAGCCGCCATGAGAGGAACACATATGGCTGCAGGATGTCCTGAACATATCGCTGAGCTGTTATTGTCCCTCGTACCACTACTAGAGGTGACAGACTGTCATATGTGATGGACCCCCAGACCATCACACCAGCAGTGGGGGCAGTGTGTCGTTCCACAGCAAAGGCAGAATTGAGGAGTTCACCCCTAGATCTGCAGACACAAACATGGCCATAACTAAACCTGGATTCCTCGCTGAAAGCAACCTGGTTCCGCTCCATAGCAGTTCAGTTTTGTCGTTCACATCACCACTGCAAACAGAAGTAACTGTGGGTGGGTGTCAAAGGCAGTATGTAATGGTGTCATGAGACCAAATGTCCTTCAGCCAAGCGCCTGGAAATGGTTCTGACAGACACAAGGACCTGTAACGATGGTGCCACCTGTCTCTGGATGGTGGACACTGAAACAGTTGTAACTGCTCGTCCTTGTCAGATGATGAGAGATTATCCTTTCTACTGGTGGTACGTTAAGGGCGACCTGAGGCCAGTCGCCTTGTGTGCATGCCCTCACACATCCACTGGTCCAACATCCAACAGTCTGGTCAGAATGATCCAGGTGGCAGGCAATTAATTGATTCGACTATCCGGATTCTTGCATATCAATAATGCGCCCCTCTTAGAACCTCTTTTAAGGTCTCCGGGGGCAAGACTGTTCATCTAATCACACTACCACTGCATGCCGAGTTTTGAAGCAAAACGACAACTTCTCCTAGGGGCTTGATTTTTTTATTTCGTTTTTCTTGTTTACAAAGATTGTAGCCTATAAGGGGTTTGGTTTGTATTATTAGGACAACCACCTTCCATGTTCCCTATTCAAGTTTATAACACTACGAATTTCATTCTAGAAAAATATGGTGATCTGGATGAATCCATGGTGGATCCTCAATAATTGCACCATGTTTCATAATGTTATTAAAAGTATATATTGCATAAACATAACCTGGTTTTAGGTGATACACACCTTCATCAAATACAAGATCTGATGAAGGGGCATGCTGCCTCGAAGCATATTATATGCGTGAGACAAATTATGTTATGAAGATTATTAAACCCTTAGCACCTCATGACATGAATGTACGTCCAAGGCGTGTGGGGTTAATATAGTAAGGGTCCCAATTGCAACCCCCACCCCCCACAATGAGATTACGGGGTACCCATGTGTCTGCGTATTAAGATGGACCTGTGGCTTGTCTTAATAGAATGCCTGCAGAAATACCATATACTGCAATGCTATAAGTATTGTAGCATATGGTATAAGTGGTCAAATGATCGCAAGTTTAAGTCCCCTATGGAGATTTAAAAATAAGTGAAAATTTTTTTTAACCCCCGACAATTTCCTGTATTTATAATTAAAAAAAAAAAAACCTCAAAACGTATTTGGTATTGCCATATCCTTAAATGTCATTATTATGAAAATAATGTATTATTTATTCTGCATGATGAACATCTTAACCCCTTAGTGACGACGCTATCGTAAAACTACGTCCTGCTGTTTCAGGACGTGTATGGAGGGAGATAGCGCCGCTGTTTATTACAGCTGACACCCGCGGGCAATAGCTATTAACCCTTTAAATGCCGCTGTCAATTCTGACAGCGGCATTTAAATCCCCCGAACGCTACGTTACGTTACGGCAGCCAGAGGCCTAATGAATGGCCCAGGGCTGCCTTAGCAGACTGCCTATCAAGCCATCCACACAGGGTGGCTTGATAGACTGCCTGTAAAAAAGCAGTATGACGTAATGCTATAGCATTACGTCATACTGCAGGAGCGATCAAAGCATCGCATGTTAAAGTCCCCCAGGGGGACTTCAAAGTAAAGTAAGAAAAAAGGTGAATAAAGTTTTTTTTAAATTGTAAAAAAAAAAAAAAAAAAAGTTATAAAAGTTTAAATCACCCCCCTTTTGCCATATCAATTACTAAAAAATCTAAATCATAAAATAAAAATATGTATTTGGTATCGCTGCGTCCGTAAAAGTCCGATCTATCAAAGTAGTGCATTATTTTTCCTGCACGCAGAACGTTGTCCGAAAAAAAAAAATAAAGAATGCCAGAAATACACTTTTTTAGTTACCCTGTCTTCCAGAAAAAATGCAATAAAAAGCGATCAAAAAGTCGTATGCATTCCAAATTGATACTATCGGAAACTTCAGGACATCCCGCAAAAATTGAGCCCTTGCACAACTACGTCGACAGAAACATAAAAAAGTTATTGCGCGCACAAAATGACCGCAGAAAATAATTTTAAAAAATTAAATATCTTTAAAAAAAAATACAAGTACTACAGCAAAAAAAAAATACTATATAAGTTTGGTATCGTAGTAATCGTACTGACCCATAGAATAAAAATATCAGGTTGTTTTTGTTGCAGTTTGTGTGCCGTAGAAACAGGACGCACCGAAAGATGGTGGAATGTCATTTTTTTTCCCATTACTCTCCGCTAAGAATTTTTTAAAAGTTTTTCAGTACATTATATGGTACAATAAATAGTGCCATTGAAAAATACAACTCGTCCCGCAAAAAACAAGCCCTCATACAGCGATGTCGATGGATAAAGGAGCTACGATTTTTTAAAAGGGAGTAGGAAAAAACAAAAATGGAAAAAGGCAAAAAAGCTCCGTCACTAAGGGGTTAAGAAAGAAAATACATAATAGCAGAATTGCACTTTTTCGGACATCCCTTTTCCAAAAAAAATGGTGATCAAAACCACAGGTTGTCCCGAAAAAAATGAACAGCTACACGAGCCCCTCAATGAAAGATTAACAAAAAAAAAAGTTATGGCGGTCAGAAGATGTCAATAGAAAATAATTTCTCTTAAAGATATACATATATATATATATTTTTTTAAAGCCGTACAGCAAGAAACTAAATTTGGTATTGTCATAATTGTACTGACCCATAGAATAAAGTTATGTTGCTTTTGCTGCAGTGTGTATGTTATAAAAACAAGACCTCCCCAAAGAGGGTGAAATTGCATTTTTTTTCCATTTCACTGCACTTACAAATTTTTAAAAGCTTTTCAGTACATTAACCACTGCCATTGAAACACATGCACCTTTTCCTGGAAAACAGGCCTTCAGACCGCTGTCAACGGAAAAATAAGAGTCACGATTTTTTGAAACTGGGAAGGAGAAACCAAAAGTAGAAAAAAAGGGCCTCATCCTTAAGGAGTTAAGCAATAGGACTCTGTTATGGCACCAGATCTTCAGCTTTTTCTTAAATGAAACTCATACCGTTAAAGTGGTTTTTCAGGGTAACACTGTTGATGACTTAAACCTTGGTTGATGTTGATCCGCCACTCAAGATCCTCATCGATTAGCCTTTTTAGGTGACTGAGGAGGAGCGGTTTAAGGCTCTGCAAGAGCTGCTCCCACTAGGGCACAGTGGACCCGGCCCACCCATGCATTGCTCCATGTATTCTTACATTCCCTAAAATCTATAACAAGATGCAGTTTTCCCTGGCCAAAACAACTGAGTTGGCTTTTTTGCTTTTGGGCGCACATGAATTCAAATCTACTCTATGTGTATACGGTAGTATATATGTCACAGGTGCTGATATAGCAACATAGACTCTATGCAACACACAGAGTTACAAAAATGTACAATGTTTACTTGCGAACAAAGAAACAAAAATAGGTAGTCATAACAAGCAATTCAATTTTTACTGTAAGCTTTCCTAATGCTGACTACAGCCAGCCAAGTCCTAGAACTAATAAGTCTTTATGCACAGAAGAAAAACAATTACACTTGGTACTCAGTATGAATTAACATCAACACCGCAGTATCAGTAATATAGTCCAAGTAGCGATCCGTGAGTACAAAAACAACATATGTGATATAATGCACAGTTCGTATGCAGGGGAATAGCTCTTCAATTTATCACAATCGGGTAATTCAAATACACGATGTAGACGAACGCTAGTAAAAGAAATGTCTTTAAGATTTGGGGCTTAACTCAGTTTAATGTCCCTACTGCAGTTCCCTCCCAAATATTCAAGATCCTGAACTTATAACAGCCTATTCAAACAACAAGTGTCTGAACGCTCACTACAATCCCTGTCACTGATTGCAGCAAGACTACTGGCTTTTTAGTCCCTAGCAGAGTTCACACAGTCAAACTGAGGCCAGCCTCACTTACGTATGTTGTATGAAAATACTAACTTTGACCTGCTCAGGGTAATCTGAAGTCAGGATCGTTCCTCTACCATGGTTCCCATGAGCTCTTGTTGCTGTCCTGACTTATGCTCCAGCCAGTCTTCAGTAGTTTCAGCAGATCGTCCCAAGTCCTCTAGTTATTGCTGCTCTGTTTTATCGATCCCTCTGTGTAGCACATACTCTACTCTTTAGGAAATTCCTGGTCCCACAGTCTTCATTCTTCTTTTGTGCAGACAATTCCCTCTGTAGATTATTGCACCTCCGAGGACCAGCAGCACTCCAAGCTCACTCGCAGCTTCTGTGCGCTCTCACCTTGTGGCGCAGCAACAGTTTTTTTATATGGCACTCATAGCACCAAGGATATTTGGGGCTCGACCATCGGGGGGCGGCCTACACACTAACAGTGCTGACCAACGCTAGTATTCTCTGGCACTCCATGCATTGGATTTCACTGCCATGCTCCTAATTCAGGAGCATGGCCGGTCTCTCATCGCTCCGCTCCACTGTTTGACAGAAAGGTGTGGAGCTTAAAGGGGTTGTCCCGCGCCGAAACGGGGTTTTTTTTTTTCAATAGCCCCCCCGTTCGACGCGAGACAAACCCGATGCATGTGTTGAAAAAAAAAAATGGATAGTACTTACCCGAATCCCCGCGCTCCGGTGACTTCTTACTTACCTTGCGAAGATGACAGCCGGGATCTTCACCCTCGGTGGACCGCAGGTCTTCTGTGCGGTCCATTGCCGATTCCAGCCTCCTGATTGGCTGGAATCGGCACACGTGACAGGGCGGAGCTACGAGGAGCGCTCTCCAGCACGAGCAGCCCCATTCAACACGGAGAAGACCGGACTGTGCAAGCGCGTCTAATCGGGAGATTAGACGCTGAAATTAGACGGCACCATGGAGACGGGGACGCTAGCAATGGAACAGGTAAGTGAATAATTTCTGTATGGCTCATAATTAATGCACAATGTACATTACAAAGTGCATTAATATGGCCATACAGAAGTGTATACCCCAACTTTAAAGCAGCTGCTCATCAGAGTCACAATGGTAAGAGGGGGTAGTGTAGCTTCGCCCCCTTTCTTACATGAGCAGTGAGATCTTCAGTCCTTGAGTGCTTATCTCTGGGATGGAGGTGAAAGGGTTTCTTGTCTTCGTCTAATTTTATTGAAGCTTTCATCAAAATGTAAGAGCACTCCTACAACTTAAACTACACAGACTTTAAAAGTGACAGATTTATCAATGACTTTTGCCAAATAATTGTATACCAACTATTAGTTGGTGT
The DNA here is from genome assembly GCF_035609145.1 of Eleutherodactylus coqui. NCBI lineage: Eukaryota > Metazoa > Chordata > Amphibia > Anura > Eleutherodactylidae > Eleutherodactylus > Eleutherodactylus coqui. Next base: position 238,331,977 of record NC_089838.1, read on the forward strand.
AGTTTACGCCAAAACTTGTGCCAAAAGTTTGCAATTTTTGGCATAATTTGGTACATTTAGGCCCTGCCCCATTCTCATGAAGCCACACTTTTTCAGCCATGTCGAAAAAAGTGTTTGAAAGTGTCTAAAATGCATCGTAAATGTAGTGCAAAGTTTGTTAGACAGTTTTTGGTACAACTTGCACCAGAATGCTATAAAATTCTGAACATTAAATCTGCCGAAAAGTGTTTTTGGGACCTTTTATTTTTTTGTAACATATGTTCGTATGTTGGCACTGCTGTGAGGCTTTCCATAGGTGCGATCCTAAGAATACCTCCTAATGATAGGTACACATGCAAAACCATATGTATTGAAGAAGATTTCTGGGGAAAACATTTTTATGCATAGTCTAGGTCCTGAGGGCTGGTTCATGATACACAAGTTCAAAAACATCTGAGAGAATCCCATGTACCACATCCCTAGGCCCCGCGGAAGGTGAAATAAAGTGGACACAGTTTGACTGAAGTGTTCCCTTAAAAACACCTGCTATATGTGAATGGAGTCTTAAACAGACAGAATGTTAATCTGTGGGATATATTTTTACCCATCTGATGATCGGTATTAGACGGATTTTAAAAACTCCTTTACCTTCTATGGTATAGTAAAACTCCTAAAATGGTCATAAATGGTGCAGTTGTTGCATAATTCACATTTGACATGTTGTGTATATCTAGAATAGATATTGGCACAGTAAAAGTGCATGAAAATATTCTTTTGACAAATCTAGGTAGAAAGTGGCTTCATTTTTGTGTTGTAGCTGGATCAAACACACAGGGAAGCGTATTATGTGAGTAATGATTGTCCCTTGTGACAGAACAGCCGGCATTCAGCTCCCTTTCCCAAGTACCAGACCACCATATGTCTCCCTGTAACTTGTTCGAAGACTTGTGATGAGTGAAAGTCCTCGGCAGCGTGCACACTGGGGAGCTCTCTGCTCTTCCATCCAAAGCATTGGGTGTTTGGTTTAGTATACCCCATGGTGGACTACCCCAAATTACATACCACCGGACTCTTTACTAACTGAGGTTGATGCATACTTATTAAAGGACACATGACATCAGAAAATGATCTATTGTATAAATCAAGTTTTTACGTTAAACATATTTTTAAATTATTTTTGGTGATTTTTGTAATTAATCTAGATTTCAAACAAAACTAAAAGCTACAGTTTTCACACTGATCACTAAGCCTAATAATAGTCTGACACTTCCTGTTCTGTAGAGAAAACATTTCAGCAGTCATTTTCTTGTCATCACAGGCAGGTTTACAATAAAAGGGAACACCTATATATAGATAAAACAGGATCCACCATTCATCATAGGTGAGGGTCACAGCTCACCTCCTCTCCTCCCATGCACAATAACCTCTGCACAGGTCACAGCCTGCCTAGGACAGTTTCCCATAGAAACCAAAGGGTTAGCGCCGTCCATTTCATCTATAGGCCATGGTTGTCTGCTGCAAAGACAATATGGCAGCCCCCATAGCCATGTACGGACCACAGAGAAAAAAATTACAATCGGAAAAATAGAAAACCGAATTCTATTTTTCCAATCTATAAAGTAACAATCAGACATATGTTACACCAATCTCTGTGAAGAGGCAACCCAATTAACGCGTTCTTGTTGTTTCAGATCAATTTTTAGAATAAGCTGCCATATGTACATAAGGAATAACACCCTTTATGGCCATTTTTTGACTTTTATGTGGAATTTTTTAATCCGTTTTCCCCCTCAGCATGCTGCTTCTCTAATTTTCAGTTTTCCTTGAGCTAGTGGATGGAGACTAGCTATTATGATCTCCCATACACAGCACACAGAGAGGAGATCCTGCATGGAGAATATTATACAGCAGTACTGAGCAGTGTAGCCGTGAATGCAGCACTAGAGTGTGATGAAACGCTGAAGTCTTCCGCAGCATTGTCTCTGCCTCCCTCCTTACTCCCTAGAGTTCCGTGGGTAACATCTTACCTGATCGCTCAGTGAATTGATCTCTAGGTGAACTTTAGCAGTATTTCAGAGTGCATGATCACTGCAGAGGAAGGAGAGAGAATGAGAAGTGGGGGAAAAAGGCAATTTTATATAATAAGATATATTCTAAAGTTTCCTATATCCGAATGTACTATGGATTTAGGCAGAGTTGGTGGAACGGCATTGCCTATGTCAGCAGTAGAGGCTATTGATTTCCCTACCGTTGTATGATATAGACTCTCATGAATCTAAAAGACTGTAAAGTCTCGTAAGACTTTGAATCTCTTATAGCTTTCCATGTTGTGTCCAAGATGAATGGTTTTAATTCCTGGGTAAATACAGAGCTTTCCATAAGTTTTTTTTTTTTTTCTGCAGATAAACAGATGCAAATGTATGCGTGCTTTAAGTACATGTTTCCCCCCACTTGCAGATCTCTTTAGTCTTTAGAAGAAGGCTTGTGTATACACATTTGCAGCCATACTTCAATGATGTAATTGCTTCCTAATACTTCCTTGGCAGTCACATCTCAGGAATAATAAGAACGCTCTCAAGTCTACTGGAGACATTTGGCTGCACCACGCTATGAGGGAGATTCGTTCCTTACCACCTACCCCGCAGGTGTCCATTGTCTTCTACAGCCTCACTGCTATACTTAGACATCATTTTGCGTCTTTTTAATGTTTTTTTCCCCCTCCACATAGAAATCACATGAACGGTTCACCTGTTAAGTAACAGCTGCATTGTGCTTCCCATTTCAGACATTTCATTACCAGTCTATTATGTGAGCGCGCGGTCTTGTTTTTACCGCTACTCACATATTGCAGTATACATTCTTCCTGACAAGTAGCGAACTCCCTATAGTCAATCTGCGTAGGGACTGTCTACATCAGGAGCCCTTTACTTGTGATAGGGCTGTGCTAATGTTATTCAGTAATACCGCTCGCTCTCATTGGCTGCATGCTATTGTTTTAGGTTGGTGACCTGTGCGAAAGTTAAATGTTACATTTCTTACAGTTTTGAAACACGTTTCACGTTGCAGTGGCATGCTGGGAAAATGTAAATCTTTACTATGGCCCTATATGAAGAAAAATCAGCATGTTAATATATTCAGTACTTGTGGGTTATCTGTTGCCACTTTTTCAATACAGAATAATAATATAAATATTTATGTTTTGGAGAAATAGTGTTTTTTTGTGCATACTGTATGTATTGGTGAAACATTTGCGAAATTAACTTGAAAATTGGTTGCAGATAACCCCCAAGTACCATATATTCTTTACTTGCAGACTTTTTTAAGATACTACTTGGTAAAATCCATAGGCTGTAAATGCACCCAATGAGAATCCTGGTTCAGTATTGTATCAGTGGTACATTGAGGACCTCTTATATACAATTTTAAAAGCCTAATATAACGCAGCTCACGTTTCGTATACTAATCGAAAAAAATATAATTTTTTTTTGGACAAGTAGATTAGGCTATGCATCTAACTTGTTCTGTAGCATACTTCCAATCAAGTAGCAGCTTAATAGCTTGATAATACAGAGGTGACCACAAGTTCCTGTAAGGCTGCTCTCACACAAGCAGCTTGGGTTCTGCGAGTGCATTTCTGCAGTGGAAGGCCTGTGTATGATCGCGCAAATGAATTGCGAATAATCCCGTATGCGTGTGGTTCTACGGTGTATGAGTCATCCGCGTGGAAAAACGAACGCAAGTAGGGAATAACATCTGAAAGTTGCCCAACCTCCTGGAAACCCCTTCTAGCACCTAGACAACTTTCCCTTGTAAGTTGTGGTGAACGTTGCTTTGAGAGCCTTCAGAACGGGATGCTGCTCTCTAGATTTGGCTGGTTTTATACTACTTTTCTTGGAAGTAGTATAAACCACTTTAAAAAAAAACACTTATTTTTGTGGAGGAAGAGCCCAGAAGAACAAGTAGAGGTTGCAGACTGCAGTCTGGATGGGGGTGTTGCTCTCCAGACTCCGTCCTGCATTGTCTGTTCACAAATTCCTGCTCTGTTTATACCATTTGTATCTGGTCCCCTAGCAACATGCGTACGAATCCGCGTCTATACGCAATGTAATTGTGTATGTTCTGTGGATCGAACGCATCCATAGAGATCAACAGAGCCCATACGCATGGAATCCACAGTAAAATAGAGCATGCTGCAATTTTTCTTCCGCTCACGGAATCTGCAATTCCTACCCACAAGTGTGAGCGAAAGTCAATGCATTTGACTGACCGCGTATTATACGTGCGGACAGTGATTGCGGAATGTGCAATTCATATCCTTAAAAAGTATTATCTGTGTCATAACTTGTAAGGATGTGTCAATAAACATTATGTTTTTACTCCCTTTCCCCACTGAGTGCCCGCCAATGAGCTAATGCATGAAGAGGACTGGTATTATATGCATATGTTCAGAAGTCCTCTCTATGCATCAGACAGCCAAGTTGTGAGCTCACAGCAGGGGGAACGGGAATGAATACAAGGATGCAAATTTAAAGATTTGAAATCGACGTCCTTTATGTTATTTTTTCATTAATTTATGGGAGTGATCAGAGGCGCTTTAAAGCATATATCCAAACCACATCATCTTATCATGAAATACTACGATGGAGAAACAAGAATAAAGCCCAGTCCTGTTGAATTTACCAAAAAAAGGCAAGTGCAGTGTTTGTCCGGACCTTGGCTTGATAAAATGGTGTGAAGCATTGTTTTTTATGAAATGTTCAAGTGCTATACCATTAAAGTTCTGGCATTGTGAGATAATAAAAGAATAGAAATGTTTAGAACAAGGCCTAAATGGTGCGAGGTTGGTGCTGAAATTGTACAAGTCAACTGAGTAGCTGAAGGAAAAATGAGGAAATCAACTTTTCTACACATCAGTAAGCTGCTGAGGACCTCTACTACCTATAGTGTACTATATAGCATAGTAGTATCTACATTGTGAGCTTTAGGCCCAATGTCCATGGGCGGATTTGAATTGCGAAATCCGCATGGGGCAGTCGCGCAGATAATTTGCAGTTCAGGCCGCCCATAGTCAAACATGGGTGTCCGCAACTGAATTAAAGCATACAGATTTGATTTGCGGACCTTTGGGTGCGGAAATCAAATTGCAGCAAGCTCCATTTCACTGCGGTTCCCGCACAGATGGCTTCCATTGGGGTCAATGGAAGCTGTCTGATCTGTGGCCTGTCCACAATTGACATTGCAGACGGGCTGTAGATTCCGCGGGAAGGCAGGAGTTTAAAATAAAAAAAACGACTGCGGATGTGCGCTGGCGGTCCGGACGGCACTTCCGCACACATCCGCAGTAAAAAAAAAAAAAGAGGACCCGGATGGGTAAGCAGGGTCGGCGGCGACAGGCGGGGTTGGATTCTGCTGTGGGCTCCCGCATGCAGAATTCAACCCACCCGTGGACTTTTAATTTCTAGAATATACCAAATGTATGTTAAAGGGCCACCCCAGCGAAAACACCCCTCGCCTTACTGCCTGTCACGTTTTGGAGGTCTCGACTGTATATTGCAGTCACTTCCATGCAGTGTAGCATCTTGTCTGATGCTCATTGGGCATCATCTTGATGCCGAGATTTCTGCTTTCACTTTCAGTATTCTGTACTATGAATTCCATGATGCATCAGCACAGCATTACGTGCCTGCAGGGAAGACACTGGTATTACATTCTGTATTCACCTAAATAAGCTACAGACCATAAGTATACAGTCAGGAGGATGAGCTAGGATCTCCTCTATTATAACTGTAGCAGGAGTTGTGTGATCATCTGAAGAGCCTGTGTGTACCCTCCATGTAATATTATTACACAAGACTTATGCTGACTGAGAAACTGACTAATTTGAGAATACATAAACCCAAGCAAATCTTAGCTGCTCAGAATTGACATGACATGACTCACCTGAAGAAAAAGAGGCCAAGAGTTGCAGATAGAATGGAATAACTAACCAAGGTAACACTAGCTGATTTATACATACTGGGGTATATTTACATAAAATTCACCAGAGTGACCCTTTAAATAATCTTCTGTTGATATGTCATTTTCATTTTTGATTTTTACAATTTTTATTTCTTTTACACACACAGGTTTGCAAAGATTGCCGTGAGTGCATCTGCTCCTATAATCCCATTTAGAGAGACCATAATCAGACCACCAAAAGTGGACATGGTAAATGAAGACATTGGAAAACAGCAAAAAGTAGCCGTAATACACCAGCTTAAAGAAGAGCAAAGTAAATCACCTGAAGGCGTCCAGATCGACCCAGATGGCCTAGTAACTCTAACCACTTCAAATAAATTGGCCACTCTTAGCGTCAGGGCGATGCCACTCCCTGAAGAAATCACTCATCTTTTGGAGAAAAACAGTGACTTAATCAGAACTATGGAACAGATCAACTTGGCCTTCAGTGAAGGTAGCAATGCCATTCAGGTCAATGAGACAACTATCAGCCGAATGCGCGAATTCAAAAGCCAACTTGAACAGCACTTACAAGGCAGAAGGTGGCGAAATGTAGTGGACAAAATCTGGTCCTTTGGCCCTAGACGATATGGGCCTAATATCTTGGTAAATCACATTGAAGACTACGAGAGGCCAACTGTATGGCAGTGTCTTGATAGAGCCTCTAAAGAGGGTAAATATCATAGTTTCGATAACAGCATTGTTAGTGGTTTTCAGCTCGTGACTCTGGCTGGACCAATGTGTGAAGAACCTCTTATGGGGGTTTGTTTCATTGTTGAAAGACTTGATATCAATAAATCTGTAGTGTTGGAAAGACAAGATTCAGAAGACAAGACTCTGACGAGTGAAGAAGGTCTTCCGAGAGCTGATGAGTCTATTGATAATTCAGTGAGGGAATCTGCTGAAGCAAACTGCATTTTACAACACAGCCAGGATAGCACAAAGGCTCAGGAGAAATCCAGCAAGCGCAAAGGGGATTTCCCATTTACAGACTGTTACGGACCATTTTCCGGACAGTTAATTGCCACAATGAAGGAAGCTTGCCGTTATGCTTTCCAAGTAAAACCCCAGAGACTTATGGCTGCAATGTATACTTGTGAGATTATGGCTACAGCAGAAGTGTTGGGTAAGTGGAATTTTTTTCTCTACTTATAATTATGCCTATTTGAATAGTTTGTTTGTCTATCTACCATTTATCGGTGAAAGTAAAGAGTTTTTCGAGTCTTCCCAAAAGAAGGTAAGGGCAGGGAAATGGACCAAATAACAAACTTTTCCAATACTGACGGGCTGGTTAGGTGTCTTACGAGTCTAGCGCCACCACCGTGGTCCCCGCAACTTTTATGCTAAAATCCATTTATCATTTAGATGACTGTGGCAGCCAATCATTGGCATTAGTGATCATGTGACATTCACCCACGCATGATTGCTGAGGCTAGGAAAGATATTGGTGTCACTTGTTACATGGTTGACTTTAATGTTGCTTTCTGAGACTTAAAAAGAGAGGCATGGGAATGGAACAAAATAACAAACCAGTCACGGGTTAGATGCCCTACTGGTCAAGAACTGCCATTCAGGTCCAATCACTGGTATCAGCAGTCAGGTGTGCAATAGCAGCACTCAACTGCGGAGTCTATTGATTGACTGCAGTGGTCATGTGAACCATGAATCCAGATGCTTCTAGGATTGGAGTGATGGAGACCGGGGTAGCTGAGCTAGATTAGCGGGACATGTAACCGTATATTGTATAGCTTATTTTGTCCATTCTTTGTCCTTGGCCTCTTTTTTTTTTTTTTTTTGTAAGTTTCGTTAAATCCCCTTAAAATCTACAACTTTACCGTTACCACAAGCATCTTTCCGCTATACTTTTCCTCGTTTCATGAGCCACTCTGTCTTCCTCTGAAAAAAAAGGATGAAAAACTGCCCTGTTTAAACTTGGTCTTGGGCCTCGCATCGGAGTGCTGTCCAGCATACTGTTAGAAACATGTGTCGGCCCTCGTCAGACATCGGAGCTATTCCAATCCAGCGTTGGATAAGGCTTGTCACTGGATTGGAAAGGATTAAGGCCAACGGGATTGTGTATTCATTGCATTTTAAGCATGAAATCAGTGGTGCTTTCTTGCGTTTTTTTTGTGTACACAAAACTAGAAGCAAAGTGCAGGGAATATGTATAGTACAGCAGAGTAAGTACACTGCGATATGCGCGGCGGACATATACAAAACACCCATGCAAATTCTAAAAGTGAGAATCTGTTTTTAATGATCTAACTGTATGTTCTTATGTAATCTGCCCCGTGCCTCTTACCTATATCACAAGAGATTATAGAAAGTTTTTCCATATCTGAAAGTTTTTTTGTGTTTTTGTTTTTTTTTTGCTATTGAAAAAGTTTTCTCATTGTGTAAAAGTCACTATATGCATTATGGAGGACTGTAATCTAATCCTATAAATACAGTGTCCCAGTGCTCTGTTTCATTCTTATACATTTTGAGTGAAGGAGAAGGAATCATTCTGTATGTGATACCGGTTGGAAGACCCATGGCATGAATCGGAAATTTCAGTGGTGGGATAATTTATTTACATGTAAATCACACTCCTATACAACCAATAGGTTGCTACGGAAGCTCTCACATGGACCCTTTTTAGATGTGGAGAATCTGCGCTTCTAAAAAAAAAGAATGGACAGCGAATGCTGACTCATCTGTCAGCTCTGTGGTGTGCGCTGTCCAGGATGACAATCACGCAATCATTCAGGATGACAGTAGTGTGGTTTACACGTTGCTTAGCAGCGTGTAAACCACGCTTGTTTGACCTCAGGCTTAAGGTGCCCTTACATCTATTATCTGAACATGTCTTTTCCATCCTTCCCTCTACAGTATTTGTCAGTGGGGAAGTTTAGGAGGCCCCCATACACATACAATTGTCCCACTGAAATTGGGGGGCGTTCAGGTGTCTTTTCCTAATGTATGTAGGGACTTTGGCTATGGTAAAAAGTTCTTGCTTTTTAACATTTTCAGTAGTGTTAATCCTTACCCAAAATGTATCTAATTTTACGAATACGGTCTCAATAAGCAGGCTGAGGTTAGTACACTTATTCTGAAAATTATATAAAAATTTTGAAATTAAATTTTACATTTAAAATTCAATTTCTTAGTGGAGAAATTTAGATTAGAGCCTCACTGGAGACCAAGATTAATGTAGGTGAATACATTCCTTGTACACCCCTGTGGTAGGCATTCCCTCTATAGAAAAAACATGCCATAAATAATACAGAATATTTGTACAGCTGTCCTATGCACATACGGTTGTGAAAAAAATCATTCGGAATCTGGTGTATCAAAATCCCATCTCATGACTTAAGAGGACTTCTCTTCGGATACAATGTATTGCTAACGCTGCGTTTAGACGGAACGATTATTGTTCAGAACATCGAGCGAAATTGAAGGATAGTCGTTCGGTTTAAATACGAGCCAATCATCGGCCAGTTGCAGTCGGCATAAAAATCAGCGCCGGCGAGTGCGGTTTAAACAGTGATCATTCAGTGTTTCACATAGGAATGTGGGTCGGGAGGGGTATCATCACTCCTTAAAGAGCACCTAGAAGGTGAGTGAGGAGACTTATAAGGCCAGTCATGCTTCTCTGGGAAATATGCAAATGAGGAAGATGGAACAATATCTCTGCAGCGCCACCTATTGGAAGGCAGCAGTCCTGCAAGTCAATGTTAGACTCTTTATACAAGCCTTGTAACAATGACTGGGATCTAAGCCAGAATCAATACATTGACAGCTGTTTTGGTTTTTTTGTCCCTCATCGGTGTGCAGTAGGTTTCTGAAACACTGACCGAAAAGTGAAAGAGAACTGCAATATTCTCAATGATGATTCTTGTGCAAACGAGAATTGGGCACTTCTCGCTCTGTTTAAGGAAAGCGTTAGCTAGGATTCTGATAAATGTAATTAGAGGATAACTTCCTGTTACATTAAAGCTGACCACAGCAAAATGTCTGCATGTATGTACTATCTATCGCACAATTGGATCAATGATGTCATAAGTGATTGTTACAAGGCAATAGGTTTTCAATCAGGCAAGTATTTGGAATGGAGGTATACATTGTGGAACCTATAAGGTAACCTAGATGATTGGGGTTTCTGTAGCGAATAAAATATTCAGACGGCGTTGAGTTATTTGATATTAATGTGAGAACAAAATGAGTTTCTTCCTTTAATCTTAATTGAGTAAGAAGATGATGTTTTGATGTTTCTCAAGAACACAAAAAATTATTTTGAGGAATTTTTGAGCCTCCAAATGTATTTTTCTTCAGCACTGAGAGCTTCAAGGCCCAAGGCAGATTTAACAAATGTTCCTCATCAAACTTCCTTTTAAATCTTTACTTCTGAAAGAACACTATCCGGCAGGCTCTGGGCTATCTTCTAAGAGTTCATTTGTTGTATTGCAGACCTCAAAAGCACATGTCATTGACAAAAATAGTAATCTTAAGTTGAATGCCCACTTTTTAGTTTCTGTAATGAATTCGGTGGAGTAAGCCGGTATCGGAAGTGGCTGACTTACTGATTTAATTGTAAGAGATAGTCATACCAGATGGATTTTTTTTTTGTTTTGAAGACTAATATTGCATCTTCCAGACATTGCATCAAATTTCATAAAGACATTGATGAGTACAAAATACTTAAATTACAGAAACCAAATGGACATGTTTACCATAATTCAGGGAGGGGCCTATAGTACCTCGTCCTTGATGTCACTGCCTTCTGCTAATTCTTTGTAGGCCATGGCAAGCTGTCAATTTCCGTAATGATTAGCAGTGAAGTCAATAAGATGTTAAATCATCTTATTTTACTATTTTGCTACATTCCAGTTGTTTTCTTCAAAGCAAAGCTTAAAGGAGTTTTCCAGGGAAATACACTATATGGACAATAGTATTTGGAGACGGCAGAAAATCAGCAAATATGCAAATACTGAACTTGCCGAACGGTATGCTGGGAATGGCATGGGTAAAATGTTCATCCATTCGTTCATCCGATCAAGCACTACAATGGTACAACACCGCCACCCACGCCCATCTTCACAACAATCTCTTCTCACAGCCTGGCACGAGGAATGGCGAGCTATTCCTACCCAGACTTACAGAGAACTTGTGGAAAGTCTGCCTCGATGTGTTGTAATACAAGCAAAAGGAAGGCCGACACGTTACTAAATAGAAGAATAAAGCACTTTTTTGGAAAAACATGCAGTGTCCACATACTTTTGTCCATATAATGTGCTATTGATGATGTATCCTCAGGATAGGTCATTAACAGTTGATCAGCTGGGGTCCGTCGCTCGGGACCCCGACCAATCAGTTGAGCGGGTGCATGCTATCAGCGCTGCAAATACACAGAGGTCTGAGATGAAGCAGTGGAAGTCTCCGCACCTCTATGTAGTGGCCACGCTTGTAACTGCAGGCACAGCTCGCAATGATTTCATTGGACCCCAGCCTGCAGTTACAAGCCCCGGCCACTACACGGAGGTCGGAGCAGAGACTTCCGCTCCAACCTCTGTGTTACTGTGGCGCTGACAGTATGCGCCCACTCAGCTGATCGGTCGGGGTCCCAAGCGACGGACGCCATCAACTATTAGTGACCTATCCTGATGATGGGTCATCAACAGTATTTCCAAGGAAAATCCCTTTAACCTTACAAACAAAAATTATCTTTATTTTTTTTGGCCCAATATGCATAAACAAGCCTAGAAGAGTCAGCAATTTTTGTTTGCATCCTACATTTGTTGGCTTTCCAGGATACCAAAAGCCTTTTGCCATAGCACTGGGCACTTGTTTGCTGGGTGATTTCCGTGGGTGATCTGCCCCGTTTTTAAATTAAACATTAAAGGGAATCCATCCGCTGCGTTACACTTTCCTCCCGGAGTACAGCAGACTGTAGTGACAGGTACGTTGATATGCTTGAGAAAGACTGACAGTCGGAAATAAAGCTACATTCATACAGGCAAGCATGATATTGAGCCGAGAAACTCTGCCCAATGTTGCGCTTGCCAGTTTCACAGTGATGCAAAGCGTTTTCGATTAAATCGCATCACTTCTGTGATATTGCGACCTTCACACACTTGTTAGGATGGCAAGTGTTTCCTGTTGACTTCAAAGGGAAGCATAACACTTGCATGCACTTCGCATGACTTTTAAGGTGCCATTGAAAACAGTGGGCAAGGCATTCCGACAGAACGCCCAAAAATGGAACATGCAGTGATTTTTTTTTTCTCGCCGTGATGTGAGGATAGAATCGCTCATGGGAATAAATCCGTTAAAAAATGGATTTCATATTCACGCAAGTTTTGTGCACATTGCACAATACTCGTCCAAGGATATGGTTGTGAATAAGCCGTAACGCTGATTTTTGAAAGCTTCTTGCGGACTATGCTCTACCTGCGGATTACCGGGTGTGTTGACTGGCATGGTTTTCAGACATGTTGATTGTCTTTTATACGTATCTGTGAAGTAGTGTGACAAAAGCTCCCATTTTATCAATATCAGCCAAACCTAGAATCCTACAGGAAGTAGTCCTCGATAGTCATGAGCTGCAGGCTAGCCCATCCAATCCACCTGTCAGTCGGGGGCAGTATTCTTCTGTTTAGCTTTCTGGTAAACTAGTTCCCAGATACTTTAGGGTCCTTTCAGGTGAGCCAATTATAATTTGAATGAGCGAGTGACGTCACCGCTAGTTCCTTCGCTCTCATTGCGCCTGGTTATGCAGGCAGGTACATCGTTGGCTTGTTCAAATGAGTCATTCTATTTGCAGATTCGCTGTATAAGTGAATGAGAGGGACTGAATGAATGCTGTTTAAACCAAACAAAACGCAAACGAGCCAACGATGGTTTTTATGCTGCATCAAATGAACAACGAGCAAAATGCGGACAATTATCGTTGGCTCGTTGGCTTGCAGTTGGACCGAACGATTATCATTCACTTTCACTCGTTTGAATGATTTTTTTAATGATAATTGTTCCGTCTAAAAGCAACGAAGACAAACCTGTCTTTGTAATCAGTGGTGCCGGTCACCATCTTATACTACCCTCAGAGGGGAGAGCGAGAAGGGGCTGGCAGATTCCCTTTAACCCTTAGCGAGTTTGCCAGTTATTGCACTGAATTGAATGAGCTGGACCCCACTAAAGCTGAGAAGGTACCAGTTTAAAGGGATGCCATACAGCATGAAGATGGCCATCTCCAATTATACTCAGGGGGTTATACAGAGAAAACAGCGCCCATGAGCCTGCAGAGATGTGGCCGACTAACTTGTCTAATTGACATGGTATGTAGCAGTGCCATAGGAAAACCCCATTTATATCACACACAGGCCTGCTTTGGGTAACATGTAGCCATTGTGCACCTTTGTATTGCCATAAGATGCCCCAATTGTCACTGCTGTGATCGGTGCAAAGATGAGAGAAAAATGTAAGGAAATGGAGCCCTGATTCATTTATTACCAATGTGTATGAGTACAAGCAGGCCGGTCTGCCTCAATATATCCAGATTCATCATAAATTGCAGTAGCTTTTTTTTTGTTTCTGAAAAATCTGCGATTTGGGCGATGTATTAAAGGGTTGTCCAGTTATATTTTTCAAACTTTAAACACAGGTACTAAAATAACAAATACAGCAGTACCTACCCACCCTCAGTCCCAGCGATCCACCATCACGCCCCTCGGTTCTCCCGGTCTCTGATGACAGCAAAAGTCAGATGACTGCCGCCTGCCAATCAGAGGCTGCAGCATCACCGCCCATTGTCCTGGCATCAGTACTCACATCATGGGCACCATCATGCCAGGCGTTCCGAACTGTGACACTGCTAACTCTCATTGGCAGTTAGCAGTCTCCTGACTTCCACTGTAAACGGAGGCAGAGAAACCTCTGGGGCTGCAATGGTGGGTTGCTGGGGCTGAGGACAGGTAAGTACTGCTATACCTGTTGTTTTAGGACATCTGCACCTTCTTTCACATTTGAAAATGTTATTGGACAACCCCTGTAATAAGCAGTAATATATATACATAATTTCATTTTTTAATCTAAAGTAGATATTGCAATTCTTTACAGCCATTGGTTAAGTGAAGTGACCTAAAAAGAAAACAATGTCCATATTGACACACATCTCCCTAGTTTAGTCATTCGCTCATGATAAAACAGTCACTATGCTTTCAGTGAACATAAAATAACATTGCCATAAGCAAATAGTAAACTAAAAATGGGTTCAAAAGATTTTATTTTCGATATCTATAGAAGTTTTCAAAGTGCCATCAAGAACCTGTAAGAAAGGCTTCATTTCAGATAGAAGTGCGGCTAGAGAATATTTTCCTGTAACAAAAGAATCCGGATACTCTCAGGTATACACAGAAGTGATTGATCAATGGATGCCGGGTTTGTAATGTGAGGAATCATAATCCAGGTTTATGTTCACATGCTGGGACATTGAAAGGGATTTATTCATGGACAGAATACAATAAGACATTTGCATCAAAGGGCTATTCCTATAGGAGGGTCCTCTCACCAGTAGGACGATCACAGGGATGAAGAGCCTAGAGCTCTCTCAACTAGTAGGTCCTGACGATCTTCCGCCTTGGGTAGATTGTGCCAGTCCCTAAAGACTAGTGTGTCCGAAGATCCTTTTATGGAAATACCCCTTTAAAGTCTTAGTCCAGTTTTCGCACAGACTTATGGGGCCATCTTTGTCTTCTACTATACTGCAGCCGAAGCGTGAGCTGGCCATGACAGTGGAGGCATGGATAAATGCAAAACAATACAACAATTACAATGTGAGGTACATTCGGTTTGACATAAAAGGGTTGGGGGGGGAGGAGTAAGGCATGGGGAACACAAGCAAGAGGGGATTTCAAGTGGAGATCAATTATTAGAAGGCAAACGGTGTGGGGCGAGGGACTAGGTCAGGGGATTTGGTATGCTTCCCTGAAGAGGTGCGTTTTTAAGGCACGTCTGAAATTTCGTGCATCGGGAATTGTCCGGATGCCTTGGGGTAGAGCATTCCAGAGGATGGGTGCTGCTCTGGTGAAATCCTGTAGGTGAGCATGAGAGGTTCGTATTACAGGGGTGTTTAGTCTGAGTGTGTTAGCCGATCGGAGTGAGCGCGCTGGGTGGTGTACTGACAGTAGGGAGGCGATGTATGGTGGCGCAGCGCCATGCAGAGCTTTGTGAGTGAGGTAGAGGAGTTTACATTTAGTTCTGCAGTGGATGGGCAGCCAATGCAGCGACTGGCATAATGCAGAGGCGTCTGAGTAACGACTAGATAGAAAAATGAGTCTAGCGGCTGCATTTAGTATGGATTGGAGTGGAGCGAGTCTGGTGCGGGGAAGGCCGATGAGTAGCGAGTTGCAGTAGTCAAGCCGGGAGTGGATGAGGGCGACCACAACATAACATGGCCCTTTTGAGCACAAAAGCTTGTGTACCTTTGGCCTAATATAAGGGTATGATTTGTGCTACCCCATGTCTTTTTAGGTCCACGTCTGGTTACAGCTATGTAAAACATGAATACTAGATGGTACCACAATATGGAAGATTGCTGCAGATTTTCAGTGCAGAGAAATACCCCTGCTGATTTGATAGCATCATGTGGCTCTGCTGCAAAGTTGTTCCGGAATTTATTAATACATTTACTGTACTGCAAAGTCCACATAGATCCTTACAGGGTTGAGACCCGGCCAAAAATCCAACTTGAAAAATGCCAAAGAAGTTTTATTATAGAGCCTGATTAAGACCAGGGAGACTCTGAATCGCCCATGCTACAATTGTAGCATCTCTGTGACCTCTAATGTTTCCGTACGGGAGAGAAAGTTTCGTGTGATCTTGCAAAAATGCCAAGTTTGTAGGGTTGGGGAGTTTTGTTTTTTTTTGCAACTTTTTTTAAATTGACTAACGTTGTATTTTTATTTCTAATTTTTGGCGTCCAAATGTGGCTGCAGATCCTAGGTGTAAAATCATGTTATATCGCATTAGAGGAATAGACCTGATAATATTTACAATGCTATAGACTTATTTAAACCTTGAGCTCTTATACAATTCAGTCAGAATAAGATGGTATGTCTTTAAAAATCAGAAGTCGACATATTGGGGGAAGATCTGCCGTCTTGTACAGAGTGTCTTCAAGGTGGACAGATGTTCTCTGATGGTCTCGGAGTGACTTTTAATGCCTCCATCTTGACTTATGACCTGATGCCTGAAACATGGTCTTGTTTGAATACTTTCTTTGCGAGTCTGTACTGTCTTATAGCTAGTCCTTAAAGCAGTAAAATGCATGATAAACCTGTTATTACAAGCACAGGGGTAATTTATAGCTTTCTGAACATATTCTGCAGATTATAGCACAGCCTAATGATACCGAACCATGAATGTCAAGTGTCATATATACAACACAGCACATAAACTTTAGCGGCTCTCTGGTAAGCACGTGATCTAATAAATCAATGTAGGACAGAAAAAGAAATTCTCTGCCCTATTGATGTCTGGAATTCTTATGTGACTCCGCAGTTTAATATGAGCTCCATATGTACTGGCTTAAGGCTTTACCAGCATGCTTTGCACAGCATTTTACTGATCTCAAACTTATGTCTTATAAAGGGATCTGCTTTTTTTTTTACCTTCCTTAGTCCATAATGACTTTTATAAAGGCCAAGATAAATACATATACAGTATAGATATATAGTGGTAAGTCCAATCAAGTTTCTTTAACCCCTTAGCGCCCCAGCAATTTTATGTAGGTCCTAGGTGCACGGGGTTAATATGGAGCGCTCCATCCATGGACAGTGTCCGCTGGTTTTGGCAGGTGACATCCAATCACATTCCGAATCCACATCAGTCGCAGCAGCATTTAAATAGCCCAATCAGAGGTCCCAAATGGCCCCCCGTGGAGACATTGCAAGCTGCAGTCTGGGTGTCATGGCAGTCAGGGGCCTTCTGGCGGCCTCCTGAGCTACCATGATTATCTGCTTATTAACATTTTCCTGTAACATATCTTAATACAATGCTGGCAGAAATACCTTATACTGCAATACTTATGTATTGCAGTATATGGTATAAGTGATCAAATGATCTAAAGTTCAAGTCCTCTCAGGGGGACAAAAAAAAAGTATCTCCCCTTTTCCCTTCAAATAGGCTTTTTGCAGCAGCTGAGGTTTGGATAAGGAATATTAGAAGTCGCCTCAGATTTCTGTGATTGGTATGAATGCACTCAGCTTGTATCCTTGGGCTTTTGATATGGACATGAAACTTTCCTGGAGCCTAATATATAGTATCATTTTTTTCCAACCTGTTAAGCCTAGGGGCACCCCTGGGGAAAAATAAATTTACCACGGGGCACCACTGCCAAAAATGGGGTGTGGCTTATTACGACGTATGATTTTTGCCTCCAATATTACGGGCACCCGGCGACCTCTAGTGAGTGCAACACTGCTGGCCACTTTGGCATCACCTCCCCAGTGAAGAAGGTGCCGGGAGCGCAAAGACTTTAGAGGTGAGAGGCAGCACGCTATCTCCTGAAATCAGCTGTGGAAGCGCAGCTCATTTCAAGTCAAAATACACATAGATTACATTGCTGGGGATTGCGTGCTACATGTAAACATACCCTAAGGCTGGGTCTACATGGAAGTTCCACAGCTAATCCGCCTCGTGTGAACCATGCCTAAAGGGGTTTCCCAGGCAGAGACTGCCGGAATACTCCAGGGTCAGAGCAGAAGCGCTGCTTTGACCCCTGTGTAGAGGTCAATGCTTATAATTGCAGTCGCTGCTGTCATTGAAATCAGTAGAAGCTGCGCCTGTAATGGCCGGAGCCTGTAATTGCAGGCACAACTCGCATTGATTTCCATGAGCGCTGTTCTTGCAGTTGCTAGCTCCGGCCACTACACGGGTTTGAGCAGCACTTCTACTCTGATCCCGATGTATCCCTGCGGGTGCTGCCTGGGAAACCCGTTTAATGTCGGTTTCGTGATTCCCAGACTGGGAGCACCCCATTTTGGAATCACTGCAGTAGAAGGGTGTACATTATTCTATATACACCGTGCACACCATAGGTTAACATAAAATGCTTGTTTTCACCAAGTTTAGGCAGTAGGTGCTCTTTCAAGTTGAATGGAATTATGGACTTGTCAATAATACTGTGTGTTCCTAATACTCACATGTGATATGTTATCTTGCTCAGCAAAGGAGATCAAACGCCTTGTGGAGTATGCGGACATCCTGTTCTTATTAACCTCCAATATTCTCCTTACCTCTCATCCTATCGCTGCGGAGGAGATGCTGGGCTTTATCCCGAATATCCAAAATGTGCAATTATTTACAAGGTGTGACGCGGTCTTGCTACTAAAGTCAGCCGGAATCGACTCCGCTTTGGACCCTTATAACTAAGCGAGTGAATGGCTGCTATTGTCATCAAATTATGTCAAACGGATTGTTCTGAAGTAGAATATGGCACGATTTATTTGTGTATTAATTTTAATGGAGATTTATTACCCCCAATATGTTGTTATTAACTGCTGATTTAACCCTTTCCATTCCACTGTCTGACCTCTGAAGACATTCTGATTTAAGGCTGTACAGCTCCGATGTTGGAAGACGTCCGTCGGGGTTCTCTTACTGTATATTGCCAGCCTCTCTTCTGTCGGAGCCTATCCACCGTGTCACCTCATGCAGTACTGGCTTTAGCCAGCATATAACGCCATTGTATAATGGCAGGAAAAGAGTAAGCCCCCTAGGAAAACCAGGATACAAATTGGATTGGAAAGGGTTAAGAGTAAATGACCCTTTAATAAAGCAGCAATTTCTCCCAGGAAATTCTGAACCAGGAGTTTGTCAACTAGATAAGACACTGATCCCAATCATGGCATATTACTACTCGAGAGCTGTATACAGTAATTATAGTGAAAAGTCCTTAGTACTAAATACACAGATTACAGGTCTTCAAAGAAAAATAGTGGGACCGTTGCTCCACAGTGGTCGTTTGTAGTCACAGGATTTTTATTAATTGCTTTAAATGAAAAAAAATAAATAAAAACCATCCCCGATGGTCTGATGCGACTCGGGCGGTGGAGTGTTTTCTACATTGGCTCACAGTTGTTGTTTGTCTTCTGAACCTTTTTGCAGGTCGGATGTACGGCGTCCTGTCTAAAAGAGAAGGTCGCGTCTTGTTGGAGGAGATGAAAGAAGGAACAGACATGTTCATTATCAAGGCAGTGTTACCCGTGGCCGAAAGCTTTGGCTTTGCTGATGAAATAAGAAAGAGGACAAGTGGCCTGGCCAGCCCACAGCTGGTGTTCAGTCACTGGGAGGTAAGCAAATTATTCCTTCTGAATAGTCGGCACATCAAATGAGAAGATGCTAGAAAACGTGACAGATGGGTATCCATCCCCAAATCCATTCATCTTAATATTTCATGTTCTTCTTTGCCCAAAGACTTTGGGAAATAATGCCGATATTGTTTCTGCATCGGTTTAATTTTTTTACAAATATCACACCAGAAGGTGGCACTCTTTCTATTAGTCACTTATTGTCATGAAGTTAAAGGGGTTGCCCGTTGAACTGAACCTATGGAGCAATGATTATGTGGGCTGCATGCATTGAACTTGCCAATGAGACTTTATTTCCACTACGGCCTCAGATCCATCGTGACCCATGCGGCGTTTTACGCATACGGTCATGTGAATTAGCCCTAAGAGCTCTCTCACATGAGTGTTTTTTACCGTGTACTACACGTGCGGGTTGTCCATTCCTAACTTTTTATTGCTTTCAACACTGGCGCACAAAAAAGGACACAACATGCACTCTCTTGGCACGTATTACACGTGCGTACACGCCAAGATAGTGTATGGGGATCTGTTGGCATGCAGTAGTATGTAATGGGGGAATGCTGGAGAGGAGATCACATGATTGGCAGGCAGGACACCCTGACATAAATGTTAAACACGGTTTTCTTTGGGTCATATGGATGGGGGTTAGGGGCGGTAGCTAAAATAGTCATATTGGTAAGTTCAATGGATAAAGCTCACACAAACATTGCTGATGTTTTTTCCAGAAACAGTGCCACCTCTGTCCATTGGCTGTTTCTGGTACTGCAGTCCAGTTCCATTCACTTGATGAGATGCAGCCCATGAGCAGACGTGGCGCTGTCTGTTTCTAGAAGAACAGCAGTCCCATTTTTCTAGTCCTGCACACATCCCTTTAATCTCTCCCTGATATGTAGCGAAACCTTGGGATGACTATGTTAATATAAAGCGATGGTTGATACGTTGTTTCTTTCAGGCACTGCTCTGTCTCGGAGCAGGTAATCGGTATGATCCTTGTTGGGAGTGGGTAGAATCTGACATATTATTAATTGGTCCTCTAAATGATTCCACTTTCTAGAAGTAATGTTGTAGAAATGTGCCCCGTTTGGTTTTGTCCTCATTAAGATAACAGCTGACGGTGCCTGGCAGGCACACCCCGCTCCCCTGCCAGATGTTAGGTGTCTGTCTGGAGGAGCCTCCGATTTCAGGAGTGAGAAAACATTGAAATTATAAGACACATTATTGCCCAGTGGGAGTTCTGGGGAAGAATGCAATGGGAAGGAAAATAGGAACCATATTCCAGTGTGCCGTCTCATAAACTGTTCGTAAGGCTGATTTACTTCTAAGATCGATTCCTATAACTGTCTGTCTTCTACTGACCTTCCACTTAAAGGGAAAATTACTATTTTCAATGATCCGGCACAGTTACTCTCAGTAGGCTTCATCTGTCCAGCAGGACAGTATCTGAAAACGTATAAGTCTTGTGTACTCATGGGATAACGCGTAGCAGATGATTAGAATCACCTGTATTTATATATTACTTGTATACTACACAGCACTTTATATCACTTGATAGCGGGTTTTGTCCTCAATGGATATTCAGCTGACTGTAAGTTTTTGGAGTATGGGAGGAAATCCATGCAAACCTGGGGAGAGCATACAAACCCCATGCAGGGATTTGGTGCTGTGGTATGAGGATTGGGTTATACAACTTAGTTCTATTATGGTCCATTAACAATTGGTAAAGAAAGAGCTGCCCAAAGGATGCTATAAATATAGAGGTCACAAAAATGGTACGCGGATAGCAATCCAATGAGATCAAGTGAAAATGGCAGTAAAAAGCAAATCGTGTATCTCAAAAAATAAACAGCATGGGCACTACCAAAATAAAGCATACTGGGTAATGCCACACAGTGTCTAACACAGACTAGACTAAAGGTGGTGGTAAGTCTGGCAGACGTGGGCGTCGTGCTCTGAATCCGTGATTGCCTTTTTTCCAGCACTGTCATGGACAAAATTGGTTTTGCTATTTCCATTCAGCTGCAGATTGTTGGTCGTCTCTTCACAACTGTAGAGAGGCCTCAGACCTGACAGCCACTGCAGCAGTGTTGGTGTATGAGCCCTTACATATGCATGTGTCGCAGCCGCTCCTGTTTGTTCCTGTGTTTGCAGTTTATGCTTTGTCTTCAGTTTGCTCAAGTACTTCCTGCCTGGTCCTGAACTTGCTCACTTCATGGTTCTGCAGACAGCATGGTGTTATCTAACTTCCTGGCTTCCTGGTGATCAGCCCTGATAGGGTTAATCAGTGCCTAGGTTCCCGCACAGGGCCGCCCTTGTCACGGCGAATTCTCTGCTTTTGATAGGCAGGGACTTTCCATCTCCTGCTTCCAGCATAGGGCTAGATCCCCCTGGCCACCTTGCATTCCAAGTCACGCCTTCCAGCGGTGAGCATCCGGGTTTCTGCCCTGCCAGTTTGTTCCATCTACTGGTTGGGCGACACAGCGGATCCATATCAAATCCCGAACAGGTGGTTTCACATCTGCATTGAGGATTCCGCTTTTCTGCTCCCTGAAAAGGGGAATTGCCATGGCTGAATGGCTCCATCTCTGGAAGGAACCGAACAGCGCTGGATGGACTCCATTGACTATAATGGGGTCCGGCCAGCTGCCCAGCTTTCGGTCAGAAGATAAAGCTCTGCATGCAGTGCTGTTTCTTCTGATATTTTGAGCTGGATCTGTGCCAGGATCTACAGCCAGAGGTTCCAACGCAGACGTGAAACCGACCTAATAAGAGAAAAGCAGACCTGAAAAATAGAGTAGCGCACACTCCAAAAATTACAAAAATACATCAATGTCTATTACGTTAATATCAATGAAAAAACCCCCCACAACCAATAGAAAGGCAGATCCAATTGAACCCTCACAATCATCAGGCTCAATGATGCGGCCCTATGTGGCAAGCAATACCGTCCACGGGATGAGAAGCATATGTCAATAAAGAATATTGGTAAACTCAGATTACATGCCAACCCTTCCATCTGATGACCCTTAACGAGGCTACAACTAAATAATACCACATAACAGATATAATCCTACTGCCATAAAAAGGCTATAGGGAAACAATGTGGCATGCTAAGCCGTGTAGCATAAGAGAGGCTGAAAAAGAGCAAACTATATCGCAGTCTCACTCTAGCACCTGGGTGACATTAAAAAGTCACTCTAGACTTATTTAAAGATGCGACTAATTGATCATCAGCGTGCGTCATTTGATAAATTTGTCACAAACAGCCTTCAGCATTACACCAGACGAGAGTTAATCAACCAGCGACTATTTTTTAAGTAAGCTGAAACTAAGTGACTAGTGATTGGTGAACAATAGAGATGAGCGAGCATACTCGCTAAGGACAATTGATCGATCGAGCATTGTCCTTAGCGAGTATCTCCCAGCTCGACAGAGAAGGTACGGGTGCCGGCACAGGTGAGTTGCGGCAGTGAGCAGGAGGGAGTCGGGGGGGGGGGGGAGAGGGAGAGAGAGATCTCCCCTCCGTTCCTCCCTGCTCTCCTCCGCCGCTCCCTGCCCGCCGCCGGCAGCCTAACCTTTTCACTCAAGCGGACAGGTACTTGCAAAGGGCAATGCTCGCTCGAGCAATTGCCTTTAGCGAGTATACTCACTCATCACTAGTAAACAAAATTCCAGCTCACCCTGGTCAATTTCAAAAGGCCGCAAATGATAAATTCCCCTCATTGAGTAGTAGGAGGCTATGGACTGCAACGTTAGGAAATAGAATGATTCATTCTGGTTGGCTCATGGTACTTATCTAATCCGAGGTTGAATCATAATTGATAAGATACTTGAGTATCTGAAGTCATATAATGTTCAGCTGGCTAGTGTTATTGTATTCTTCTTTCTTACACAGTTGTGAAGTATCTCATAGGTTATCACTCGTGGCCGAGCATGATTTTCTTCCAAGTATGGGGGCTATGCGGTAGGTCTGTAGATGACCATAGAGACCTATTCTTGATCCGCAGATTCTTTCGCAGAGGGGACATCGGTTTCCAAGTGGAAGACTGTCTCGACAAGGATTGCCTTGACTTTCTTTCCTCTTGATAGATTTCTCCCTTTCGCCCTCCATTCATGCCTCTTCGAAATCCACAGTGCTGTTGGTAACGGCTGACCCATATCCACATCATACTGCATCAGCCCATCTTATTCATAGCCCTAGACGCTACCACTTTGATAGAGATGTATACAGGGTGGTCCGCTTTTCCATTGCCCGTCCTGTAGATATAGATGTACGTATATAGATAGATACGTTTATATATCATCTGTCATTTCGAGCCAGTTATTAAATGTGTCATGACATTTCAAAGACTAATGGATTTCTTGGATAAGTGGTTCATCTTGTGTTGGTCAGTCTGTGCCCACAATGCATTTGTTGTCTTTTTTTTAGAAGTATTCTATTTTCCTCTGTGAAAGAAAGACCCTTTATTTGTGACGGAGCAGGAAACCGTTACACGGCGTTGAACATTGTGATGCCTGCATTGTATCAGTCTCACTTAGGAAAAATAAATAACATCAGAAATCTCCGGATTATAAAGGGTGTTATGTAGACCGGGTCCCCGAGCAGCCATAATGCTAAGCAACTCTTGGCTCCGTAATAGTGTTGACAAATGCCGTACGGCTGAAATTCATTTAACTTATCAACTCAATTACAATAGAAAGTCACCCGTGATTTTGTAGTGTGCTTTTCCTTGAAAAGCGGCCCTTTGAAGCTGATGAATTACAGACATTGACACGTGCCAGCGTATTGTTATATAATCAGGGAGGAGAATTACGCTGTGCGTGTTGGATGTCAGGCTAGTCCTATAAAGAGGATCGTTCCCTTGGAGCTGCTGGTTACTAGTATAGGCCATTGTTTTTACAACTGTAGTGACTTAAGGCACTTTATACGGGACAATAATCATTGGAAAGAGCAAATTTGGGCGATAGTCGTCTTATTTAAAACAATAGGTCATGGACAGGGCACTGAGCACCCCTAAAAACCAAGCGACTATTGGCCCCTGTAAACAAGCAGTTGTCCATCTATGAATGACTGACTGCCTCTTTGCAGTAAATGGGGGCGGGCGGCCGGAAGAGATTTCTGTCCGACTCTGCCTCCGTTCTTTGAACCACTATCGGTTCTGTGTGAAACCACAGGAGTAATAGTCAATGGGATGGCTGTCGGGCGCTTATGCCTTTACCTCCAAAGTAGCAAGCAGATACAAGTGGGTATTAATGGAACAACCATTGTCCGAATAGTCCGCAATAGAGCAAATGCAAGTGACAGTTCTGTGCAAGTGCAGCCACCAACTGGGTGATGAAGAAGAATTTGTTCACTAATCGCTAGTTGCTTAGTTTCGGCTCACCTAAAAATAGTCGCTGGTTGATTATCATCTGGTGTTTTTTTTTGGGGGGGGGTTGCCCTTTTTTGGGGGGTGGGTTGCCCTCCCAATTCATACTCATTGGTTCCTGAAAACTCATAAACACATGCAAGAGATCCTTGATTGAACAGTCCCAACTGGTCTTTGAAATAACAATTGCTGCTACCGTCTCTAGCTGGTTTTGGTCTTCGAAGATCCACTCGCTGCAGCACCAACTGTTCAGTTGGACCAGCGTGAGACCACAGTAGCAAGTGCTCGCTCGAAGACTGCTCACAGGTATTTTTGTTCATTCAGTGGAGTCGGCAACCAAAGACCGTACAATAGGGAGGTGTTAAAACTTTAAATACACACCCATCAAAAAACCTCACGTCCCCAACCAGTTGATGAACGTTGTCTCGCTAAATGTTCCCAACAATTCATTCAGTGATCATAAAATTGAACAACCACCACTCTGTGTAAAAGCACAAAACAGCCATACGTATGCCTTAGTGACTATTCAGACGATGGGTGTCCCGTGTAAAGCCATCCTAACCGATGCAAATCATAGTACTGATCACATTAACATCCTATACTCTGTGGATGAAGAGCAAAGGCAGAACTGGAGACTTGAATTGTTAGTAATTTCACATTGGTAATCAAGAACGCATTCACAAGCCGTAGAGAACGGCTCCACTCTAGAGGCTACTCATGTAGATTATGGATTCTGTACGCCTGTTTGTTGCATCTCAATAAAAATGAGGAAAAAGTGTTGATTTTTCTATTACATAATAAGACATGGCGTCGAGATATTTGTGAATTTGGCACAATTACAATACATTATCCTTCTAAATGTATTCCAGGGACTTAGAGATTTGCAATGGAAGGCAGTGGCAACGTGTGAAGCTAATAAATGTCATGAGTGTGGTGGGGTTAAACACTCCTGCAAACCTGATATACCTTTTGGTGCTATTATAAATGAAATGTTGTCTCCTACAGAGTAATACCTTTGTTAACATAGCTGCACCCCTACAGAGTGCACCAGATTTGTCAACTGGGTGGACAAACAGTTGACGAGTCTGGCGTAGACTAAAAACATCATCAGGTTGGCGAGACGATGTTTTGGTAATCCGATAATAAATGTTATAATACTTGTATCTGTCAGTAGAAGTGCGGGGGTTTTGGTAATATGGCATGGTACATCCAAACTTGCATCATCATGAAGTACAGATGTAACAATCATTAACATGACTGGTTCCATTGACAGCATTGTACCGTAGTACATTGTAGTTGAGCTATCATATGGTGTTAAATCTTAAGTACATGTTCACTACTTCTGTATACACTTTTCACAGGACAAATTGTGGCAGTGCGATCTACTGTGCACCAGAACTAAATACAAGTGAAGTATGGCGAGGATGTAGACTATATGAAAATCTTTCTTGTTCCTGCATTAGTCTTTCTTTATCATTGTTCTGAAGTGGCCTCATTTTGCGTCTTCATCTTCTAGTTCCTGCTGACCTTTCATACCTTTGTGTATTGTGAAGAGTCTGTCTACTCTTCTAGGCATGTCTACTAGAGATGAGCGAACTTACTCGTTTAGGGCGTTTTTGCACTTGAGCAGCGCTTTTTCCGAGTAACTGACTACTCGAACGAAAAGATTCGGGGGGCGCCAGGGGGTGGCGTGGTGGAGCGGGGGTAGCAGTGAGGAACAGGGGGGAGCTCTCTCTCACCCCCGGCACCCCCCGAATCTTTTCACCCGAGTAGTCGGTTACTCAGAAAAAGCGGTGCTCCAGTGCAAAAACGCCCTAAACGAGTAAGTTCGCTCATCTCTGTCTACCCAAGTAAGTGACCTGTTCTTTACAACGCACTAAGAGGAGGAGTTCAAAGAATAGAAATGCTGCACTTATTCGAATGCAATCTGTAAACAATGTAATAGTCTTTTTCTTCTCCCTCTAGCAGTTGATGCACAGGCCCTGCAGATAGTCACATAATGAGTTGGTTTTGGTCGTAGTCCCTTGCCCACTGCAGGCCTCTTTCATAACACAAAGAGTGCTTAGAGCTTGGTGTGTGACAGCAGGCTTCACCTCACACTTCACCAATCCTTAGTTACCCAACCTGAAGGCTTGGAGAGGTCCGGGGAGCAGTAAGAAAAGAGCTTGTGTTCTCACAAGATAACTAGGCATATGCATTTCAGAAGTTTGCATTTCAATTGCAAAGACCATGTGGAAATGATTAAGTATATGGAAGTGTGAAGACCTCATTGGCACTGCTGCTCGATGCTATTACTGAAACCCGAGACCTTTTAAAGGGAAGCAACATAGCAGATTTCTAAGTAGGGTTTATTATGTTATGAACGTTTAGTGAAACATATGGACCTGGGCTGATCTGGACACTGATTTCTTTCCATTTTTTTGTCTTAGAAGTGAGAGCTATAATGTGCTCTGATACATAATCAAAAGATTGAGTCTAGAACAGAATGTAACTTCCGTTGTTTTTTTTCTTTTGTGGAAGCTGCTGGTAATTTTGTATTTCTGGAAAATACTTGTCAGTAACACCCCCCCCCCCCCCCCCTCATTTCACGATTGGATCACTATAATTATTAGGGTAGCTCTGTATTTTCGATGACAGTCAAATGAGATTTATGGACAACTAAAATTTGTGGTACTGGATATACCATAAAAGTCTAATCCTGGGCATCTGGAAATATCGGGAATACAGGAACCTTATCCCTGTTACTATAGGAGGAGTAGTCAATTTTGTGTGCTCATTCTGCATTATAGTCTGTTTTGCCCCTTTGCGAAGGTCTATGCAGAAATGTGTGCTATGTTTTCATCCCCTCAATGCTCTTCATGCTCTGGCTGAGTGCAAAGTAGTGATAGGAATAACAGTACTCCAGAGTCACAGCTAGGCTTTCTTTCACCCGGTGTAAGGATTCAGTTGCTGCCTTACAGGTAGCTTTAAACAGGACAACAAATGTCCAAATAGTCGCTCAATAGCACGAATGTATGCAGCATTTGTTCCATTGAAAAACCTCCACCAACTGTTTGATCATCAAGAGTTCATTGACTGGCTGCTTAGTTTCAGCTATCCGAAAAATAGTCCCTGGTTGATTAATTATGGGCTGGTGGAAATGGGTAGTTTTTGTCTTGTTTGTCTTATTTGTCAACGGTATGCGCTTGTTTGGTGTGCGCCTCCCACTGAAAACTGGCTCCTCCCTCTTTAAACATTTTGTCCACCCACTTAACACTCATTAGTTCCCAAAAACACATAAATAAGTGCGAGCGATCATTGACTGAACAGTCCTTGCTGCTTCAGTTTCTGGCTGGTTTTGGTCCAGTGAGAGACTGTAACAAGTGTTCACTCGAAAATCACTTGGACGTCTTTCGATGCATTCAGTGGGGTCTACAACCAATGAGCATCAGTTGGGGAGGGGTCTAAATTTCAAATACACGCCTTCCAAAGAACCTCATGCCCCTACGTAGTCGATGATTGATACATCAGCTCTTGTAATTGCTCCCAACAATAACAGTTTTATAAAATTAATCTTTTTAATGCCCTCTGATTATTGCGCTGAATTCCTCGAAAAGTCCCCACTTCTGAGTCCTCTATAGTCACTCCTGTCTTGTGGTATATTATCCATTTACAAGTCAACAAATCAGGAGACTGCTATTTTGTTATCTACCCAAACAGATGATCATGTTGGAGAATATACAGTACAATATAACGTGTTCTTGATGTTCAGAATACAGCCGGATGCCCAAGTATCATGCCGCATGGTATGTTTAACCCCCAACACACCAGGTAGACCCCTGAATACATTCCATTCTTTTTATGTTTCCAAAGCAGATGGATGGAAAAACCTGGATTAAAGCAAACTCGGATAGAAAAACAAAGAAAATCCATAGGCAACATAAAAGGGGCTTAGCATTACCAAAAAGACATGCATTTCTCAAATAATTATTTCCAAAAGAGCTGCCTAGTTCTTTGTGCCGCAGCTGATAAAAGACAAGCATTGAAATGTATTAATTCCAAACGTGTGTCTCCAAAGGTACACAGCAGAAAACCCCTAAAGGAGAAGCAGCATCACACAATTCTTTTCATGTCCTCCTCTAATATCTGCAAATGCAGAAGGCCTTTGTAAAGAAACCTTTAATTGCTCCAAAAATAACACTTGGGGAGAAGAAAAAAACAGCCCAAGAAACTCTACAATTATACTATGAAATGTACTTTCATCAGGCAACAAAGGCGACCCAGCACAAAATATTATTTCTGTGGTTACAGGATTCATAAAGAGAAGAGTTTGATTGATGGGCTGTGTTGTCCATTGAAGAAATACAGTATTGTATCTACCAATCCTCTATATACAGTATGTCTGTCCTATCTATTCTGTTCTATCTATGAGAGAGAAGTAAGTTTCTTCATTTTCCCTTGATTTTTCTTGTTTCAGATTTGTTATTGGCAAATTTACAAGAATGGGCAAAATGTCATTGTGTACACATTGTAAAAAATGAATAATCCTCTAGAAGGAGTTGTCGGAATCAAATGAAACTTTCTCTGTGTGATTGTAACGTTGATACAAGTGATTACATATTAGAGCGAAAGGATAATTGATTGGGGAAAACTGAATACTTGAAGGGAAGCTCTAGTACTCTGTTGTACCGCCTCTAGTTTGGATGCAAGATGTGATACGGGTGAGCATGGAGGCTCTAGTACCCTGTTGTCCCACCTCTAGTTTGGATGCAAGATGTGATACGGGTGAGCATGGAGGCTCTAGTACCCTGTTGTACCGCCTCTAGCTTGTATACAAGATGTGATACCGGTGAACATGGAGGCTCTAGTACCCTGTTGTACCGCCTCTAGCTTGGATGCAACATGTGATACGGGTGGACATGAAGGCTCTAGTACCCTGTTGTACCGCCTCTAGCTTGGATGCAAGATGTGATACAGGTGGGCATGGAGGCTCTAGTACCCTGCTGGACCGCCTCTAGCTTGGATACAAGATGTGGTACAGGTGGGCATGCAGGCTCTAGTACCCTGTTGTACCGCCTCTAGCTTGGATGCAAGATGTGATACAGGTGGGCATGGAGGCTCTAGTACCCTGCTGGACCGCCTCTAGCTTGGATACAAGATGTGGTACAGGTGGGCATGGAGGCTCTAGTACCCTGTTGTACTGCCTCTGGCTTGGATGCAAGATGTAATATGGGCGGGCATGCAGGCTGTAGTACCCTGTTGTACCGCCTCTAACTTGGATACAAGATGTAATACGGGCAGGCATGGAGGCTCTAATACCCTATTGGTCCACCTCTAGCTTGGATGTAAGATGTGATAAGGCTGGGCCTGGAGACATACAGTTTCCGAATGGTGTCCTGCGGCATATCGTCCCAGTAGCTGAGCCACTAGATCGTGCAAAATCATAGTCTGATGAAGTTGGCATTTCAGATTGTCCCATACATGTTCAATTGGCAATAATTTGTCTACAGGGCAGGCCAGAGAAGTGTGACAATGTTGTGGAGACATTCCTGTGACTCCCTTGTGTGTGCAGCCGAGAATTATCCTGCTGGAAAATGCCTCTTGGAAGCCGCCATAAGAGGAACACATGTGGATGCAGGAGGTACTGAACATATCGCTAAGCTGTTGTTGTCCCTCATATCACTACTAGAGGTGACCGGCTGTCATATTCGATGGCCCCCCCAGACCATCACACCAGCAGTGGAGGCAGAATGCCACTCCATAGCAAAGGCAGGATTGAAGCGCTCACCCCTAGGTCTCCCTATACGAACACAGTGCCCAAAGTAAACCTAGATTCATTGTTGAAGACTACCCGGTTCCACTCCATAGCAGCCCAGTTTCGTTATTCACTGCAAAACGGCGGCAATGGTAGGTGGGTGTCAAAGGCAGAACACAAAATGGGTTCTGTGAGATCAAATGTCCTTCAGACAAGCACCTGTAAATAGCTCTGACAGACACAGAGGCCTGTAACGATGGGGCAGCCTGTCTCTGGATGGAGGAGATGCTGGGGCTTGTTGGACCATCGGATGATCCTCCCTACTGGTGGTCTGTTGAGGGCGTCTTGAACCCAGTCACCTTGTGTGCCCTCATGCATCCACTGGTCCCAACACCTCCTAACAGTCTGCTCAAAACGGCCCAGATGGTGGGTAATTTGTTGATACGACCATCCAGCTTCTCGCATTCCAATAATACACCCCTCTCAAAATCATGTTAACAGGGCAAAATCTCTTTGATTGCATTGCAGAGGCGTCTAGTGGTCAACAAGCTTTACGCAAACTGAAAAAGTGGTCCCCTACACACAAGGAGCCTCTGAGAGCCCTTTTATAGGCCAAGGGTGGAACCACTTTTAGGGCCGCAGGTGGCAAGACCATTCATCTAATCACAACTCTAATAATTTGCATACGTGCCTGAGATGTAACTGCATGCCAGCTTTTGCAGCAAAATGGCAACTTCTTCTAGGTGCTTCATTTATGTTTTTGACAAAGCGTATGGACTCCTGCCCACGGACAGATATTTGCTGCAGAATCCATGGAGGGCGTCCGCACTGTGGATCCGCAGGAATACTATGGGAAATCAGTTCTTCTTGAATACTTGTGGAAACCAATTGCGGTTTCCGCAAGCCGAGGAAAAATCGCAGCATGCTGCATTTTTCTGTGGATTCCACGCAAACTGCTTCCATTGAAATCAATGAAAGCCGTCTGATCCGCGGCCCTTCCGCAATGTAATTGCAGAAAGGTCACAGATTCTCTGGGATGAGCAGGAGTTTAAAAAAAATCTGTACTGCGCATTTCAGGCGGCTCACCGTGCGGACCATCCGCAGTACATATCAAAAGAATAGACAGTAGGTATGTGCGGACGCCGCTGCTGGCAGAGCCAGATTCTGCTGTAGGATTCCATATGCGGAATGCGTCTCTGCCGTGTGCAGGGTCCCTAAATGTCATGGAATGTTGCAGATAAGTTCATATCTGCTTTTCCCTTTTTGGTCATGTTTTGTTTTTTTTCATCTATACAAAAATCAAATCAAGCAGAAACAAACAGAAAAGAAAGCATTCTGTCTACTGCCTACTTACCTGTATGTTGCATAACATATCTACCTACCTATATACTGCAAATCCATCTACAGTATGTATTGCATATCCTATGTATCCTGAAGACTCAGTTTCATTTTTATGTGCTATCCTTTAAATAACATTGTCGTCACGCTTCGCCTTCTTTCTTTAGTGTTTTGCCTTGAATGTTTTATTACATTCTTAAATTGGCCCCCCCATAAGTGACCAGCGTTGCCTGTAACCGCTTCGGACCTGCATGACTCTGCTTATTATAAAGACCACCCAGTGTATCCTGGGTTATGATAACCAATGTCCCCTCCTATCCGCACCAGCAGGAGACAAAGGTCCATTGTGGTTGTGTGCAGGCAGGGTTGTGAAGGGTTAAAGAGCGTTCCAGTGCCTGGGGAATGTTTGCAGTGGTAGACATGGTGCGGTGCATTACCTATGCTTGCGCTGTATCATGTATCAGCAGCAGATGCATTGTGACAGATTTCCCATTGGAAGAGCCTGGTGTTTTCACTCAGCAGAAAAAAAAAAGATTTGGATAGATGTTTACTTACTGCTAAGATTCACTCCATCTGTCCTGCACTTAATGGTACCTGTCTGTCCACCAGAGACTTGGGGGCTCCGTGCCAAGTTCCTAATTTAGCTCGGAGTAATTTGTCATTTTATGCTTTATATCACAGGCCTGTGTTTGAACACACAGATAAGACCGGGAAGCTTTTCTCATCAATCAATCCCACTTAAAGACGGAGCGGGCGTTGATTGCTCATTTAG
Organism: Eleutherodactylus coqui; assembly: GCF_035609145.1. Lineage (NCBI taxonomy): Eukaryota > Metazoa > Chordata > Amphibia > Anura > Eleutherodactylidae > Eleutherodactylus > Eleutherodactylus coqui. The sequence goes on from NC_089838.1 coordinate 238,364,509, forward strand.
CTTATTTTTTTGGTAATTTGCCATTTGTGCAGGTTCTCATGAGAGGTGCATACTGTATGCAGAATGAACCTGTTAGATTATTTCTCCACGAGGCTCCGGCTTGCAGACAAAAGATCGCACTAAGGGCGGGAGCATGTTCTCTGTTGTTCTCTATAGCCAAGGAGGCTTGCTGCATAATTACATAATATATGTTCAATGTGTGCAGAATGCGACCACAGAGCTCGTACTGTGGAATTGTAGAACATTTTAATCTGGCCGCACTACATCAGTAGGAATTTCCTTTCGACGTGATAATAAGACCTTTGTTTTCATGAAAGGCAGTAGTAGGAGTAATGATGTGGAAGTCAGATGTCCATTATACATGTATTATACGCCAGCAGCGTGGCCGGAGCGTGCCACAATTGACTAGTACAAACTCATTTATTCTATGCACTCATGTACTACAGTGTAGTATCCATTTGGTCTATTTGGTGCCTCTGAGTACCAAACGGCGGGTATCTATAGGAGATACTACTGGTTGTCCAGGAATTGTGCATTGTTTTATCAAATTCTTTGTATCCTTGGCCAATACTTTTTCCTTTTGTGTTCACACCTTCTTCTCTTGTATAGAGGAGGGAGACATATGCGCAGAACACTTTTTCCCTTGCAGTTTATCAACCATATCCAGAAACAGATCAACACATATAGGCCAAAGACTAAATAGACCAACACCATAGCACATGTAAAACTACTCCTTTGTGAAAACATAGAACTGAAATCCTAATTGATTGTACTCTTTTGTTATGGATGGGTTTACACAGGACAGAGCCTCGGGTGGCGCAGGGTGTTAAGGCGGCAGAAGGTTACTGGTTCAAACCCTGCTTGGGTCAGGTTGTCGACTCAAGGTTGACTGACTCATCCTTCCGAGGTCGGTAAAATGAGTACCCAGCTTGCTGCGGGGTAAAGATGACTGGGAAAGACCATGGCAAACCACCCTACAAAAACAGTCATGACTCCAGGGGACTTTACCTTACCTTACACTGGACAACTATCGTCCAAATAGTCACTTAAAATAATTGCTATAGTGGGTTGTTGGCATATGAACAACTGTTTGTGTGCTTTTACACAGAGCGATTGTTCACTTGCTGTTTATTTTGGCGATCGCTGAAGTGCCCACCCACCTGCAAAGTTATTGGTTAGTTGAAAGACCAATGATTGTCTGTTTACACCAGATGATGATTATAATCAGCCAGTGACTTTTTAGTGAGCTGTAATGAAGCGAATAGCAATTAGTAAACATATTCTCGCCTGTTGTTGGCCATGTTTACACTGTCGCTTACATTTGCTTGATTGAGCGATTACTCAGATGATAGTTGTTCTGTGTAAAGCCATTCTAAACCTTAAAGGTGCTTTTTACACAGACCGTCAGTCGGGTAAAGAACTGCACGAGCTCTGATGTCACCACTAAGGTCATTAGCGCTGGTGCAGATCGTTTATACTGAAAGTCGTATCACTGGTTTGTTGCCTAGCGCTTCACCTTCTAAGTGAAGCGCTGGCGAGGAGCATTTACACATAACGAGAAGCCAATGATCCAGCAATGGATATCTTCCATCCCCTGGCTTCCATTCACAGTGAACAGGCTGTCATTCAAAGATGAGCGACTGCCTGTTTATACTAAGTAAGAAGTTGCTTCATTCCAGTGAGCTGAAACCAAGCGATCAGCAACTAGTAAGTAGTTTTTTTGCTCAGTACTCTGCTGGTTTCTGCATGTACACGAGGCAACTATCGCCTAATAGCCCTTTTAAACATACCCTTACAGTGAAGTCCGTATGCAGCAAATCACCTTTGGACTGTTTTTACACATGTGCATTATGGTGAGGCTCCGAGCCGATGATGGTCCGTTCATACAGGTGTATTTCCCATAAGCGTGCGGTCTGTGTTTGACGAACCACTCACGGACACATTATAGCCTATGAGGTTATTCACATGTACAAGTTTTCACAGGGACAGATGGTCCGTGTGAGAAAAAACAGAATGTCCACTGTCTGCAGGGATTGGATAGCACACGGATGTGCATCCATGTGCTGTCCTATGTAAGTTGCACCTGAGAATCTCAGGTGCTACTTGCATACAGATGTCTGAATGTGGCCTTAGAAACCGTAGGAAACCACATTTTAGTGCATAAAGTTTTCAGAAATGTCTCTAGAATTGCCTGAATGATAAACCCAAATCATGTTACCACATTTAAAGGGCCACTCTGGTGACTTATTTAAAATGCATTCATTATGTAGCCCCCACCACCACCACCCACAGCTTTCAGTATATATGTCAGCTAATGTTACCTTGGTTAGTTATTCCTTTCTTTCTGAAACTTCTGGCCTCTTTTTTTTTTCATAGATGATCATGTGATCTTAATTCTAACCAGCTCATATCTACTTGGGCTTATTGATTCATTTTCTAGTCAAATTCTCAGTCTATATAAACCTTGCACAGAAACTGTGTTGAAGGGGACACAGGCACGCCTGTCAGTTAATGATGATCACCCGGCTCCTGTCACACAGGTATAATAGAGGAGATCACAGCTCATCCTCCTGACTGTATAGTTACGATCTGTAGCTTATTTAGGTGTATATAGAAGATAATGATATTAAACTGTCCTCCAGCACACAGAACAGTACCTATCTCTATCCATTGGCTGAGTATGGTATTGTATTGCAGTTCAGTTCCATTCACTTCAAAGGGGTATAAATGCAGTATGCACAGCCCGTGGACATACGTAGTACACTTTTTGGAAAAACTGTAGACCTTTTTTTTTAGTCCTGGAGAACCCTTTAATAATTGAGATCACAGGTTTAATGTAAGTTCTTCAGTGATACATTTTTGTCTACATTGATTTCAATAGAAACAAATAGAGAGCCAAGCCGTAGACTCAGATTAGTAAAAGTCTTATTCACACACGGAACTTCTGAATGTTCTGGGGTTTTCCTCTGCTATAGAAAAATGTAATAATATATTAAAGGGGTTGTCCCGCGATAGCAAGTGGGGTTAAGCACTTCTGTATGGCCATATTAATGCACTTTGTAATATACATCGTGCATTAAATATTGGCCATACAGAAGTTATACACTTCCCCCCTCCAGTGCTGGCATCCCCGTCTCCATGGCGCCGACCAAAGCCGCCTTCTCCCTGGATTAGACGCACTTGCGCTGAAGGGGCCGTTCCGTCGTGCTCGCGCCGCACAGGGCTTCTGCGCATGTGGAAACGAGGCCTCCGACTTGCTCTTCAGACACCTGATCCTGAAATAGATTTATGAGGAAAATACTGATATTTGCTTCTTCATGCAATAAGCCCACATCACAACTTAGACACTTGACACCGACCTATCTATTGGAGGACTTATTAAATGAGGCTTGTGAGTTTTTACATACAATCTACCAGAGATCATTACTATTGGTCCATCTTGTTAGGCATCGACATGTTTTGCACCTCTATCTGCATGAGTCCCCTATCTTCGGAGACATCATTCATCCGATGAGAGTCGGCTTTATGATAGATTTTTGACAGACTTTTTGGATCTACCACCTGACCTCTAAATGTAAACTTCACCTTTCATGAACCCTCCCTGTTACATGAGGGATTGTATAAGTATCATTGCTCTAATGTATTGCTATTATCAGAATCTCTTCTCGTACAGCAGTCAGTGATCTCATAATAAAGCTGGCAGTCCATAAGGAATTCACTTTTCCTGCCCTGTCAGCCCATCAGCTACTGCACATTGCTTTATCACAGTCTATGTGTGCAGTTTTATAGTGTATGGATTCTGTCTTGGCTTTCAATTCCCAGACATTGTTACAAGGCTTGTATAAAGAGTCTAACATTGACTTGCAGAAACGCTGCCTTTTAATAAGTGGCGCTGCAGAGGAATTGTTCCATCTCCATTTTTTTTGCATATAACCCAGAGGAGTATGAATGGCTCTAAGTATCCTCACTCACCTTCTAGGTGCTCTCCCTAAGGAGAAAAGATAGCGTTCCTGACCCAGTTTTATAGATAAATACAGCCATTTTGGTGACAGATATGCATGGAAGCAACAAGGAATCGGAGTTCATTGCAGTTCTGAAAGATTATAATCCAATGCATCCTGCTTGTAAAGTATGGATTAGTAAGTGGATAGGGATAGGATGCTAATAGCTGGGCTACACAGTTTTCTGATTTGATTCAGTATTTTCAAGTTAAAGGGGTTGTCCACTCACGTAATACGGTGTTTGAGTTGGCAAGATTAGAGCAAATCGTTCACAGGAAACAGGTTAAAATTTGGTTAGTAATTCCGCTCTGATCCGATCATGTGACCTATAACATTCGGCGCTGCTACAACGAGATGTCATTGCGTTTGCCGATCACATAAACTACTCTCTGGGTAGCCCCACTCTCTCAGATAGAAAGAGCTGGACGGCCTTTTCTTCAGTCACAGGCTCCGTATATTCCATAGAGTCATAGAATGGTAGAGTTGAAAGGGACTCTACAGGGTCATCGGGTCCAAACATTCCACTGCGAACAGGAGCCATGGAAACTTGGCCCATCTAAGGGCACAGGGCTACCCAGAGAGTAACTGGCATAAGCTGCTAGATAAATTTATCCCTGAATCTTCAAGCTCGGTGTCTCTTTTAAGTAAGGAAAGCAGAAACTGCCGTCACGCTGGTTAGCGTAAGAGACCTAACAGATCGGCTTTAAAATGATTTTCCAGTTTGAAGCCAGTGAAGTGTTACTACTGTATGACAGAAAGTTATGTACCGGTAACTTTGTAATACATTTTATATTCAGTTTTATGGTGCTAATCTTTAATAGTTGAATACTTCAGTAGCTGTACATGGCTGAAGTCAGCTACCGGGCCACCGATTCCCACCTGTTGTAAAATTGTCAAGGATTGTTACCAATGACATCTTTACAATGCAGTCATCAAGTGGTGAGTGTATTTGTCTTAAGGTGATGCCAGCTTGATATATGGTAAGGGTTTAACTTTACTGCAATAGTTGTACAGAGTAAGAAAAAACTGAATGGCAGGTTAGTGTGGTATCCATTTTCAATTTCAGCGGTGGCACACTTAGGAGGACAACCTAGGAGCGTCTCGGTTTGGCGTAGGTGGCAACTCAAGTTGTGTAAGCGTGCCCCGTGCTGGATTTTAATGGGGAATAATAGCTGCAAATTTCATTCCACCACTCCTTTTGTACAATAGAATTAATGAGAGACAAGATTTGTTACATTGTTAATCATGCTGTCATGGTTATAGCAGACTTAATCTTTACAGATTTTAATTGGCTTTATCTGTAACCATGCAATGTGATTACAAGGAGATTCATAACCAATGCAGTAAATTAAAAATCCTGGGGTAGAATGGGTTTATTGTTTAAGTGTTCTAAGGAAATCTGAAAATAATTCCGTGGAGGAGATTTATCAAAACTGTGCAAAAGGGGCGTTTAGCTGGCCAAATGTGCAGAATTAGTGGCCCACCAAGGAAACACATAGTTGATAGTAGGATTGAGCGAACTGAGACAGTAGAACCCTGTCTCAGGTCAAACTTTGTCAGACGTTCAGTTCGGAGAGAATTCGATCCTCGGCTGGATTCGTCTTGGTTGAACCTACTGAAAGAAGAAGTGGAGTTGTTCTAGTCGTAAGAACTCTGTATAACTCCTTCCCCATGCAGTGATCGATCGCCTGTGCTCTGTTATTGACTGCAGCCTCTGTGAGATCCCGTAAACAGTCAGGGCTACAGCTGTAAACAGAGACCGGAGTGCTGTCACGGGACACAGCAGGAGCAGGGAGGGGTGAGCATATCACCATTTATTATTTTAGTGTATGGGAAGGGGTTGTTCAGAGTTGTTAGAACTGGGACAACCTCTTTAACTTTGCCTTAAAAACAGCTCAAAAGTACTTAAATGCATTCCTAGGTGATTTAGAGTGTTATATAGGACTTTTATGGCTCTTAGACAGTGTTTTACACCAGTTTTAGGAGTAATGATGACGTTCTGGTTTAAATCAAACTAATTCAGACCAAACCAAACTTTTTACTGAAATTTTGGTGAACCAACGGTTCACTTATCACTATTTGCTAGGTAGTCCGCGTTAACCAAGTGCATCCTTTTTAAAGCTGTGGTATTAGGCTGTTAACCATATTTATGTAAGTCCAGAGAACCCCTTTGATATATATTTTTTTCTTTTTTTTAATTTAGGTCATTCCAAGCGATCCATTCTGGGTCCCCACTACAGAGGAGGAATACTTACACTTTGGAGAGAAAGCGGACTCTGAAAATCAAGCAAGGAAATACATGAACTCTGTGAGGAAACGTAAAGGACTTTATGTAGAGGAGAAGATTGTGGAGCATGCAGAGAAGCAGAGGACTCTAAGCAAGAACAAATAATTATTCTCAGCTTCCTTCTTTGTTCTTCTAGCAGAGTTTCTTCAGTAATAATTTGAAGGTGTTGCTTGTAGTCTTAAGATCTCCACAGACTGGGGCGGATTTTAATAAATGTAACTGATAAAGACAATTGCTTCTGCTGGTGTTCCATGTATGTAAATCACTCCATGTGTAGGCTTGTACCAGTCTCAGTCTGCAGACCCAGAAGTCAACCACTCTGTAGAGACGCGGTCAGGCAAGAGCATTCTGTAAGCAGCGCTGCCGTCCCGATTTATACTTGCAGAACGTTATTAGAGGAGATCATACTTTTTATACAACCCCAATTCCAGAAACGTTGGAATGCTGCATAAAATGTAAATTAAATGTAAAGGGAAAAAAGAATGCAATGATTTGGAAATATATAACCATATTTTATTCACAATACAACAAACATCAGAAGGTGAAAGGGAGGCATTTTTCCATTTTGTTATAAAAAATTAACGGATTTAGAAATTAATGGCAGCAACACATCTCAAAAAAGTTGTGCCGGGGCGGTGTCTACCGTTGTGTAGCATCCTCTCTTCTGTTTAAACAGTCTGTAAACATCTGGCAAGTGAGGAGACCAATTGCTAGAGTTCTGGGAAAGGAATGTTGTCCAGTTCTTGTCTGATGTAGGATTCTGGCTGCTCAAGAGTCCTGGGTCGTCTTTCCCGGATTTTTCCTTTCCTAATGCGCCAAATGTTTTGTATTGATGAAAGGTCTGGACTGCAGACCGGGGTGTCAGTTAGAATTCCTTCTCTCTGTTCCATTTTTGGAGCATAAGAACGGCAATAAATGTTTTAAGTTTTTCTCCATTGATTTCAATGGGTTTAAGAAAAACAAACAAGGCAAACTAACCAATAGCTTTCAGAATTCTTCTGTTCCGTAATCTTTTATTAATATTTTCCACATTTCCTTAACATTTACACACAACACAAGCAAAAAGCAAACGTGAACCTTATACAGGTACATTCCGAAGAGTACAGAAACCAGGCTGAAGGACAATTTTCAGAAATCCACACAGAGACACATAGTAGCTTATAGAATCACAGTGTAATGTATGACAGAGTCAGTATTTCCGGATAATTCCAAGCGCAGGCATTGTAATCCTTTAACTGGCAGCTTATCAGAGTGTAACAACTGCAGCGCATAAATAAAAGGGGTTCTCATCTATCCATACACCGGCTCCTGTGTCACCACTCTTAAGGTTTACATTTGACAACTGTCTTATTTAGCACCAACAAAGAGTGTTTATCTACACTTGCACTTTGCTCAATAATGCTCTACGTGCTTCCACTAATGCCAAGCTAGGAAGTCCAGAAATGTCTATCCAGCATCCCCAAATAGATTCAAACTTTTAAGATGATACAATTTCTTATCACATAAATTCCTCTTTCTAATCTAATTATGTCATTCATTCTAGAAATATACTTTAGTTGGGGTAGACGATCATTATTCTTGATTCATACAGCACTCTATAAACCCTCAAGTTTGTATAATCATCCATATTTATAGGGTTTAGCATCTCCAATAGAGAAGCTCCTGGATCTTCTAGGATATCTATAACAAATACCCTCTTTATAAGTCCCAGGACCTCCACCCAAAATGTTCCCATTCTAGTACATTCCCATACTGTGTGCAACAGATGCGCCTCCATTCTGCCAGACCTAGGGCGCCTTGAGTCCTCTCTTAGACCCAATTTGTATAATCTCAAAGGAGTTTTATAGTTCATGTGCTGAAAATATAATTACGTTAATTGCTGAGCTTTGCATAATGATAACAAGTGTGCTCCTGTTACCATCCCATTGTTAATCAGATATCTACCCCAAGTCTAGTTCCCAAGGCTCAATAGCCAAAGCAAAAGATGAAGACAAAGAAAAAACCTGCCATGTTCCCCTCCCCAACTCAATTGAAAATGACAAACAAGCATTTGCCCTCACCCTAGCCACTGGCAAAAGCTTTACTCAAGCAAGATACTGTTGCCGAAAGCCCATAGCCCTCCTTACTGCCCACATATACTCTTTCATGCAGTCAAATCCCTTCGGTACGTCAAGTAAGAGAACCGCCCTACAATCATCTCTTTCACACCCCATCTGAAAGTTAAGATATAGTCTTCTAATATTTATGGAGGTTGATTCATTGGGCATAACACATGGTCAGTCATCATGGACTACCTGAGAGATCACCTATACAAGCCAATATTTTAGGTAAGACATTAACATCTACTGGCAGCAAGGATTAGAGCCTGTATGAATCGGGCATAGCAGGATCCTTTCCTGATTTTGGCAGGGCAGTTGTTGTCTCCCACATAGTAGGGGACAGGGATCCTCTCAGCACCTCGAAAAAAAACTGAAAGCATATGTACTTCTTGATACTTTTTTAGGAACTCTGCTGGCAAACCATTAGATCCTATAGTTTTTTTCATCTGGGAATGCACCAAGACGTAGAGATGAGCGAGCATACTCGTTAAGGCGCTTTACTCAAGAGAGCATCGCCTTTTTCGAGTACCTGCTGGCTCGTCCCTGAAGATTCGGGGGGGAGTGGGGTGAAGAGTGAGAGATCTCTCCCTCCCGATCCCCTCCGCAACCCCCCGCCCCCCCCCCCCCCCGAATCTTCAGGGACGAGCCAGCAGGTACTTGAAAAAGGCGATGCTCTCTCGAGTAAATCGCCTTAGCGAGTATGCTCGCTCATTTCTAACCAAGAGCATTTTCCAATTCCTTGAGTGGAAATGGTATATCTAATAATGACCATGGTTCTTCCATTAAAACCCTGAACATACTCCTTTACATCTACATCCTTGCTAACCAGTCTACAAAAATCAATAGCCTTAAAATTTGATTGGAACATGACTAGTAGTATCTCAGAGTCACAAGTTACATTTGGCCATTCTGGGACCTAAGTTACATGAGACAAAGCTCCTTGAGCTTAAATAATCGATGCCAGTAGTTGTCCTGCACTCTACCCTTTTGCAAAATATTTGTGCTTGATAACTTTTTATGGTCTGCTCTAGAGATGAGCGAACAAACTCGTTAAAGGCGATTTCGCAAACGAGCATCGCTATTCTCGAGTACCTGACTACTCGGGTGAAAAGATTCAGGGGGCGGCGTGGTGGAGCGGGGGGTAGCAGTGGGGAACAGGGGGGAGCTCTCTCTCCCCCTTCTGCAACCTCCGGCGCCCCCTGAATCTTTTCACCCGAGTAGTCAGGTACTCGAAAATAGCGATGCTCAATTGCGAAATCGCCCTTAACGAGTACATTCGCTCATCTCTAGTCTGCTCCCATCAATAGGTGTTCTCTGTACTGAGACTATGCGTCTAACCAATTGGCTTCATTTACGGAGGACAGCAATTCCACGTACTTCCTTTTTATATCCTGCAGGACTCTGTTGTTTTTTTTTATGTAGAGACCCTGAAAGCTTTCCATTTCTTTTTTTTTTTTTAAACTATTAAAATTAATGGGGGGAAAAATGTAACATTTATTTCTAGTTATTCCGTTTCTCTGCTCCAAAAACAGAAAAGAAAGACAGAACTCTAACTGACAGCCCTAATTGAAGTGTGAATACAGCCTAACGTACTAAAAACTATCCGTTCCAATTGATGGAAATCTTTTCCATTGGTCAAAACACTTTGTCTCTTGCTTGTAAATGGTTACAGTTGTAGCGCTTCGTTTACTATAGTCCAAGATCTTCCATGCAGTGCGAATGCACGCTATATCATGCAAATGATTTCTGTGGGAATACTCTTTCATATTATGGTATATAATTGTTCATACATTTCCCCTTTCTTAGCGTTCCTGCATCAAGCTAAAAAATGATTGCTAGCTATGTGGAAGCCAAATTGTCCTTATATGAGTTTCTTAATTGGCCTATTGATCTTAACATCTTTCACAAAACTGATTTGCTAATTGCCATTTTGCCGTTATGACAAGGATTGAGCCATATTTGGAATATGTTTTCTTGAACCAAGATCAAAACATGAAGACGAGAAAGTCGCTATTTGGTTTAGAAAACCAGTTTTCAAATACCTTATCAGGGAATTCTGCTTTATTAGGTTCTGCCATTCAGGACCCTCATTTATTAACCACAAACAGTTGCAAAGAGTATTTTACGCTCTGCAGGATGCAGCCTATCAATGCATACTTTTACAACCCAATGATTTTAATAGGCATTGTGTGATAGTTAAAGGGGTTGTCTCGCGGCAGCAAGTGGGGTTATACACTTCTGTATGGCCATATTAATACACTTTGTAATGTACATCGTGCATTAAATATGAGCCATACAGAAGTTATTCACTTACCTGCTCCGTTGCTAGCGTCCCCGTCTCCATGGATCCGTCTAATTCTGCTGTCTTCTGGCGTTTTTAGACGCGCTTGCGCAGAAGGGTCTTCTGGCTTCTCTTCGGTCCGGCACGAGCGGCGTTCTGGCTCCGCCCCCCTCTGCGCGTCATCGCGTAGCTCTGCCCCCGTCACGTGTGCCGATTCCAGCCAATCAGGAGGCTGGAATCGGCAATGGAAAGCACAGAGCCCATGGTGCACCATGGGAGAAAACAGCAGTGCATCCCTGGGAAAGGACCGGCGGCCATCTTAGGCAGAAGATTTTTTAAAGTTCATATTTCGTCGGATCGGTGAGTAGCAAGCGGCTTAAAAAACGCTTTAAATTGCTATTTTATGCCAGTGGGGTGACGGGGAATGGGGTAATGTAAAATTTTGATGATTGCCGCGAGACAACACCTTTAATTTTCCCTATGGCAGCTCTGCAAAGAAGCTGAACATTTGCTGCTGGGTTCCTCACAAATGAAAACTGGTGAAAGTCCCAGCAGTGGAACACCCCTGTAATCAGCTTATAGTCAAGGAACCCTTCTAACACAAAAGTTATTGCTGTAACAGACAACCCCATTTAATGGTATACGAATATCTGCGTGGGCAAACATGCCTCAAACTCAGACCAAGCAGATATTAGAATTATAATGTTATCAGAAATGCGCCATATAGTCAGGATATGTTCAAATCCTACAGTTCGAAGCTGTGTTTGAATTAGCCAAAGATATTTGTATGGAGGTCTCCCCATTCTCTCTGGTTTCCACAACTGAAAAGCTCCTGAAGAATTTTGTCAACAGATTATCACCCTATCCTGTTGAAATGAACATGCATGCTTGGGCAAAGTGTGCGTGTTTATTGCACTAAACCCAATTGTGCAAGCTGTTTGGCCATCTTAAGTTGTAATTAAAGTGTTGAGACCATCTTAGGCATTTACAGCAAATTCCTGCATCTGTCTCCTGACCCTCATCACACTGGTAAGGCATTCCCTGGCCTCTTCATCAAGGCTGGGAATAAGGAAATATTGTCTCACCTCTCTCTATTCACTTATATGAGAGTCACGGAAAAATTCTGCTCAACCAAGCCATGACTCCCATAGACATGAATGGAGAGTGTGGCAAACTCTCTGCTCTCAGCTTGAATGCAGTGGCTAATTTGGGAGATGACTGAGATGTTCGCCATTTTCTACATGTATTTTCTGTTGTCAGCTGTGAAGATTTCAAAATGGTGATGCTACTTGTGCTGTAAACCTCTAGGGAAAGGAAACATCCCCCACAAGAACTGAATGAGCAGTGTATTGTGTCCAAAAACGGGACACATTTTTTTGCTGACCAGCAGAAGACTTCTCCAGGGCTCAAGTTACAGCCACATGACATAAAGGAATGTCTTTGTGTTAAAGGACAGGAAATGACTGGAGAGAAACAGGAAGTATTTCTTCTGGACGGCAAGTCGAAAATGAATGTAGCATGCTCAAGGGAATCTCCTCCCCAGTGAATGAGCTCACGAATCTCTCCCTATGAGAATGACCTATCAGCACACAAAATGTTGTAAATGTACCTGAAAGTCCCAACTTCCTGTGTTTGGAAACTTATATAAACTTTTACCCACCTAAATAAAGATTAGATTCCTTTTGGTGTACACGCTGTAGGCATGTGTTATAATGGGATCTCCGGGCCTGTATATTAATCATATCTAATATGGCACCCACAGTATATCAAATAGCAAAAATTGTGCTAACACTAACCACTGCCTCACCATGTGGGAAGGTGGTCAGGACTCCTGTCCTACATATAGATGCAGGTTCGGGAGGTATGACCCACATTTAACAGACACTTATGGTATATCCCGTGGAAATACCATACATGTCTAAGACGGGAATACCCATTAATAGTTAGTAAAGATTACAAGACAACTTTCACTGAAAGATGTAACGTTCACCATTGAATGCACCACAACATTATTAATTGTTCTATAAAGCGCTGACAGCAGCTTATGGGTCTCTATATTATTTTTGTCAGCTCAATGTAAGCCTTGAAATAATGATTAATAAATGATGAACTCCAGTAGATAAAGAAATTGATTAATACACTGCCATCGGCAAAAGAATAACACAGAACTGCAAAAAACAAAAGTTATATATTTATTGCCTCCCCTTTATGGGCGCACGTGTCTTCACCAGAAAGCAATAGTTCAATTTTATACTATAGCAACATAAATTACTTTATATATTTTAAAAAACAAATGTTCTAGTAGTGGGCTGTTGGCACCAATTCCTAAAAGTGGCACTCTGGTCTCGTGTGACCCCCTCCTGTGACTAGCTAAATTTTACAGCCTGTGTATGAACTGGAAGTCGCTGTATCGATAATGAGAGCCACATATGAATCAACAGAGACTGTGATTTTCAGACTCAGCACAGTGCGTCACGTGGGGCAACAGGGAACCCGACCAGAATGGGTCTCTCATCAATGAAGCAGTTTACAAGTATATTAACTGCCCTTGTAGGCTCTGAATGGCAATTGCAATCCAGAAAAACGATAAAAAGTTTTTCCAGAAAGGTTCTTTAAGATGGATACCATAATGTGTGTCCGGTCTGCCAATAGATGGGGCTCCTTACACAAGTCAGTACAGTGAAAATATATAAGTTTTAGTTTTCGGGTTTTTTTGGTATCTTTTAAAGAGTAGCTGCATTTTTCACAAACTTTTGACTTGTCAGAGAGACTTGTCAAAAGTTTTGATCACTGGGGGTCCCGCTGATCACTAGAAGAAGGGGGTTTTGTCTTTGCTGCTTATAGGCTCCTCCCGGTTGCGTAAGACGACCCGTATTGCAGTCTACAGAAGCTTTCTATAAGCAGCCTCCGCTTCTGGGAGGAGCCGAAAAGCAGCAAAGACAGATGGAGGGGCACAGCACTTTGGCCCCCTTGCTCTAGTGATCAGTGAGGGTCTCAGCAGTGGAACCCCCACTGATCAAAGCTTTTTAGATGTTTCTCATACATGTCAAAAGTTTGTGAAAATGCCGGTACTCTTTAATTATCCGTTACCAGTACTTTCCGCACACCAGATTCTGGTTATGAGCGTTTTATAAATTGACTGTACTTGTTTGTTAATGCAAAAGGTTATGTATAAGCTTCTTATAGGCCACTTTCAGAAGAGCATATAAAAACTCATCCGTAATACATTATGGACCTTATGTGGAGCCATAATATGCTCATCTAAAAGTGTCCTTATAGTCAATGGGGTTTTTCATGAACAGCAGAAGATAGCTAATTGCTCCCAGAAGTAGTTGTCCACCTGTCCATGGGTTGTGTCTGGTGGTCCAGCTTGGCTGTATTGAGGTAAATGATGTTGATGTACAATACCTCACGCGGCCTGTGAATAGATGTGGTGCTGTTTTTTGAAGAAAGCAGCCATGTTTTTCTAATCATGAAACAAACCTTTGAGTATGTCCACATGGAGCCGATATCCACAGCAACAAATCCATAGCAAAACTCACATTTAACATTTTACCTCTGAGAAGAGAAGTAGATAGTACAAGATGGCCAGTAGAGATGAGCGAACGTACTCGTCCGAGCTTGATACTCCTTCGAGTATTAGCGTGTGCGACATGCTCGTTACTAGAGGCGAGCACCACGCGATGTTCGAGTTACTTTCACTTTCATCTCTGAGACGTTAGCGCGCTTTTCTGGCCAATAGAAAGACAGGGAAGGCATTACAACTTCCCCCTGCGACGTTCAAGCCCTATACCACCCCCCTGCAGTGAGTGGCTGGCGAGATCAGGTGTCACCCGAGTATATAAATCGGCCCCTCTCGCGGCTCGCCACAGATGCATTCTGACAGAGATCAGGGAAAGTGCTGCTGATGCTGGAGCTGCTATAGGGAGAGCGTTAGGAGTGATTTTAGGCTTCAAGAACCCCAACGGTCCTTCTTAGGGCCACAAGTGACCGTGTGCAGTATTGTTGAGGCTGCTTTTAGCAGTGTTGCACAATTTTTTTTTTTGTATATCGGGCGTGCAGAGCATTGCGTCCTCAGTCTGCAGTCATTGTACAGAGTATAGGGCCAGTACTGGTGAGGCAGGGAAAGAGATATCCAGGCTATATAGGCAGTGGGCTTTTTAAAAAAAAATTGGGGAAAAATACTATTTTTAGGCTGCCTGTGACCGTCTTCAGTTTACTGCATGTCTGCTGGGGGTAGTAGTCCTAATTAATACGCAGCTAAGCGTTACAGCAGGCTTGCGCAAAATTGTTTCCTGGGTCTGCTGTCTCTGTTACATCATCGCCGTCATCCCGCCAGAGGGAAACAGTATACATAATATTATACGCTGCCTACAGTATCTGTCTGCTGGGGGTAGTAGTCCTAATTAATACGCAGCTAAGCGTTACAGCAGGCTTGCGCAAAATTGTTTCCTGGGTCTGCTGTCTCTGTTACATCACCGCTGTCATCCCGCCAGAGGGAAACAGTATGCATAATATTATACGCTGCCTACAGTATCTGTCTGCTGGGGGTAGTAGTCCTAATTAATACGCAGCTAAGCGTTTCAGCAGGCTTGCACAAAATTGTTTCCTGGGTCTGCTGTCTCTGTTACATCACCGCCGTCATCCCGCCAGAGGAAAACAGTATACATAATGTTATAAGCTGCCTACAGTATCTGTCTGCTGGGGGTAGTAGTCCTAATTAATACGCAGCTAAGCGTTACAGCAGACTTGCGCAAAATTGTTTCCTGGGTCTGCTGTCTGTTACATCACCGCCGTCATCCCGCCAGAGGGAAACAGTATACATAATATTATACGCTGCCTACAGTATCTGTCTGCTGTATCAGCTCAGCATTTAAAAAAAATAGAAGCAAAATACTTAAGGCCTACTACTGGCCTTTGGCCACTTGACTGCTTCTGCGCTGTGAATTCCACTAGCTCAGTCATACGCACCTATGTCTCACTACAGGCATGCGCAAAATTGTTTCCTGGCTCTGCTGTGCGTTCCGTAAGGGAAGTTAGCCTCCAACCACAGACCAATAAGCGGCACATTTAATTACAGCGTTCTGTTTCTGCACTACTGGTAATACAGCATGCTGAGGGGTAGGGGTAGGCCTAGAGGACGTGGACGCGGGCGAGGACGCGGAGGCCCAAGTCAGGGTGTGGGCACAGGCCGAGCTCCTGATCCAGGTGTATCGCAGCCGACTGCTGCGGGATTAGGAGAGAGGCACGTTTCTGGCGTCCCCACATTCATCTCACAATTAATGCGTCCACGCGGTAGACCTTTATTAGAAAATGAGCAGTGTGAGCAGGTCCTGTCGTGGATGGCAGAAAGTGCATCCAGCAATCTATCGACCACCCAGAATTCTGCGCCGTCCACAGCTGCAACTCTGAATCCTCTGGCTGCTGCTCCTCCTTCCTCCCAGCCTCCTCACTCCATTACAAAGACACATTCTGAGGAGCAGGCAGACTCCCAGGAACTGTTCCCGGGCCCCTGCCCAGAATGGCCAGCAATGGTTCCTCTCCCGATGCCCAACCTTTGGAAAGTTCCCGGGGTCCGGGGGATGAGGCTGGGGACTTCCGGCAACTGTCTCAAGAGCTTTCAGTGGGGGAGGAGGATGATGACAAGGAGAAACAGTTGTCTATCACTCAGGTAGTAGTAATTGGAGTAAGTCCGAGGGAGGAGCGCACAGAGGATTCGGAGGAAGAGCAGCAGGACGATGAGGTGACTGACCCCACCTGGTTTGCTACGCCTACTGAGGACAGGTCTTCAGAGGGGGTGGCAAGTGCAGCAGCAGGGCAGGTTGGAAGAGGCAGTGCGGTGGCCAGGGGTAGAGGCAGGGCCAGACCGAATAATCCACCAACTGTTTCCCAAAGCGCCCCCTCGCGCCATGCCACCCTGCAGAGGCCGAGGTGCTCAAAGGTCTGGCAGTTTTTCACTGAGAGTGCAGACGACTGACGAACAGTGGTGTGCAACCGTTGTCGCGCCAAGATCAGCCGGGGAGCCACCACCACCAGCCTCACCACCACCAGCATGCGCAGACATATGATGGCCAAGCACTCCACAAGGTGGGACGAAGGCCGTTCACCGCCTCCGGTTTGCACCGCTGCCTCTCCCCCTGTGCCCCAACCTGCCACTGAGATCCAACCCCCCTCTCAGGACACAGGCACTACCGTCTCCTGGCCTGAACCCACACCATCAACTCCCATGACCTCGGCCCCATCTACCAATGTATCTTAGCGCGCCCTCCAGCCGTCGCTAGCGCAAGTGTTGGAGCGCAAGCGCATGTACGCCGCCACGCACCCGCACGCTCAAGCGCTAAACGTGTACATAGCCAAATTTATCAGCCTGGAGATGCTGCCATATAGGCTTGTGGAAACGGAGGCTTTCAAAGCTATGATGGCGGCGGCGGCCCCTCGCTACTCAGTTCCCAGTCGCCACTACTTTTCCCGATGTGCCGTCCCAGCCCTGCACGACCACGTCTCCCGCAACATTGTACGCGCCCTCACCAACGCGGTTACTGCCAAGGTCCACTTAACAACGGACACGTGGACAAGCACAGGCGGGCAGGGCCACTATATCTCCCTGATGGCACATTGGGTGAATTTAGTGGAGGCTGGGACAGAGTCAGAGCCTGGGACCGCTCACGTCCTACCCATCCCCAGAATTGCGGGCCCCAGCTCGGTGGTGGTATCTGCGGCGGTGTATGCTTCCTCCACTAAACCACCCTCCTCCTCCGCCTCCTCCTACGCAATCTCTGTCTCACAATCAAGATGTGTCAGCAGCACGTCGCCAGCAGTCGGTGTCGCGCGACACGGCAGCACAGCGGTGGGCAAGCGTCAGCAGGCCGTGCTGAAACTACTCAGCTTAGG